>NC_080400.1:39140000-39505000 GCF_030265065.1 Corythoichthys intestinalis
AAAAACGTTGCTAAATTTTCGAAATTTTCGCGAAGCCGGATGTATATGCAAAATTTGGTGAGTTTTTGAGCATGTTCAGGCCTTCAAATTGGCCATTTTCATTTGCCATGAAAAAATAATAATAATAACTAGCCCTGCAAGCAGGACTGACGGGCCCTCGCGTATGGCGCAACTCGGACGTCAAACAAAGTCGGAGGGCAGGCAGGTCGGGGCAGTGGCAGTCGACAACAGACAGATATCCAGGCAGATATATTGCATGTCTGAATGTTCAGAATTAGTGGGGAGAGAAAATGGCGACGGTCATGATGACTTTCTTATCGGACCCCTCTGCTTTAACAAAACCAAAGTGTTTATTAGGCACCTGAACACGGTCATTATGACTTTCCTATTGGACCCCTCTGCTTTAAGGAAACAAAAGTCTTACCGGAGTATAAGTCGCATTTGTGGGTGAAATTTACTTGATAAAATCCAACACATAGAACAGATATGTCATCTTGAAAGGCAATTTAATATAAAGATACAATAGAGAACAACATGCTGAATAAATGTACAGTGTACAGTGCATAAACAACGAAATGCGAATATACTGTCCTCACCAGGACGCTACCGCTCGGTCCTGGCTATAGACAGCGAACTCCAAAAAGACAATTCTGGATGTCCGCATAATTTGTTGAATCAATTTGGTCCTCGATAGCAAACAGGTTCACATCACCGTAAATAAATGATAATTACGTACTATTACAGCAATAATGTAACAGATTAGCATGCGTTCGCTAGCATTAGCACACCATTCAAACAACCACACAACTGGCTGTAAGTGTCCGCTCGCGGGTGGAAAACACACAACAACAGAAAAGATGATACACGCAGGCGTTGCCTCTGTAGAGATATTTTAAAGGCATAAACAATGAACGTAGGTTCGCAGCCGTCTTTCTCTCTCGCTAACTAGTCCACTCACTCACTCACTCACTCACTCACTCACTCACTCACTCACTCACTCACTCACTCACTCACTCACTCAGAGCTACGTGGCTGTCCGTCTTCTTCTGGTGTGCGAGCGCTTATTCACGTAAACAAGTGCGAGTGCGCTCCCAGGTGGGCGTGAAAGCGCCACAAAGTACATGCATCCATTTCAATATAAAAAAGTCAATTATACAATTGAACATACATTGCCAAAGGCAGAACGCGAACGTGGCCATAGCTATTAACAGTTATTCAGATAACTATAGCATGCTAACAAGTTTACAAAACCATCAGTCCAAAACACCAAAATAACACGGGAAATTATATCATAATGTGTTAATAATTTCACTCACCAGGGGGCACCAGGCCTAATGGTTTTGTAAACCTGTTAGCATGCTATAGTAATCTGAATAACTGTTAATAGCTATGGCCACGTTCGCGTTCTGCCTTTGGCAATGTATGTTCAATTGTATAATTGACTTTTTTATATTGAAATGGATGCATTTAGTTTGTGGCGCTTTCACGCCCAACTGGGAGCGCACTCGTTATTATTATTTTTTCATGGCAAATGAAAATGGCCATAGCTATTAAGAGTTATTCAGATAACTATAGCATGCTAACAAGTTTACAAAACCATTAGTCCAAAACACCTAAATAACATGGGAAATGTTATCATAATGTGTTAATAATTTCACACATAAGTCACAGCTGAGTATAAGTCGCACCCCAAACCAAAATATGAAGAAAAAAAAACACGACTTATAGTCGGAAAAATGCAGTAGTCTTTTACTGAATTGTATTGTAAAAAATAAGACACATTTGCTCCCCTGCCCAGGAAAGGGCCGTGAATGAAATGTCACCATTTTGATAACCTAACATTTCATATGTGTCATGAACATTCATTCATTCATTCATTTTCCATGCCGCTTTTCCTCACGAGGGTCGCGGAGGTGCTGGAGCCTATCCCAGCTAACTCGGGGCAGTAGGCAGGGGACACCCTGAACTGGTTGCCAGCCAATTGCAGGGCACAAGGAGACATACAACCATTCACGCGCACACTCATACCTACGGACAATTTAGAGTGCTCAATCAGCCTACCATGCATGTTTTTGGGATGTCTGACCAATTTTGAGAAGCATTCAACTTACTGCTTCGGCGTAATGGTCTCAAACGTGCATGCAGGTTTTTGACAAAAATGCAAGATTCAATCCATAATACCCGATTTCCTGTTGGGTTTGGAATATGGGTGCAAGAGACTTTTTGGAGCAGTTTTGCACAACGTATCCACTCCCCAAATTTCATCACTCTACGTCGAAAAAAACTAATAGGACAGGCCTTTTTTAAAAATTGAAGGGGGCGCCACTGAGCCATTTTATTACATCTTTTGGCAATGTTGCTAAATTCATGAAATCTACATGAAGCCACATGTATGTGCACATTTTGGTGAGTTTTCGAGCATGTTCAGACCTTGAAATTTGCCATTTTGAGAGAAAATGCCGAGGGTCTTTTCACTTTCCTGTTTGGATACTGCAACATCAACGAAAACTCAATATTTTTCATCAGATACCTAAAGACATGTCTTAAGGCTCCCCTGATGCAGGTTTGAGATCAATTGATGTTTTTCACCAGGAGGAGGAGCCTTTTTCGTAAAAAAGGGTGTTTCCTCTTCCCACAAGGGGGCGCCAGGCCTAATGGAAAATATTTCAATGCAGTCGTGTTCAGGTTAAGACGCCTTACATGCATGCCAAATATGAAAAAGATTGGACCTTGTATCAGGAAGTTATTAATCATTTACTGAAATTGGCGTGTTGCCAAAAAAACACCCGACTTTGGTACCCCGCCCAGGTCAGGCCGGTGGACGAAAACTCACCATTTTCACAACTTAGTATCTCATATGTCTCATGAACACTTACACCAATTTTGAGGAAGATCCAACGTACTGGCTCGGCGCAACGGTCTGAAACGTGCATGCTGGTTTTCGCCCAAAATGCTATGTTTTTCAACATTCAATCCAGAATATCCCATTTCCTGTTGGGTTTGGAATATGGGTGCTTTAGACTTTTTGAAGCGGTTCTGGACAACGTATCCACTCCCCAAATTTCATCGCCCTACGTTGAAATACATCAAAGCAAAGGGCATTTTGAAAATTGCAAGGGGGCGCCACTGAGCCATTTTTTAATTTTTTTTGTAAACGTTGCCAAATTGTCGAAATTTTCGCGAAGCCGGATGTATGTGCAAATTTTGGTGAGTTTTTGAGCATGTTCAGGCCTTCAAATTGGCCATTTTCATTTGCCATGAAAAAAAAAAAATAATAATAATAATCCTTCGAAGAACAATAGGGCCTCGCACGCTGAGAGTGCTCGGGCCCTAATAATCCTTCGAAGAACAATAGGGCCTCGCACGCTGAGAGTGCTCGGGCCCTAATTATGACTTTCCTATCGGAGCCCTCTGCTTTAACAAAACAAAATTGTTTATTAGGCACCTGAACACGGTCACTATGACTTTCCTATTGGACCCCTCTGCTTCAACGAAACAAAATTGTTTATCAGGCACCTGAACACATGTCTTAAGGCTCCGCTGATTCAGGTTTGAGGTCAATTGATTTTTGTCCCTGAGAAGCAGGAGCCTTTTTATTTAATGAAAAGGGTGTTTCCTGTTCCCACTAGGGGGGGCCAGGCGTAATGGGTAATATTTCAATAAAGTCATGTGCAGGCTGAAATACTTCACATTCATGCCAAATATGAAAAAGATTGCACCTTCAATCAGGAAGTTATTACCGTATTTTTGGGACTACAAGTCGCACCTGAGTATAAGTCGCACAAGCCATAAAATGCCCAACAAAGAGAAAAAAAACATATATAGGTCGCACCGGAGTATAAGTCGCATTTTTGGGGGAAATTTACTTGATAAAATCCAACACATAGAACACATATGTCATCTTGAAAGGCAATTTAATATAAAAATACAACAGAGAACAACATGCTGAATAAATGTACAGTGTACAGTGCATAAACAACGAAATGCGAATATGCTGTCCTCACCAGGACGCTACCGCTCAGTCCTGGCTATATACAGCGAACTCCAAAAAGACAATGCTGGACGTCCGCAAAATTTGTTGAATCGATTTGGTCCTCGATAGCAAACAGGTTCACATCAACGTAAATAAATGATAATTAGGTACTATTACAGCAATAACGTAACAGATTAGCATGCGTTCGCTAGCATTAGCACACCATTCAAACAACCACACAACTGGCTGTAAGTGTCCGCTCGCGGGTGGAAAAGACACAACAACAACAGAAAAGATGATACACGCAGGCGTTGTCTCTGTAGAGATATTTTAAAAGCATAAACAATGAACGCAGGTTCGCAGCCATCTTTCCCTCTCGCTAACTCGCTCACTCACTCACTCACTCACTCACTCACTCACTCACTCACTCACTCACTCACTCACTCACTCACTCACTCACTCACTCACTCACTCACTCACTCACTCACTCACTCACTCACTCACTCAGAGCTACGTAGCTGTCTGTCTTCTTCTGGTGTGCGAGCGCTCTTCTTCACGTAAACAAGTGCGAGTGCGCTCCCAGGTGGGCGTGAAAGCGCCACAAACTAAATGCATCCATTTCAATATAAAAAAGTCAATTATACAATTGAACATACATTGCCAAAGGCAGAACGCGAACGTGGCCATAACTATTAAGAGTTATTCAGATAACTATAGCATGCTAACAAGTTTACAAAACCATTAGTCCAAAACACCAAAATAAAATGGGAAATTTTATCATAATGTGTTAATAATTTCACACATAAGTCGCTGCTGAGTATAAGTCGCACCCCAAAGCAAAATATGAAAAAAACCGCGACTTATAGTCATTTACTGAATTGTATTGTCAAAAATAAGACATTTGCTCCCCTGGCCAGGAAAGGGCCGTGAATGAAACGTCACCATTTTGATAACCTAACATCTCATATGTGTCATGAATAGTCTGACCAATTTTGAGGAGCATTCAACTTACTGCCTCGGCGTAATGGTGTCAAACGTGCATGCTGGTTTTAGACAAAAATGCCATGTTGTGCAAGATTCAATCCCTAATACCCGATTTCCTGTTGGGTTTGGAATATGGGTGCAAGAGACTTTTTGGAGCAGTTTTGCACAACGTATCCACTCCCCAAATTTCATCACTCTACGTCGAAAAAAACTAATAGGACAGGCCTTTTTTAAAAATTGAAGGGGGCGCCACTGAGCCATTTTATTACATCTTTTGGCAATGTTGCTAAATTCATGAAATGTACATTAAGCCGCATGTATGTGCAAATTTAGGTGAGTTTTCGAGCATGTTCAGACCTCGAAATTGGCCATTTTGTGACAAAATGCCGAGGGTCTTTTCACTTTCCTGTTTGGGTACTGCTACATCAACGAAAACTCAATATTTTTCATCAGATACCTAAAGACATGTCTTAAGGCTCCCCTGATGCAGGTTTGAGGTCAATTGATGTTTTTCACCAGGAGGAGGAGCCTTTCTCGTAAAAAAGGGTGTTTCCTCTTCCCACAAGGGGGCGCCAGGCCTAATGGAAAATATTTCAATGCAGTCGTGTTCAGGTTAAGACACCTTACACCAGTGGTCTCAAACCGGTCCTCAAAGGGCCGCAGGGGGTACTGGATTTCATTCCAACCAAACGAGACAAATACCTTTTCACCAATCTGGTTTCTTACAAGTGTAATCAGTTGATTGCAATCAGGTGCTGCTTATGTTAGTAGAAACCTCATTGGTTGAACTGTTTGTGCTGGATCTGTTGGAACAAAAACCAGGACCCACTGCGGCCCTTTGTGGAGTCGGTTTGAGACCGCTGCCTTACACGCATGCCAAATATGAAAAAGATTGGACCTTGTATCAGGAAGTTATTAATCATTAATGAAATTGGCGCGTTGCCAAAAAAACACCCGACTTTGGTACCCCGCCCAGCTCAGGCCCGTGGACGAAAACTCACCATTTTCACAACTTAGTATCTCATATGTCTCATCAACACTTTCACCAATTTTGAGGAAGATCCAACGTACTGGCTCGGCGCAATGGTCTGAAACGTGCATGCTGGTTTTCGCCCAAAATGCTATGTTTTTCAACATTCAATCCAAAATATCCCATTTCCTGTTGGGTTTGGAATATGGGTGCTGCAGACTTTTTGAAGCGTCTCTGGACAATGTATCCACTCCCCAAATTTCATCGCTCTACGTTGAAAAACATCAAAGCAAAGAGCATTTTTAAAATTGCAAGGGGGCGCCACTGAGCCATTTGTTGCTTTTTTTTTAAAACGTTGCTAAATTTTCGAAATTTTCGCGAAGCCGGATGTATGTGCAAATTTTGGTGAGTTTTTGAGCATGTTCAGGCCTTCAAATTGCCCATTTTCATTTGCCATGAAAAAATAATAATAAAGATATATTGCATGTCTGAATGTTCAGAATTAGTGGGGAGAGAAAATGGCGACGGTCATTATGACTTTCCTATGGGACCCCTCTGCTTTAACAAAACAAAATTGTTTATTAGGCACCTGAACACGGTCATTATGACTTTCCTTTTGGACCCCTCTGCTTTAACGAAACAAAATTGTTGATCAGGCACCTGAACACATGTCTTAAGGCTCCCCTGATTCAGGTTTGAGGTCAATTGATTTTTGTCCCTGAGAAGCAGGAGCCTTTCTGTTTAACTAAAAGTGTGTTTACTGTTCCCACTAGGGGGCGCCAGGCGTAATGAGTAATATTTCAATAAAGTCATGTGCAGGCTGAAATACTTCACATTCATGCCAAATATGAAAAAGATTGCACCTTCAATCAGGAAGTTATTACCGTATTTTTCAGACAACAAGTCGCACCTGAGTATAAGTCGCACAAGCCAGAAAATGACCAACAAAGAGAATAAAAACATATATAAGTCTTACCGGAGTATAAGTCACAATTTTGGGGGAAATTTACTTGATAAAATCCAACACATAGAACAGATATGTCATCTTGAAAGGCAGTTGCTGAATAAATGTACAGTGTACAGTGCATAAACAACGAAATGCGAATATACTGTCCTCACCAGGACGCTACCGCTCGGTCCTGGCTATATACAGCGAACTCCAAAAAGACAATGCTGGACGTCCGCATAATTTGTTGAATCGATTTGGTCCTCGATAGCAAACAGGTTCACATCAACGTAAATAAATGATAATTAGGTACTTTTGCAGCAATAAAGTAACAGATTAGCATGCGTTCGCTAGCATTAGCACACCATTCAAACAACCACACAACTGGCTGTAAGTGTCCGCTCGCGGGTGGAAAACACACAACAACAACAGAAAAGATGATACACGCAGGCGTTGCCTCTGTAGAGATATTTTAAAAGCATAAACAATGAACGTAGGTTCGCATTCGTCTTTCCCTCTCGCTAACTCACTCACTCACTCACTCACTCACTCACTCACTCACTCACTCACTCACTCACTCACTCACTCACTCACTCACTCACTCACTCACTCACTCACTCACTCAGAGCTACGTAGCTGTCTGTCTTCTTCTGGTGTGCGAGTGCGCTCCCAGGTGGGCATGAAAGCGCCACAAACTAAATGCATCCATTTCAATATAAAAAAGTCAATTATACAATTGAACATACATTGCCAAAGGCAGAATGCGAACGTGGCCATAGCTATTAAGAGTTATTCAGATAACTATAGCATGCTAACAAGTTTACAAAACCATTAGTCCAAAACACCAAAATAACATGGGAAATTTTATCATAATGTGTTAATAATTTCACACATAAGTCGCTGCTGAGTATAAGTCGCACCCCAAAGCAAAATATGAAAAAAACCGCGACTTATAGTCATTTACTGAATTGTATTGTCAAAAATAAGACACATTTGCTCCCCTGGCCAGGAAAGGGCCGTGAATGAAATGTCACCATTTTGATAACCTAACATCTCATATGTGTCATGAATCGTCTGACCAATTTTGAGGAGCATTCAACTTACTGCCTCGGCGTAATGGTGTCAAACGTGCATGCTGGTTTTAGACCAAAATGCCATGTTGTGCAAGATTCAATCCCTAATACCCGATTTCCTGTTGGGTTTGGAATATGGGTGCAAGAGACTTTTTGGAGCAGTTTTGCACAACGTATCCACTCCCCAAATTTCATCACTCTACGTCGAAAAAAACTAATAGGACAGGCCTTTTTTAAAAATTGAAGGGGGCGCCACTGAGCCATTTTATTACATCTTTTGGCAATGTTGCTAAATTCATGAAATTTACATGAAGCCGCATGTATGTGCAAATTTAGGTGAGTTTTCGAGCATGTTCAGACCTCGAAATTGGCCATTTTGTGACAAAATGCCGAGGGTCTTTTCACTTTCCTGTTTGGGTACTGCTACATCAACGAAAACTCAATATTTTTCATCAGATACCTAAAGACATGTCTTAAGGCTCCCCTGATGCAGGTTTGAGGTCAATTGATGTTTTTCACCAGGAGGAGGAGCCTTTCTCGTAAAAAAGGGTGTTTCCTTTTCCCACAAGGGGGCGCCAGGCCTAATGGAAAATATTTCAATGCAGTCGTGTACAGGTTAAGACACCTTACACGCATGCCAAATATGAAAAAGATTGGACCTTGTATCAGGAAGTTATTAATCATTTACTGAAATTGGCGCGTTGCCAAAAAAACACCCGACTTTGGTACCCCGCCCAGGTTAGGCCCGTGGACGAAAACTCACCATTTTCACAACTTAATATCTCATATGTCTCATGAAGACGTACACCAATTTTGAGGAAGATCCAACGTACTGGCTCGGCGCAATGGTCTGAAACGTGCATGCTGGTTTTCGCCCAAAATGCTATGTTTTTCAACATTCAATCCAAAATATCAGATTTCCTGTTGGGTTTGGAATATGGGTGCTGCAGACTTTTTGAAGCGTCTCTGGACAACGTATCCACTCCCCAAATTTCATCGCTCTACGTTGAAAAACATCAAAGCAAAGGGCATTTTTAAAATTTCAAGGGGGCGCCACTGAGCCATTTTTTGATTTTTTTAAAAAACGTTGCTAAATTTTCGAAATTTTCGCGAAGCCGGATGTATGTGCAAATTTTGGTGAGTTTTTGAGCATGTTCAGGCCTTCAAATTGGCCATTTTCATTTGCCATGAAAAAATAATAATAATAATAATAATAACTAGGCCTGCAAGCAGGACTAAACGGGCCCTCGCAATCTAGCGCAACTCGGACGTCACGCAACTCGGACTGTGTGCAGGTCAGGCTGGTGGCAGATCCTCCTCTCTAATTATCTCATTAGAACCTAACATGCTCGAAAGTCGCCTATTTACATTCCCACACCCAAGAGATAAAAACCCCTATTGGAGAGAGTACTACAAAAAAGGAGCCACTACTGAGCTGTGCAGCCAAGCCCTTATTCAAAACCCAAAATTAATCTTCTAACTCGGCCAATTCGACCAAGTGTGCCAAATACTGTGGCTCTATAAGCTGCCTGAGTCTCTGAAAAAAAATATTTCCTTTAAATGGCGAACAAAGGGTCGTCACGGCAACAGACAGAGACACGTGGACATGGGCCGTAAATAAGTATTTTAATAGGTCTTGAAACTACAATGACCAACCTGAAAAGAACTGAACATGTATTGGAAAAACGAGTGACTTTCTATTGCCACTAGTTGGCGCTGTAGGTTTGATGCAAATGACCCCTACAAGGCCCTTCAGGGTATGACTCTCAACAAGCACGGGAAGTTTGCCGCAGATATGTTGTATATCTGCCGAGTTATGACTGTTCAAAATTTTTGGAGAGAAAAATTATTGACAGTCATTTTCACTTTCCTGTTTGGACCCCTCCGCTTCAACGAAACTTCAATATTTTTCATCAGGCACCTGAAGACAGGTCTTAAGGCTTCCCTTATGCAGGTTTGAGGTCGATTAATTTTTTCCCTTGGAGGAGGAGTGTGTCACCGTAAAAAAGGGCATTTCCTGTTCCCACTAGGAGGCGCCAGGCACAAATGGTAAATTTTCAATCCACTCGTGCTCAGGCTGGTATACCTCACACACATGGCAGATTTAAAATAGATTGAACGTTGTATGAGGGAGTTATCAGTCATTTTCCGAATTCGGTGTTTTGGCGAAAAAATGGCCGACTTTGGCACCCCGCCCAGGTCAGGCCCGTGAATGAAAACACACCATTTTGATAACTTAAGATTTCATATGCCTCATGAACAGTCTCGCCAATTTTGAGAATGATCAAACTAATTCCCTAGGTGCCAAGGTGTAAAATGTGCACACTGTAAATCGATAAAAAATTCACATTCAATCCAAAATACCCGATTTCCTGTTGGGTTTGGAATACGCATGCAAGAGACTTTTTGGAGCAGTTTTGTACAAGGTATTGACTCTCCGAATTTCATCCATCTACGTTGAAAAAACCTAAATGGAGAGGCCTTTTTGAAAATTTCAAGGGGGCGCCACTGAGCCATTTTGTTACATTTTTTCGTAACGTTGCAAGATTATTGAACGTTATGCAAAGCCGCATGTATGTCGAAATTTTTGTGAGTTTTCGTGCATGTTCAAGCCTCCAAATGTAAACTCCTACTGTTAACCGATAAAAATTTCACATTTGATCCAAAATACCCGATTTCCTGTTGGATTTGGAAAATGGGTGCAAGAGACTTTTTGGAGCAGTTTTGCACAAGGTATCAACTCCCCAAATTTCCTCACTCTATGTTGGAAAAACCCAATAGGAAAGGCCTTTTTTAAAACTTCTTTCTGTCGCCACTAGTTGGCACTGTAGAGTTGATGCAAATGACCCCTACACGAACCTTCAGGGTATGACTCTCAACAAACACGGGAAGTTTGGCGCAGATATGTTGTATATCTGCCGAGTTATGACTGTTCAAAGTTTTTGGCGAGACAAATTGTTGACGGTCATTTTCACTTCCAGTTTGTACCTCTCCGCTTCTACAAAACCTCAATATTTTTCATTAGGCACCTGAACACATGTCTTGAGGCTCCCCTGAAACAGGTTTGAGGTCAATAGATTTTTTTCCCTTGGAGGAGGAGCCTGTCTCGTAAAGAAGGCCATTTCCTGTTCCCACTAGGGGGCGCCAAGCCTAATGGGTAAAATTTAAATGCAGTCGTGTTCAGGCTGGGATATCTCATATACTTGCTAGAAATGAAAAAGATTGAACGTTGTATCACGGAGTTTTTAATCATTTTCTGAATTTGGTGTTTTGCCCAAAAATGGCCAACTTTGGGACTACGCCCAGGCCAGACCCTTGGATGAAAACTCACCATTTTGAAAACTTAAGATCTCATATGTCTCCTGTATAGTCTGACCAATTTTGAAGACGATCCAACTATTTTCTTCAGCGACAAGGTCTCAAATGTAAATCGATAAAATTTCGCATTTGATCCAAAATTTCCGACTTCCTGTTGGATTTGGAATATAGGTGCAAGAGACTTTTTGGAGCAGTTTTACGCAATGTATCGACTCACCAAATTTCATCATTCTACGTTGAAAAAACCTAATAGGAAAGGCCTTTTTGAAAATTTCAAGGGGGCGCCACTGAGCGATTTTGTTAAATTTTTTTGTAGATTATCAAAATTTACGCAAAGTTGCATGTATGTGCAAATTTTGGTGAGTTTTCGTGCATGTTCAGGCCTCCAAACGTAAACTCCAACTGTGAACCGAAAAAATTTCACATTTGATCCAAAATATCCGATTTCCTGTCGGATTTGGAATATGGGTGCAAGAGGCTTTTTTGAACAGTTAGGCATAAGGTATCTACTCCCCAAATTTCATCGCTCTACGTTGAAAACCTGAGAGGAGAGGCCTTTTTGAAAATTTTAAGGGTCAAGGGGGCGCCACTGAGCCATTTTTAAAAATTTTTTCAAAACGACGCAAGATTATCAAATTTTACGCGAATCTGCACGTATGTGCAAATTTTGGTGACTTTTCGTGCATGTTCAGGCCTCCAAATTGGCCATTTTCATTTGCCATGAAGAAAGAATAATAATAATAATAATAATAATAATAATCCTTTGCATTACAATAGGGCCTTCGCACGCCTAGTGCTCGGGCCCTAATAATAATAATAATCCTTCGAAGAACAATAGGGCCTCGCACGCTGAGAGTGCTCGGGCCCTAACTAGCCCTGCAAGCAGGACTGACGGGCCCTCGCGTATGGCGCAACTCGGACGTCAAACAAAGTCGGAGGGCAGGCAGGTCGGGGCGGTGGCAGTCGACAACAGACAGATATCCAGGCAGATATATTGCATGTCTGAATGTTCAGAATTAGTGGGGAGAGAAAATGGCGACGGTCATGATGACTTTCTTATCGGACCCCTCTGCTTTAACAAAACAAAAGTGTTTATTAGGCACCTGAACACGGTCATTATGACTTTCCTATTGGACCCCTCTGCTTTAAGGAAACAAAAGTCTTACCCGAGTATAAGTCGCATTTGTGGGTGAAATTTACTTGATAAAATCCAACACGTAGAACAGATATGTCATCTTGAAAGGCAATTTAATATAAAGATACAATAGAGAACAACATGCTGAATAAATGTACAGTGTACAGTGCATAAACAACGAAATGCGAATATACTGTCCTCACCAGGACGCTACCGCTCAGTCCTGGCTATAGACAGCGAACTCCAAAAAGACAATTCTGGATGTCCGCATAATTTGTTGAATCAATTTGGTCCTCGATAGCAAACAGGTTCACATCACCGTAAATAAATGATAATTACGTACTATTACAGCAAAAATGTAACAGATTAGCATGCGTTCGCTAGCATTAGCACACCATTCAAACAACCACACAACTGGCTGTAAGTGTCCGCTCGCGGGTGGAAAACACACAACAACAGAAAAGATGATACACGCAGGCGTTGCCTCTGTAGAGATATTTTAAAGGCATAAACAATGAACGTAGGTTCGCAGCCGTCTTTCTCTCTCGCTAACTAGTCCACTCACTCACTCACTCACTCACTCACTCACTCACTCACTCACTCACTCACTCACTCACTCACTCACTCACTCACTCACTCACTCACTCAGAGCTACGTGGCTGTCTGTCTTCTTCTGGTGTGCGAGCGCTTATTCACGTAAACAAGTGCGAGTGCGCTCCCAGGTGGGCGTGAAAGCGCCACAAACTAAATGCATCCATTTCAATATAAAAAAGTCAATTATACAATTGAACATACATTGCCAAAGGCAGAACGCGAACGTGGCCATAGCTATTAACAGTTATTCAGATAACTATCGCATGCTAACAAGTTTACAAAACCATCAGTCCAAAACACCAAAATAACACGGGAAATTATATCATAATGTGTTAATAATTTCACTCACCAGGGGGCACCAGGCCTAATTTTGAGAAGCATTCAACTTACTGCTTCGGCGTAATGGTCTCAAACGTGCATGCAGGTTTTTGACAAAAATGCAAGATTCAATCCATAATACCCGATTTCCTGTTGGGTTTGGAATATGGGTGCAAGAGACTTTTTGGAGCAGTTTTGCACAACGTATCCACTCCCCAAATTTCATCACTCTACGTCGAAAAAAACTAATAGGACAGGCCTTTTTTAAAAATTGAAGGGGGCGCCACTGAGCCATTTTATTACATCTTTTGGCAATGTTGCTAAATTCATGAAATCTACATGAAGCCACATGTATGTGCACATTTTGGTGAGTTTTCGAGCATGTTCAGACCTTGAAATTTGCCATTTTGAGAGAAAATGCCGAGGGTCTTTTCACTTTCCTGTTTGGATACTGCAACATCAACGAAAACTCAATATTTTTCATCAGATACCTAAAGACATGTCTTAAGGCTCCCCTGATGCAGGTTTGAGATCAATTGATGTTTTTCACCAGGAGGAGGAGCCTTTTTCGTAAAAAAGGGTGTTTCCTCTTCCCACAAGGGGGCGCCAGGCCTAATGGAAAATATTTCAATGCAGTCGTGTTCAGGTTAAGACACCTTACATGCATGCCAAATATGAAAAAGATTGGACCTTGTATCAGGAAGTTATTAATCATTTACTGAAATTGGCGCGTTGCCAAAAAAACACCCGACTTTGGTACCCCGCCCAGGTCAGGCCCGTGGACGAAAACTCACCATTTTCGCAACTTAGTATCTCATATGTCTCATGAACACTTACACCAATTTTGAGGAAGATCCAACGTACTGGCTCGGCGCAACGGTCTGAAACGTGCATGCTGGTTTTCGCCCAAAATGCTATGTTTTTCAACATTCAATCCAGAATATCCCATTTCCTGTTGGGTTTGGAATATGGGTGCTTTAGACTTTTTGAAGCGGTTCTGGACAACGTATCCACTCCCCAAATTTCATCGCCCTACGTTGAAATACATCAAAGCAAAGGGCATTTTGAAAATTGCAAGGGGGCGCCACTGAGCCATTTTTTATTTTTTTTTGTAAACGTTGCCAAATTGTCGAAATTTTCGCGAAGCCGGATGTATGTGCAAATTTTGGTGAGTTTTTGAGCATGTTCAGGCCTTCAAATTGGCCATTTTCATTTGCCATGAAAAAAAAATAATAATAATAACTAGGCCTGCAAGCAGGACTGAACGGGCCCTCGCAATCTAGCGCAACTCGGACGTCACGCAACTCGGACTGTGTGCAGGTCAGGGTGGTGGGAGATCCTCCTCTCTAATCATCTCATTAGAACCTAACATGCTCGAAAGTCACCTATTTACATTCCCACACCCAAGAGATAAAAACCCCTATTGGAGAGAGTACTACAAAAAAGGAGCCACTACTGAGCTGTGCAGCCAAGCCCTTATTCAAAACCAAAATTAATCTTCTAACTGGGCCAATTCGACCAAGTGTGCCAACTATTGTGGCTCTATAAGCTCCCTGAGTCTCTGAAAAAAAATATTTCCTTTAAATGGCGAACAAAGGGTCGTCACGGCAACAGACAGAGACACGTGGACATGGGCCGTAAAAAAGTATTTTAATAGGTCTTGAAACTACAATGACCAACATGAAAAGAACTGGACATGTTTTGTAAAAACGAGTGACTTTCTATCGCCACTAGTTGGCGCTGTAGGGTTGATACAAATGACCCCTACAAGGCCCTTCAGGGTATGACTCTCAACAAGCACGGGAAGTTTGGCGCAGATATCTTGTATATCTGCCGAGTTATGACTGTTCAAAGTTTTTGGAGAGAAAAATTGTTGACAGTCATTTTCACTTTCCGGTTTGGACCCCTCCGCTTCAACGAAACTTCAATATTTTTCATCAGGCACCTGAAGACGGGTCTTAAGGTTTCCCTTATGCAGGTTTGAGGTAGATTGATTTTTTCCCTTTAGAGGAGGAGTGTGTCCCGTAAAAAAGGGCATTTCCTGTTCCCACTGGGAGGCGCCAGGCACAAATGGTAAATTTTCAATCCAGTCCTGCTCAGGCTGGTATACCTCACACACATGCCAGATTTGAAATAGATTGAACGTTGTATGAGGGAGTTATCAGTCATTTTCCGAATTCGGTGTTTTGGCGAAAAAATGGAAGAATTTGGCGCCCCGCCCAGGTCAGGCCCGTGAATGAAAACACACCATTTTTATAACTTAAGATTTCATATGCCTCATGAACAGTCTCACCAATTTTGAGAATGATCAAACTAATTCCCTAGGTGCCAAGGTGTAAAATGTGCACACTGTAAATCGATAAAAAGTTCACATTCAATCCAAAATACCCGATTTCCTGTAGGATTTGGAATGTGTGTGCAAGAGACTTTTTGGAGCAGTTTTGCACAAAGTTTTGACTCTCCAAATTTCATCACTCAATGTTAGAAAAACCTAAATGGAGAGGCCTTTTTGAAAATTTCAAGGGGGCGCCACTGAGCCATTTTGTTAAATTGTTTCGTAACGTTGCAAGATTATCGAACGTTATCCAAAGCCGCATGTATGTGCAAATTTTGGTGAGTTTTTATGCATACTCAAGCCTCCAAATGTAAACTCTTACTGTGAACCCATGAAAATTTCACATTCGATCCAAAATACCCGATTTCCTGTTGGATTTGGAATATGGGTGCAAGAGACTTTTTGGAGCAGTTTTGCATAAGGTATCTACTCCCCAAATTTCCTTGCTCTATGTTGAAAAAACCCAATAGGAAAGGCCTTTTTTAAAACTTCTTTCTGTCGCCACTAGTTGGCACTGTAGAGTTGATGCAAATGACCCCTACAAGAACCTTCAGGGTATGACTCTCAACAAACACGGAAAGTTTGGCGCAGATATGTTGCATATCTGCCGAGTTATGACTGTTCAAAATTTTTGGCGAGACAAATTGTTGACGGTCATTTTCACTTCCAGTTTGGACCTCTCCGCTTCAACGAAACCTCAATATTTTTCATCAGGGACCTGAACACATGTCTTGAGGCTCCCCTGAAACAGGTTTGAGGTCAATAGATTTTTTTCCCTTGGAGGAGGAGCCTGTCTCGTAAAGAAGGCCATTTCCTGTTCCCACTAGGGGGCGCCAGGCCTAATGGGTAATATTTCAATGCAGTCGTGTTCAGGCTGGGATATCTCATAAACATGCTAGAAATGAAAAAGATTGAATGTTGGATCACGGAGTTTTTAATCATTTTCTGAATTTGGTATTTTGCCTAAAAATGGCCGACTTTGCGACCACGCCCAGGCCAGACCCTTGGATGAAAACTCACCATTTTGAAAACTTAAGATCTCATATGTCTCCTAAATAGTCTGACCAATTTTGAAGACGATCCAACTATTTTCTTCAGCGACAAGGTCTCAAATGTAAATCGATAAAATTTCACATTTGATCCAAAATTTCCGACTTCCTGTTGGATTTGGAATATAGGTGCAAGAGACTTTTTGGAGCAGTTTTAGACAATGTATCGACTCACCAAATTTCATCATTCTACGTTGAAAAAACCTAATAGGAGAGGCCTTTTTGAAATTTTCAAGGGGGCGCCACTGAGCCTTTTTGTTAATTCTTTTCATAGATTGTCAAAATATACGTAAAGTTGAACATATGTGCAAATTTTGGTGAGTTTCCGTGCATGTTCAAGCCTCCAAATGTGAACTCCAACTGTGAACCGAAAAAATTTCACATTCGATCCAAAATACCCGATTTCCTGTTGGATTTGGAATATGGGTGCAAGAGGCTTTTTTGAGCAGTTAGGCATAAGGTATCTACTCCCCAAATTTCATTGCTCTACGTTGAAAACCTGAGAGGAGAGGCCTTTTTG
The DNA here is from genome assembly GCF_030265065.1 of Corythoichthys intestinalis. Lineage (NCBI taxonomy): Eukaryota > Metazoa > Chordata > Actinopteri > Syngnathiformes > Syngnathidae > Corythoichthys > Corythoichthys intestinalis. The sequence goes on from NC_080400.1 coordinate 39,157,216, forward strand.
AAAATTTTAAGGGTCAAGGGGGCGCCACTGAGCCATTTTTTGACATTTTTTCAAAACGACGCAAGATTATCGAAATTTACGCGAATCTGCACGTATGTGCAAATTTTGGTGACTTTTCGTGCACGTTCAGGCCTCCAAATTGGCCATTTTCATTTGCCATGAAAAAAGAAGAATAATAATAACTAGGCCTGCAAGCAGGACTGAACGGGCCCTCGCAATCTAGCGCAACTCGGACGTCACGCAACTCGGACTGTGTGCAGGTCAGGGTGTTGGCAGATGCTCCTCTCTAATCATCTCATTAGAACATAACATGCTCGAAAGTCGCCTATTTACATTCCCACACCCAAGAGATAAAAACCCCTATTGGAGAGAGTACTACAAAAAAGGAGCCACTACTGAGCTGTGCAGCCAAGCCCTTATTCAAAACCAAAATTAATCTTCTAACTGGGCCAATTCGACGAAGTGTGCCAAATATTGTGGCTATATAAGCTGCCTGAGTCTTTGAAAAAAAATATTTCCTTTAAATGGCGAATAAAGGGTCGTCACGGCAACAGACAGAGACACGTGGACATGGGCTGTAAATAAGTATTACAATAGGTCTTCAAATTACAATGACCAACCTGAAAAGAACTGGACATGTATTGGAAAAACGAGTGACTTTCTATTGCCACTAGTTGGCGCTGTAGGGTTGATGCAAATGATCTCTACAAGGCCCTTCAGGGTATGACTCTCAACAAGCACGGGAAGTTTGGCGCAGATATGTTGTATATCTGCCGAGTTATGACTGTTCAAAGTTTTTGGAGAGAAAAATTGTTGACAGTCATTTTCACTTTCCTGTTTGGACCCCTCCGCTTCAACGAAACTTCAATATTTTTCATCAGGCACCTGAAGACAGGTCTTAAGCCTTCCCTTATGCAGGTTTGAGGTCAACAGATTTTTTTTCCTTGGAGGAGGAACCTGTCTCGTAAAAAAAGGCATTTCCTGTTCTCACTAGGGGGCGCTAGGCCTAATGGGTAATATTTCAATGCACTCGTGTTAAGGGTGGGATGTCGCACATACATGCCAGATATGAAAAAGATGGAACGTTGTGTGAAGGAACTATTAGTCATTTACTGAATTTGTCATTTTGCCGAAAAAATGGCCGACTTTGGCACCCCGCCCAGGTCAGGCCCGTGAATGAAAACACACCATTTTGATAACTTAAGATTTCATATGCCTCATGAACAGTCTCGCCAATTTTGAGAATGATCAAACTAATTCCCTAGGTGCCAAGGTGTAAAATGTGCACACTGTAAATCGATAAAAATTTCACATTCAATCCAAAATACCCGATTTCCTGTTGGGTTTGGAATATGCATGCAAGAGACTTTTTGGAGCAGTTTTGTACAAGGTATCGACTCTCCGAATTTCATCCCTCTACGTTGAAAAAACCTAAATGGAGAGGCCTTTTTGAAAATTTCAAGGGGGCGCCACTGAGCCATTTTGTTACATGTTTTCGTAACGTTGCAAGATTATTGAACGTTATGCAAAGCCACATGTATGTCCAAATTTTTGTGAGTTTTCGTGCATGTTCAAGCCTCCAAATGTAAACTCCTACTGTGAACCGATAAAAATTTCACATTCGATCCAAAATACCCGATTTCCTGTTGGATTTGGAATACGGGTGCAAGAGACTTTTTGGAGCAGTTTTGCACAAGGTATCGACTCCCCAAATTTCATCACTCTCTGTTAAAAAAACCTAATAGGAAACGCCTTTTTGAAAAATTCAAGGGGGCGCCACTGAGGCATTTTGCTACATTTTTTCGTAACATTGCAAGATTATCGAACGTTATCTAAAGCCGCATGTATGTGCAAATTTGTACAAGTTTTTGTGCATATTCAAGCCTCCAAATGTAAACTCCTACTGTGAACCCATGAAAATTTCACATTCGATCCAAAATACCCGATTTCCTGTTGGATTTGGAATATGGGTGCAAGAGACTTTTTGGATCAGTTTTGCATAAGGTATCTACTCCCCAAATTTCCTTGCTCTATGTTGAAAAAACCCAATAGGAAAGGCCTTTTTTAAAACTTCTTTCTGTCGCCACTAGTTGGCACTGTAGAGTTGATGCAAATGACCCCTACAAGAACCTTCAGGGTATGACTCTCAACAAACACGGGAAGTTTGGCGCAGATATGTTGTATATCTGCCGAGTTATGACTGTTCAAAGTTTTTTGCGTGACAAATTGTTGACGTTCATTTTCACTTTCCTGTTTGGACCCCTCCGCCTCAACGAAACCTCAATATTTTTCATCAGGCACCTGAACACAGGTCTTAAGGCTCCCCTGATGCAGGTTTGAGGTCAACAGATTTTTTTCCCTTGGAGGAGGAACCTGTCTCGTAAAAAAAGGCATTTCCTGTTCTCACTAGGGGGCGCTAGACCTAATGGGTAATATTTCAATGCACTCGTGTTAAGGGTGGGATACCACACATACATGCCAAATATGAAAAAGATTGAACGTTGTGTCAAGGAACTATAAGTCATTTACTGAATTTGTCATTTTGCCGAAAAAATGGTCGACTTTGGCACCACGCCCAGGTCAGACCCGTGAATGAAAACGCACCATTTTCAAAACTTAAGATTTCATATGTCTCCTGAACAGTCTCACCAATTTTGAAGATGATCCAACTAACTCCCTCGGCGAAAAGGTCTCAAATGTGCACCCTGTAAATCGATAAAAATTTCATATTTGATCCAAAATAACCGATTTCCTGTTGGGTTTGGAATATGCGTGTAAATGCTTTTTTGGAGCGGTTTTGGACAAGGTATAGACCCCCCAAATTTCATTGCTCTACGCTGACAGACCCTAATGTTATAGGCCAATTTTAAAATTTCAAGGGGGCGCCACTGAGCCATTTTGTTATATTTTTTTGCAACGTTGCAAAATTATCGAAATTTACAATTTTCCGGACGTATGTGCAAATTTTGGTGACTTTTCGTGCATGTTCAGGCCTCCAAATTGGCCGTTTTCATTTGCCCTGAAAAAAAAAAAAAAAAATAAAAATAAAAAAAAAAATAATCCTTTGCAAAACAATAGGGCCTTCGCACGCTTAGTGCTCGGGCCCTAATAATCCTTTGCATTACAATAGGGCCTTCGCACGCCTAGTGCTCGGGCCCTAACTAGCCCTGCAAGCAGGACTGAACGGGCCCTCGCGTATGGCGCAACTCGGACGTCAAACAAAGTCGAAGGGCAGGCAGGTCGGGGCAGTGGCAGTCGACAACAGACAGATATCCAGGCAGATATATTGCATGTCTGAATGTTCAGAATTAGTGGGGAGAGAAAATGGCGACAGTCATTATGACTTTCCTATGGGACCCCTCTGCTTTAAAAAAACAAAATTGTTTATTAGGCACCTGAACACGGTCATTATGACTTTCCTTTTGGACCCCTCTGCTTTAACGAAACAAAATTGTTGATCAGGCACCTGAACACATGTCTTAAGGCTCCCCTGATTCAGGTTTGAGGTCAATTGATTTTTGTCCCTGAGAAGCAGGAGCCTTTCTCTTTAATTAAAAGGGTGTTTCCTGTTCCCACTAGGGGGCGCCAGGCGTAATGGGTAATATTTCAATAAAATCATGTGCAGGCTGAAATACTTCACATTCATGCCAAATATGAAAAAGATTGCACCTTCAATCAGGAAGTTATTACCGTATTTTTGGGACTACAAGTCGCACCTGAGTATAAGTCGCACAAGCCGTAAAATGCCCAACAAAGAGAAAAAAAACATATAAGTCTTACCGGAGTATAAGTCGCATTTTGGGGGGAAATTTACCAGATAAAATCCAACACATAGAACAGCTATGTCATCTTGAAAGGCAATTTAATATAAAAATACAATAGAGAACAACATGCTGAATAAATGTACAGTGTACAGTGCATAAACAACGAAATGCGAATATACTGTCCTCACCAGGACGCTACCGCTCGGTCCTGGCTATAGACAGCGAACTCCAAAAAGACAATTCTGGATGTCCGCATAATTTGTTGAATCAATTTGGTCCTCGATAGCAAACAGGTTCACATCACCGTAAATAAATGATAATTACGTACTATTACAGCAATAATGTAACAGATTAGCATGCGTTCGCTAGCATTAGCACACCATTCAAACAACCACACAACTGGCTGTAAGTGTCCGCTCGCGGGTGGAAAACACACAACAACAGAAAAGATGATACACGCAGGCGTTGCCTCTGTAGAGATATTTTAAAGGCATAAACAATGAACGTAGGTTCGCAGCCGTCTTTCTCTCTCGCTAACTAGTCCACTCACTCACTCACTCACTCACTCACTCACTCACTCACTCACTCACTCACTCACTCACTCACTCACTCACTCACTCACTCACTCACTCACTCACTCACTCACTCACTCACTCACTCACTCAGAGCTACGTGGCTGTCTGTCTTCTTCTGGTGTGCGAGCGCTTATTCACGTAAACAAGTGCGAGTGCGCTCCCAGGTGGGCGTGAAAGCGCCACAAACTAAATGCATCCATTTCAATATAAAAAAGTCAATTATACAATTGAACATACATTGCCAAAGGCAGAACGCGAACGTGGCCATAACTATTAAGAGTTATTCAGATAACTATAGCATGCTAACAAGTTTACAAAACCATCAGTCCAAAACACCAAAATAACACGGGAAATTATATCATAATGTGTTAATAATTTCACTCACCAGGGGGCACCAGGCCTAATGGTTTTGTAAACCTGTTAGCATGCTATAGTAATCTGAATAACTGTTAATAGCTATGGCCACGTTCGCGTTCTGCCTTTGGCAATGTATGTTCAATTGTATAATTGACTTTTTTATATTGAAATGGATGCATTTAGTTTGTGGCGCTTTCACGCCCAACTGGGAGCGCACTCGTTATTATTATTTTTTTCATGGCAAATGAAAATGGCCATAGCTATTAAGAGTTATTCAGATAACTATAGCATGCTAACAAGTTTACAAAACCATTAGTCCAAAACACCTAAATAACATGGGAAATGTTATCATAATGTGTTAATAATTTCACACATAAGTCACTGCTGAGTATAAGTCGCACCCCAAACCAAAATATGAAGAAAAAAAAACACGATTTATAGTCGGAAAAATACAGTAGTCTTTTACTGAATTGTATTGTCAAAAATAAGACACATTTGCTCCCCTGCCCAGGAAAGGGCCGTGAATGAAATGTCACCATTTTGATAACCTAACATCTCATATGTGTCATGAACATTCATTCATTCATTCATTTTCCATGCCGCTTTTCCTCACGAGGGTCGCGGAGGTGCTGGAGCCTATCCCAGCTAACTCGGGGCAGTAGGCAGGGGACACCCTGAACTGGTTGCCAGCCAATTGCAGGGCACAAGGAGACATACAACCATTCACGCGCACACTCATACCTACGGACAATTTAGAGTGCTCAATCAGCCTACCATGCATGTTTTTGGGATGTCTGACCAATTTTGAGAAGCATTCAACTTACTGCTTCGGCGTAATGGTCTCAAACGTGCATGCAGGTTTTTGACAAAAATGCAAGATTCAATCCATAATACCCGATTTCCTGTTGGGTTTGGAATATGGGTGCAAGAGACTTTTTGGAGCAGTTTTGCACAACGTATCCACTCCCCAAATTTCATCACTCTACGTCGAAAAAAACTAATAGGACAGGCCTTTTTTAAAAATTGAAGGGGGCGCCACTGAGCCATTTTATTACATCTTTTGGCAATGTTGCTAAATTCATGAAATCTACATGAAGCCACATGTATGTGCACATTTTGGTGAGTTTTCGAGCATGTTCAGACCTTGAAATTTGCCATTTTGAGAGAAAATGCCGAGGGTCTTTTCACTTTCCTGTTTGGATACTGCAACATCAACGAAAACTCAATATTTTTCATCAGATACCTAAAGACATGTCTTAAGGCTCCCCTGATGCAGGTTTGAGATCAATTGATGTTTTTCACCAGGAGGAGGAGCCTTTTTAGTAAAAAAGGGTGTTTCCTCTTCCCACAAGGGGGCGCCAGGCCTAATGGAAAATATTTCAATGCAGTCGTGTTCAGGTTAAGACACCTTACATGCATGCCAAATATGAAAAAGATTGGACCTTGTATCAGGAAGTTATTAATCATTTACTGAAATTGTCGCGTTGCCAAAAAAACACCCGACTTTGGTACCCCGCCCAGGTCAGGCCCGTGGACGAAAACTCACCATTTTCACAACTTAGTATCTCATATGTCTCATGAACACTTACACCAATTTTGAGGAAGATCCAACGTACTGGCTCGGCGCAACGGTCTGAAACGTGCATGCTGGTTTTCGCCCAAAATGCTATGTTTTTCAACATTCAATCCAGAATATCCGATTTCCTGTTGGGTTTGGAATATGGGTTCTTTATATTTTTTGAAGCGGTTCTGGACAACGTATCCACTCGCCAAATTTCATCGCTCTCCGTTGAAATACATCAAAGCAAAGGGCATTTTGAAAATTGCAAGGGGGCGCCACTGAGCCATTTAAAAAATTTTTTTGTAAACGTTGCCAAATTGTCGAAATTTTCGCGAAGCCGGATGTATGTGCAAATTTTGGTGAGTTTTTGAGCATGTTCAGGCCTTCAAATTGGCCATTTTCATTTGCCATGAAAAAATAATAATAATAATAATCCTTCGAAGAACAATAGGGCCTCGCACGCTGAGAGTGCTCGGGCCCTAATAATAATCCTTCGAAGAACAATAGGGCCTCGCACGCTGAGAGTGCTCGGGCCCTAATAATAACTAGCCCTGCAAGCAGGACTGAACGGGCCCTCGCGTATGGCGCAACTCGTACGTCAAACAAAGTCGGAGGGCAGGCAGGTCGGGGCGGTGGCAGTCGACATCAGACAGATATCCAGGCAGATATATTGCATGTCTGAATGTTCAGAATTAGTGGGGAGAGAAAATGGCGACGGTCATTATGACTTTCCTATTGGACCCCTCTGCTTTAACAAAACAAAATTGTTTATTAGGCACCTGAACACGGTCATTATGACTTTCCTATTGAACCCCTCTGCTTTAACGAAACAAAATTGTTGATCAGGCACCTGAACACAGGTCTTAAGGCTCCCCTGATTCAGGTTTGAGGTCAATTGATTTTTGTCCCTGAGAAGCAGGAGCCTTTCTCTTTAATTAAAAGGGTGTTTCCTGTTCCCACTAGGGGGCGCCAGGCGTAATGGGTAATATTTCAATAAAGTCATGTGCAGGCTGAAATATTTCACATTCATGCCAAATATGAAAAAGATTGCACCGTCAATCAGGAAGTTATTACCGTATTTTTGGGACTACAAGTCGCACCTGAGTATAAGTCGCACAAGCCATAAAATGCCCAACAAAGAGAAAAAAACATATATAAGTCTTACCGGAGTATAAGTTGCATTTTGGGGGGAAATTTACCAGATAAAATCCAACACATAGAACAGCTATGTGATGTTGAAAGGCAATTTAATATAAAAATACAATAGAGAACAACATGCTGAATAAATGTACAGTGTACAGTGCATAAAAAACGAAATGCGAATATACTGTCCTCACCAGGACGCTACCGCTCGGTCCTGGCTATATACAGCGAACTCCAAAAAGACAATGCTGGACGTCCGCATAATTTGTTGAATCGATTTGGTCCTCGATAGCAAACAGGTTCACATCAACGTAAATAAATGATAATTAGGTACAATTACAGCAATAACGTAACAGATTAGCATGCGTTCGCTAGCATTAGCACACCATTCAAACAACCACACAACTGGCTGTAAGTGTCCGCTCGCGGGTGGAAAACACACAACAACAACAGAAAAGATGATACACGCAGGCGTTGCCTCTGTAGAGATATTTTAAAAGCATAAACAATGAACGTAGGTTCGCAGCAGTCTTTCCCTCTCGCTAACTCGCCCACTCACTCGCCCACTCACTCACTCACTCACTCACTCACTCACTCACTCACTCACTCACTCACTCACTCACTCACTCAGAGCTACGTAGCTGTCTGTCTTCTTCTGGTGTGCGAGCGCTCTTCATCACGTAAACAAGTCCGAGTGCTTCCCAGGTGGGTGTAAAAGCGCCACAAACTAAATGCATCCATTTCAATATAAAAAAGTCAATTACAAAATTGAACATACATTGCCAAAGGCAGAACGCGAACGTGGCCATAGCTATCAAGAGTTATTCAGATAACTATAGCATGCTAACAAGTTTACAAAACCATTAGTCCAAAACACCAAAATAACATGGGAAATTTTATCATAATGTGTTAATAATTTCACACATAAGTCGCTGCTGAGTATAAGTCGCACCCCAAAGCAAAATATGAAAAAAACCGCGACTTATAGTCATTTACTGAATTGTATTGTCAAAAATAAGACACATTTGCTCCCCTGGCCAGGAAAGGGCCGTGAATGAAATGTCACCATTTTGATAACCTAACATCTCATATGTTTCATGAATAGTCTGACCAATTTTGAGGAGCATTCAACTTACTGCCTCGGCGTAATGGTGTCAAACGTGCATGCTGGTTTTAGACAAAAATGCCATGTTGTGCAAGATTCAATCCCTAATACCCGATTTCCTGTTGGGTTTGGAATATGGGTGCAAGAGACTTTTTGGAGCAGTTTTGCACAACGTATCCACTCCCCAAATTTCATCACTCTACGTCGAAAAAAACTAATAGGACAGGCCTTTTTTAAAAATTGAAGGGGGCGCCACTGAGCCATTTTATTACATCTTTTGGCAATGTTGCTAAATTCATGAAATTTACATGAAGCCGCATGTATGTGCAAATTTAGGTGAGTTTTCGAGCATGTTCAGACCTGGAAATTGGCCATTTTGTGACAAAATGCCGAGGGTCTTTTCACTTTCCTGTTTGGGTACTGCTACATCAACGAAAACTCAATATTTTTCATCATATACCTAAAGACATGTCTTAAGGCTCCCCTGATGCAGGTTTGAGGTCAATTGATGTTTTTCACCAGGAGGAGGAGCCTTTCTCGTAAAAATGGGTGTTTCCTCTTCCCACAAGGGGGCGCCAGGCCTAATGGAAAATATTTCAATGCAGTCGTGTTCAGGTTAAGACACCTTACACGCATGCCAAATATGAAAAAGATTGGACCTTGTATCAGGAAGTTATTAATCATTTACTGAAATTGGCGCGTTGCCAAAAAAACACCCGACTTTGGTACCCCGCCCAGGTTAGGCCCGTGGACGAAAACTCACCATTTTCACAACTTAATATCTCATATGTCTCATGAAGACGTACACCAATTTTGAGGAAGATCCAACGTACTGGCTCGGCGCAATGGTCTGAAACGTGCATGCTGGTTTTCGCCCAAAATGCTATGTTTTTCAACATTCAATCCAAAATATCCGATTTCCTGTTGGGTTTGGAATATGGGTGCTGCAGACTTTTTGAAGCGTCTCTGGACAACGTATCCACTCCCCAAATTTCATCGCTCTACGTTGAAAAACATCAAAGCAAAGGGCATTTTTAAAATTTCAAGGGGGCGCCACTGAGCCATTTTTTGATTTTTTTAAAAAACGTTGCTAAATTTTCGAAATTTTCGCGAAGCCGGATGTATATGCAAAATTTGGTGAGTTTTTGAGCATGTTCAGGCCTTCAAATTGGCCATTTTCATTTGCCATGAAAAAATAATAATAATTAGCATGCGTTCGCTAGCATTAGCACACCATTCAAACAACCACACAACTGGCTGTAAGTGTCCGCTCGCGGGTGGAAAACACACAACAACAGAAAAGATGATACACGCAGGCGTTGCCTCTGTAGAGATATTTTAAAGGCATAAACAATGAACGTAGGTTCGCAGCCGTCTTTCTCTCTCGCTAACTAGTCCACTCACTCACTCACTCACTCACTCACTCACTCACTCACTCACTCACTCACTCACTCAGAGCTACGTGGCTGTCTGTCTTCTTCTGGTGTGCGAGCGCTTATTCACGTAAACAAGTGCGAGTGCGCTCCCAGGTGGGCGTGAAAGCGCCACAAACTAAATGCATCCATTTCAATATAAAAAAGTCAATTATACAATTGAACATACATTGCCAAAGGCAGAACGCGAACGTGGCCATAGCTATTAACAGTTATTCAGATAACTATAGCATGCTAACTAACAAGTTTACAAAACCATCAGTCCAAAACACCAAAATAACACGGGAAATTATATCATAATGTGTTAATAATTTCACTCACCAGGGGGCACCAGGCCTAATGGTTTTGTAAACCTGTTAGCATGCTATAGTAATCTGAATAACTGTTAATAGCTATGGCCACGTTCGCGTTCTGCCTTTGGCAATGTATGTTCAATTGTATAATTGACTTTTTTATATTGAAATGGATGCATTTAGTTTGTGGCGCTTTCACGCCCAACTGGGAGCGCACTCGTTATTATTATTTTTTCATGGCAAATGAAAATGGCCATAGCTATTAAGAGTTATTCAGATAACTATAGCATGCTAACTAACAAGTTTACAAAACCATCAGTCCAAAACACCAAAATAACACGGGAAATTATATCATAATGTGTTAATAATTTCACTCACCAGGGGGCACCAGGCCTAATGGTTTTGTAAACCTGTTAGCATGCTATAGTAATCTGAATAACTGTTAATAGCTATGGCCACGTTCGCGTTCTGCCTTTGGCAATGTATGTTCAATTGTATAATTGACTTTTTTATATTGAAATGGATGCATTTAGTTTGTGGCGCTTTCACGCCCAACTGGGAGCGCACTCGTTATTATTATTTTTTCATGGCAAATGAAAATGGCCATAGCTATTAAGAGTTATTCAGATAACTATAGCATGCTAACAAGTTTACAAAATCATTAGTCCAAAACACCTAAATAACATGGGAAATGTTATCATAATGTGTTAATAATTTCACACATAAGTCACTGCTGAGTATAAGTCGCACCCCAAACCAAAATATGAAGAAAAAAAAACACGACTTATAGTCGGAAAAATACAGTAGTCTTTTACTGAATTGTATTGTCAAAAATAAGACACATTTGCTCCCCTGCACAGGAAAGGGCCGTGAATGAAATGTCACCATTTTGATAACCTAACATCTCATATGTGTCATGAACATTCATTCATTCATTCATTTTCCATGCCGCTTTTCCTCACGAGGGTCGCGGAGGTGCTGGAGCCTATCCCAGCTAACTCGGGGCAGTAGGCAGGGGACACCCTGAACTGGTTGCCAGCCAATTGCAGGGCACAAGGAGACATACAACCATTCACGCGCACACTCATACCTACGGACAATTTAGAGTGCTCAATCAGCCTACCATGCATGTTTTTGGGATGTCTGACCAATTTTGAGAAGCATTCAACTTACTGCTTCGGCGTAATGGTCTCAAACGTGCATGCAGGTTTTTGACAAAAATGCAAGATTCAATCCATAATACCCGATTTCCTGTTGGGTTTGGAATATGGGTGCAAGAGACTTTTTGGAGCAGTTTTGCACAACGTATCCACTCCCCAAATTTCATCACTCTACGTCGAAAAAAACTAATAGGACAGGCCTTTTTTAAAAATTGAAGGGGGCGCCACTGAGCCATTTTATTACATCTTTTGGCAATGTTGCTAAATTCATGAAATCTACATGAAGCCACATGTATGTGCACATTTTGGTGAGTTTTCGAGCATGTTCAGACCTTGAAATTTGCCATTTTGAGAGAAAATGCCGAGGGTCTTTTCACTTTCCTGTTTGGATACTGCAACATCAACGAAAACTCAATATTTTTCATCAGATACCTAAAGACATGTCTTAAGGCTCCCCTGATGCAGGTTTGAGATCAATTGATGTTTTTCACCAGGAGGAGGAGCCTTTCTCGTAAAAAAGGGTGTTTCCTCTTCCCACAAGGGGGCGCCAGGCCTAATGGAAAATATTTCAATGCAGTCGTGTTCAGGTTAAGACACCTTACATGCATGCCAAATATGAAAAAGATTGGACCTTGTATCAGGAAGTTATTAATCATTTACTGAAATTGGCGCGTTGCCAAAAAAACACCCGACTTTGGTACCCCGCCCAGGTCAGGCCCGTGGACGAAAACTCACCATTTTCACAACTTAGTATCTCATATGTCTCATGAACACTTACACCAATTTTGAGGAAGATCCAACGTACTGGCTCGGCGCAACGGTCTGAAACGTGCATGCTGGTTTTCGCCCAAAATGCTATGTTTTTCAACATTCAATCCAGAATATCCCATTTCCTGTTGGGTTTGGAATATGGGTGCTTTAGACTTTTTGAAGCGGTTCTGGACAACGTATCCACTCCCCAAATTTCATCGCCCTACGTTGAAATACATCAAAGCAAAGGGCATTTTGAAAATTGCAAGGGGGCGCCACTGAGCCATTTTTTTTATTTTTTTTGTAAACGTTGCCAAATTGTCGAAATTTTCGCGAAGCCGGATGTATGTGCAAATTTTGGTGAGTTTTTGAGCATGTTCAGGCCTTCAAATTGGCCATTTTCATTTGCCATGAAAAAATAATAATAACTAGCCCTGCAAGCAGGACTGACGGGCCCTCGCGTATGGCGCAACTCGGACGTCAAACAAAGTCGGAGGGCAGGCAGGTCGGGGCGGTGGCAGTCGACAACAGACAGATATCCAGGCAGATATATTGCATGTCTGAATGTTCAGAATTAGTAGGGAGAGAAAATGGCGACGGTCATGATGACTTTCTTATCGGACCCCTCTGCTTTAACAAAACAAAAGTGTTTATTAGGCACCTGAACACGGTCATTATGACTTTCCTATTGGACCCCTCTGCTTTAAGGAAACAAAAGTCTTACCCGAGTATAAGTCGCATTTGTGGGTGAAATGTACTTGATAAAATCCAACACATAGAACAGATATGTCATCTTGAAAGGCAATTTAATATAAAGATACAATAGAGAACAACATGCTGAATAAGTGTACAGTGTACAGTGCATAAACAACGAAATGCGAATATACTGTCCTCACCAGGACGCTACCGCTCGGTCCTGGCTATAGACAGCGAACTCCAAAAAGACAGTTCTGGATGTCCGCATAATTTGTTGAATCAATTTGGTCCTCGATAGCAAACAGGTTCACATCACCGTAAATAAATGATAATTACGTACTATTACAGCAATAATGTAACAGATTAGCATGCGTTCGCTAGCATTAGCACACCATTCAAACAACCACACAACTGGCTGTAAGTGTCCGCTCGCGGGTGGAAAACACACAACAACAGAAAAGATGATACACGCAGGCGTTGCCTCTGTAAAGATATTTTAAAGGCATAAACAATGAACGTAGGTTCGCAGCCGTCTTTCTCTCTCGCTAACTAGTCCACTCACTCACTCACTCACTCACTCACTCACTCACTCACTCACTCACTCACTCACTCACTCACTCACTCACTCACTCACTCACTCACTCACTCACTCACTCACTCACTCACTCACTCACTCACTCACTCACTCACTCAGAGCTACGTGGCTGTCTGTCTTCTTCTGGTGTGCGAGCGCTTATTCACGTAAACAAGTGCGAGTGCGCTCCCAGGTGGGCGTGAAAGCGCCACAAACTAAATGCATCCATTTCAATATAAAAAAGTCAATTATACAATTGAACATACATTGCCAAAGGCAGAACGCGAACGTGGCCATAGCTATTAACAGTTATTCAGATAACTATAGCATGCTAACTAACAAGTTTACAAAACCATCAGTCCAAAACACCAAAATAACACGGGAAATTATATCATAATGTGTTAATAATTTCACTCACCAGGGGGCACCAGGCCTAATGGTTTTGTAAACCTGTTAGCATGCTATAGTAATCTGAATAACTGTTAATAGCTATGGCCACGTTCGCGTTCTGCCTTTGGCAATGTATGTTCAATTGTATAATTGACTTTTTTTATATTGAAATGGATGCATTTAGTTTGTGGCGCTTTCACGCCCAACTGGGAGCGCACTCGTTATTATTATTTTTTCATGGCAAATGAAAATGGCCATAGCTATTAAGAGTTATTCAGATAACTATAGCATGCTAACAAGTTTACAAAACCATTAGTCCAAAACACCTAAATAACATGGGAAATGTTATCATAATGTGTTAATAATTTCACACATAAGTCACTGCTGAGTATAAGTCGCACCCCAAACCAAAATATGAAGAAAAAAAAACACGACTTATAGTCGGAAAAATACAGTAGTCTTTTACTGAATTGTATTGTCAAAAATAAGACACATTTGCTCCCCTGCCCAGGAAAGGGCCGTGAATGAAATGTCACCATTTTGATAACCTAACATCTCATATGTGTCATGAACATTCATTCATTCATTCATTTTCCATGCCGCTTTTCCTCACGAGGGTCGCGGAGGTGCTGGAGCCTATCCCAGCTAACTCGGGGCAGTAGGCAGGGGACACCCTGAACTGGTTGCCAGCCAATTGCAGGGCACAAGGAGACATACAACCATTCACGCGCACACTCATACCTACGGACAATTTAGAGTGCTCAATCAGCCTACCATGCATATTTTTGGGATGTCTGACCAATTTTGAGAAGCATTCAACTTACTGCTTCGGCGTAATGGTCTCAAACGTGCATGCAGGTTTTTGACAAAAATGCAAGATTCAATCCATAATACCCGATTTCCTGTTGGGTTTGGAATATGGGTGCAAGAGACTTTTTGGAGCAGTTTTGCACAACGTATCCACTCCCCAAATTTCATCACTCTACGTGGAAAAAAACTAATAGGACAGGCCTTTTTTAAAAATTGAAGGGGGCGCCACTGAGCCATTTTATTACATCTTTTGGCAATGTTGCTAAATTCATGAAATCTACATGAAGCCACATGTATGTGCACATTTTGGTGAGTTTTCGAGCATGTTCAGACCTTGAAATTTGCCATTTTGAGAGAAAATGCCGAGGGTCTTTTCACTTTCCTGTTTGGATACTGCAACATCAACGAAAACTCAATATTTTTCATCAGATACCTAAAGACATGTCTTAAGGCTCCCCTGATGCAGGTTTGAGATCAATTGATGTTTTTCACCAGGAGGAGGAGCCTTTTTCGTAAAAAAGGGTGTTTCCTCTTCCCACAAGGGGGCGCCAGGCCTAATGGAAAATATTTCAATGCAGTCGTGTTCAGGTTAAGACACCTTACATGAATGCCAAATATGAAAAAGATTGGACCTTGTATCAGGAAGTTATTAATCATTTACTGAAATTGGCGCGTTGCCAAAAAAACACCCGACTTTGGTACCCCGCCCAGGTCAGGCCCGTGGACGAAAACTCACCATTTTCACAACTTAGTATCTCATATGTCTCATGAACACTTACACCAATTTTGAGGAAGATCCAACGTACTGGCTCGGCGCAACGGTCTGAAACGTGCATGCTGGTTTTCGCCCAAAATGCTATGTTTTTCAACATTCAATCCAGAATATCCCATTTCCTGTTGGGTTTGGAATATGGGTGCTTTAGACTTTTTGAAGCGGTTCTGGACAACGTATCCACTCCCCAAATTTCATCGCCCTACGTTGAAATACATCAAAGCAAAGGGCATTTTGAAAATTGCAAGGGGGCGCCACTGAGCCATTTTTTTACTTTTTTTGTAAACATTGCCAAATTGTCGAAATTTTCGCGAAGCCGGATGTATGTGCAAATTTTGGTGAGTTTTTGAGCATGTTCAGGCCTTCAAATTGGCCATTTTCATTTGCCATGAAAAAATAATAATAATAATCCTTCGAAGAACAATAGGGCCTCGCACGCTGAGAGTGCTCGGGCCCTAATAACTAGCCCTGCAAGCAGGACTGAACGGGCCCTCGCGTATGGCGCAACTCGGACGTCAAACAAAGTCGGAGGGCAGGCAGGTCGGGGCGGTGGCAGTCGACAACAGACAGATATCCAGGCAGATATATTGCATGTCTGAATGTTCAGAATTAGTGGGGAGAGAAAATGGCGACGGTCATTATGACTTTCCTATTGGACCCCTCTGCTTTGACAAAACAAAATTGTTTATTAGGCACCTGAACACGGTCATTATGACTTTCCTATTGGACCCCTCTGCTTTAACGAAACAAAATTGTTGATCAGGCACCTGAACACATGTCTTAAGCCTCCCCTGATTCAGGTTTGAGGTCAAGTGATTTTTGTCCCTGAGAAGCAGGAGCCTTTCTCTTTAATTAAAAGGGTGTTTCCTGTTCCCACTAGGGGGCGCCAGGCGTAATGGGTAATATTTCAATAAAGTCATGTGCAGGCTGAAATACTTCACATTCATGCCAAATATGAAAAAGATTGCACCTTCAATCAGGAAGTTATTACCGTATTTTTGGGACTACAAGTCGCACCTGAGTATAAGTCGCACAAGCCATAAAATGCCCAACAAAGAGAAAAAAAACATATATAAGTCTTACCGGAGTATAAGTCGCATTTTTGGGGGAAATTTACCAGATAAAATCCAACACATAGAACAGCTATGTCATCTTGAAAGGCAATTTAATATAAAAATACAATAGAGAACAACATGCTGAATAAATGTACAGTGTACAGTGCATAAACAACGAAATGCGAATGTACTGTCCTCACCAGGACGCTACCGCTCGGTCCTGGCTATATACAGCGAACTCCAAAAAGACAATGCTGGACGTCCGCATAATTTGTTGAATCGATTTGGTCCTCGATAGCAAACAGGTTAACATTAACGTAAATAAATGATAATTAGGTACTATTACAGCAATAACGTATCAGATTAGCATGCGTTCGCTAGCATTAGCACACCATTCAAACAACCACACAACTGGCTGTAAGTGTCCGCTCGCGGGTGGAAAACACACAACAACAACAGAAAAGATGATACACGCAGGCGTTGCCTCTGTAGAGATATTTTAAAAGCATAAACAATGAACGTAGGTTCGCAGCCGTCTTTCCCTCTCGCTAACTCGCCCACTCACTCACTCACTCACTCACTCACTCACTCACTCACTCACTCACTCACTCACTCACTCACTCACTCACTCACTCACTCACTCACTCACTCACTCACTCACTCACTCACTCACTCACTCACTCACTCACTCACTCACTCACTCAGAGCTACGTAGCTGTCTGTCTTCTTCTGGTGTGCGAGCGCTCTTCTTCACGTTAACAAGTGCGAGTGCGCTCCCAGGTGGGCGTGAAAGCTCCACAAACTAAATGCATCCATTTCAATATAAAAAAGTCAATTATACAATTGAACATACATTGCCAAAGGCAGAACGCGAACGAGGCCATAGCTATTAAGAGTTATTCAGATAACTATAGCGTGCTAACAAGTTTACAAAACCATTAGTCCAAAACACCAAAATAACATGGGAAATTTTATCATAATGTGTTAATAATTTCACACATAAGTCGCTGCTGAGTATAAGTCGCACCCCAAACCAAAATATGAAAAAAAACGCAACTTATAGTCTGAAAAATACAGTAGTCATTTACTGAATTGTATTGTCAAAAATAAGACACATTTGCTCCCCTGCCCAGGAAAGGGTCGTGAATGAAATGTCACCATTTTGATAACCTAACATCTCATATGTGTCATGAACAGTCTGACCAATTTTGAGGAGCGTTCAACTTACTGCCTCGGCGTAATGGTCTCAAACGTGCACGCAGGTTTTTGACAAAAAATGCCATGTTCTGCAAGATTCAATCCATAATACCTGATTTCCTGTTGGGTTTGGAATATGGGTGCAAGAGACTTTTTGGAGGAGTTTTGCACAACGTATCCACTCCCCAAATTTCATCACTCTACGTCGAAAAAAACTAATAGGACAGGCCTTTTTTAAAAATTGAAGGGGGCGCCACTGAGCCATTTTATTACATCTTTTGGCAATCTTGCTAAATTCATGAAATTTACATGAAGCGGCATGTATGTGCAAATTTTGGTGAGTTTTCGACCATGTTCAGACCTTGAAATTGGCCATTTTGAGACAAAATGCAGAGGGTCTTTTCACTTTCATGTTTTGGTACTGCTACATCAACGAAAACTCAATATTTTTCATCAGATACCTAAAGACATGTCTTAATGCTCCCCTGATGCAGATTTGAGGTCAATTGATGTTTTTCACCAGGAGGAGGAGCCTTTTTAGTAAAAAAGGGTGTTTCCTCTTCCCACAAGGGGGCGCCAGGCCTAATGGAAAATATTTCAATGCAGTCGTGTTCAGGTTAAGACACCTTACATGCATGCCAAATATGAAAAAGATTGGACCTTGTATCAGGAAGTTATTAATCATTTACTGAAATTGGCGCGTTGCCAAAAAAACACCCGACTTTGGTACCCCGCCCAGGTCAGGCTCGTGGACGAAAACTCACCATTTTCACAACTTAGTATCTCATATGTCTCATGAACACTTACACCAATTTTGAGGAAGATCCAACGTACTGGCTCGGCGCAACGGTCTGAAACGTGAATGCTGGTTTTCGCCCAAAATGCTATGTTTTTCAACATTCAATCCAGAATATCCCATTTCCTGTTGGGTTTGGAATATGGGTGCTTTAGACTTTTTGAAGCGGTTCTGGACAACGTATCCACTCCCCAAATTTCATCGCCCTACGTTGAAATACATCAAAGCAAAGGGCATTTTGAAAATTGCAAGGGGGCGCCACTGAGCCATTCTTAAATTTTTTTTGTAAACGTTGCCAAATTGTCGAAATTTTCGCGAAGCCGGATGTATGTGCAAATTTTGGTGAGTTTTTGAGCATGTTCAGGCCTTCAAATTGGCCATTTTCATTTGCCATGAAAAAAAAATAATAATAATAATAATCCTTCGAAGAACAATAGGGCCTCGCACGCTGAGAGTGCTCGGGCCCTAACTAGCCCTGCAAGCAGGACTGAACGGGCCCTCGCGTATGGCGCAACTCGGACGTCAAATAAAGTCGAAGGGCAGGCAGGTCGGGGCGGTGGCAGTCGACAACAGACAGATATCCAGGCAGATATATTGCATGTCTGAATGTTCAGAATTAGTGGGGAGAGAAAATGGCGACGGTCATTATGACTTTCCTATGGGACCCCTCTGCTTTAACAAAACAAAATTGTTTATTAGGCACCTGAACACGGTCATTATGACTTTCCTTTTGGACCCCTCTGCTTTAACGAAACAAAATTGTTGATCAGGCACCTGAACACATGTCTTAAGGCTCCGCTGATTCAGGTTTGAGGTCAATTGATTTTTGTCCCTGAGAAGCAGGAGCCTTTCTATTTAATTAAAAGGGTGTTTCCTGTTCCCACTAGGGGGCGCCAGGCGTAATGGGTAATATTTCAATAAAGTCATGTGCAGGCTGAAATACTTCACATTCATGCCAAATATGAAAAAGATCGCACCTTCAATCAGGAAGTTATTATCGTATTTTTCGGACTACAAGTCGCACCTGAGTATAAGTCGCACAAGCCATAAAATGCCCAACAAAGAGAAAAAAAACATATATAAGTCTTACCGGAGTATAAGTCGCAATTTTGGGGGAAATTTACTTGATAAAATCCAACACATAGAACAGATATGTCATCTTGAAAGGCAGTTTAATATAAAAATACAATAGAGAACAACATGCTGAATAAATGTACAGTGTACAGTGCATAAACAACGAAATGCGAATATACTGTCCTCACCAGGACGCTACCGCTCGGTCCTGGCTATATACAGCGAACTCCAAAAAGACAATGCTGGACGTCCGCATAATTTGTTGAATCAATTTGGTCCTCGATAGCAAACAGGTTCACATCAACGTAAATAAATGATAATTAGGTACTATTGCAGCAATAACATAACAGATTAGCATGCGTTCGCTAGCATTAGCACACCATTCAAACAACCACACAACTGGCTGTAAGTGTCCGCTCGCGGGTGGAAAACACACAACAACAACAGAAAAGATGATACACGCAGGCGTTGCCTCTGTAGAGATATTTTAAAAGCATAAACAATGAACGTAGCTTCGCAGCCGTCTTTCCCTCTCGCTAACTCGCCCACTCACTCACTCACTCACTCACTCACTCACTCACTCACTCACTCACTCACTCGCCCACTCACTCACTCGCCCACTCACTCACTCACTCACTCACTCACTCACTCACTCACTCACTCACTCACTCACTCAC
Source organism: Corythoichthys intestinalis (assembly GCF_030265065.1). NCBI lineage: Eukaryota > Metazoa > Chordata > Actinopteri > Syngnathiformes > Syngnathidae > Corythoichthys > Corythoichthys intestinalis. The sequence continues at coordinate 39,177,398 of NC_080400.1, forward strand.
TCACTCACTCACTCACTCACTCACTCACTCACTCAGAGCTACGTAGCTGTCTGTCTTCTTCTGGTGTGCGAGTGCTCTTCTTCACGTAAACAAGTGCGAGTGCGCTCCCAGGTTGGCGTAAAAGCGCCACAAACTAAATGCATCCATTTCAATATAAAAAAAGTCAATTATACAATTGAACATACATTGCCAAAGGCAGAACGCGAACGTGGCCATAGCTATTAAGAGTTATTCAGATAACTATAGCATGCTAACAAGTTTACAAAACCATTAGTCCAAAACACCAAAATAACATGGGAAATTTTATCATAATGTGTTAATAATTTCACACATAAGTCGCTGCTGAGTATAAGTCGCACCCCAAACCAAAATATGAAAAAAAACGCGACTTACAGTCTGAAAAATACAGTAGTCATTTACTGAATTGTATTGTCAAAAATAAGACACATTTGCTCCCCTGCCCAGGAAAGGGTCGTGAATGAAATGTCACCATTTTGATAACCTAACATCTCATATGTGTCATGAACAGTCTGACCAATTTTGAGGAGCGTTCAACTTACTGCCTCGGCGTATGGTCTCAAACGTGCACGCAGGTTTTTGACAAAAAATGCCGTGTTCTGCAAGATTCAATCCATAATACCTGATTTCCTGTTGGGTTTGGAATATGGGTGCAAGAGACTTTTTGGAGCAGTTTTGCACAACGTATCCACTCCCCAAATTTCATCACTCTACGTCGAAAAAAACTAATAGGACAGGCCTTTTTTAAAAATTGAAGGGGGCGCCACTGAGCCATTTTATTACATCTTTTGGCAATGTTGCTAAATTCATGAAATTTACATGAAGCCGCATGTATGTGCAAATTTTGGTGAGTTTTTGACCTTGTTCAGACCTTGAAATTGGCCATTTTGAGACAAAATGCCGAGGGTCTTTTCCCTTTCCTGTTTGGGTACTGCTACATCAACGAAAACTCAATATTTTTCATCAGATACCTAAAGACATGTCTTAATGCTCCCCTGATGCAGGTTTGAGGTCAATTGATGTTTTTCACCAGGAGGAGGAGCCTTTCTCGTAAAAAAGGGTGTTTCTTCTTCCCACAAGGGGGCGCCAGGCCTAATGGAAAATATTTCAATGCAGTCGTGTTCAGGTTAAGACACCTTACATGCATGCCAAATATAAAAAAGATTGGACCTTGTATTAGGAAGTTATTAATCATTTACTCAAATTGGCGCGTTGCCAAAAAAACACCCGACTTTGGTACCCCGCCCAGGTCAGGCCCGTGGACGAAAACTCACCATTTTCACAACTTAGTATCTCATATGTCTCATGAACACCTACACCAATTTTGAGGAAGATCCAACGTACTGGCTCGGCGCAACGGTCTGAAACGTGCATGCTGGTTTTCGCCCAAAATGCTATGTTTTTCAACATTCAATCCAGAATATCCGATTTCCTGTTGGGTTTGGAATATGGGTTCTTTATATTTTTTGAAGCGGTTCTGGACAACGTATCCACTCGCCAAATTTCATCGCTCTCCGTTGAAATACATCAAAGCAAAGGGCATTTTGAAAATTGCAAGGGGGCGCCACTGAGCCATTTAAAAAAAAATTTTGTAAACGTTGCCAAATTGTCTAAATTTTCGCGAAGCCGGATGTATGTGCAAATTTTGGTGAGTTTTTGAGCATGTTCAGGCCTTCAAATTGTCCATTTTCATTTGCCATGAAAAAATAATAATAACTAGGCCTGCAAGCAGGACTGAACGGGCCCTCGCAATCTAGCGCAACTCGGACGTCACGCAACTCGGACTGTGTGCAGGTCAGGGTGGTGGCAGATCCTCCTCTCTAATCATCTCATTAGAACCTAAGATGCTCGAAAGTAGCAAAAACCCCTATTGGAGAGAGTACTACAAAAAAGGAGCCACTACTGAGCTGTGTAGCCAAGCCCTTATTCAAAACCCAAAACTAATCTTCTAAGTGGGCCAATTCGACCAAGTGTGCCAAATATTGTGGCTCTATAAGCTGCCTGAGTCTCTGAAAAAAAATATTTCCTTTAAATGGCGAACAAAGGGTCGTCACGGCAACAGACAGAGACACGTGGACATGGGCCGTAAATAAGTATTTTAATAGGTCTTGAAACTACAATGACCAACCTGAAAAGAACTGAACATGTATTGGAAAAACGAGTGACTTTCTATCGCCACTAGTTGGCGCTGTAGGTTTGATGCAAATGACCCCTACAAGGCCCTTCAGGGTATGACTCTCAACAAGCACGGGAAGTTTGGCGCAGATATGTTGTATATCTGCCGAGTTATGACTGTTCAAAGTTTTTGGAGAGAAAAATTGTTGACAGTCATTTTCACTTTCCTGTTTGGACCCCTCCGCTTCAACGAAACTTCAATATTTTTCATCAGGCACCTGAAGACAGGTCTTAAGGCTTCCCTTATGCAGCTTTGAGGTAGATTGATTTTTTCCCTTTAGAGGAGGAGTGTGTCCCGTAAAAAAAGGGCATTTCCTGTTCCCACTAGGAGGCGCCAAGCACAAATGGTAAATTTTCAATCCAGTCCTGCTCAGGCTGGTATACCTCACACACATGCCAGATTTAAAATAGATTGAACGTTGTATGAGGGAGTTATCAGCCATTTTCCGAATTCGGTGTTTTGGCGAAAAAATGGCCGACTTTGGCACCCCGCCCAGGTCAGGCCCGTGAATGAAAACACACCATTTTGATAACTTAAGATTTCATATGCCTCATGAACAGTCTCGCCAATTTTGAGAATGATCAAACTAATTCCCTAGGTGCCAAGGTGTAAAATGTGCACACTGTAAATCGATAAAAATTTCACATTCAATCCAAAATACCCGATTTCCTGTTGGGTTTGGAATATGCATGCAAGAGACTTTTTGGAGCAGTTTTGTACAAGGTATCGACTCTCCGAATTTCATCCCTCTACGTTGAAAAAACCTAAATGGAGAGGCCTTTTTGAAAATTTCAAGGGGGCGCCACTGAGCCATTTTGTTACATGTTTTCGTAACGTTGCAAGATTATTGAACGTTATGCAAAGCCACATGTATGTCCAAATTTTTGTGAGTTTTCGTGCATGTTCAAGCCTCCAAATGTAAACTCCTACTGTGAACCGATAAAAATTTCACATTCGATCCAAAATACCCGATTTCCTGTTGGATTTGGAATACGGGTGCAAGAGACTTTTTGGAGCAGTTTTGCACAAGGTATCGACTCCCCAAATTTCATCACTCTCTGTCAAAAAAACCTAATAGGAAACGCCTTTTTGAAAAATTCAAGGGGGCGCCACTGAGGCATTTTGCTACATTTTTTCGTAACATTGCAAGATTATCGAACGTTATCTAAAGCCGCATGTATGTGCAAATTTTTACGAGTTTTTGTGCATATTCAAGCCTCCAAATGTAAACTCCTACTGTGAACCCATGAAAATTTCACATTCGATCCAAAATACCCGATTTCCTGTTGGATTTGGAAAATGGGTGCAAGAGACTTTTTGGAGCAGTTTTGCATAAGGTATCTACTCCCCAAATTTCCTTGCTCTATGTTGAAAAAACCCAATAGGAAAGGCCTTTTTTAAAACTTCTTTCTGTCGCCACTAGTTGGCACTGTAGAGTTGATGCAAATGACCCCTACAAGAACCTTCAGGGTATGACTCTCAACAAACACGGGAAGTTTGGCGCAGATATGTTGTATATCTGCCGAGTTATGACTGTTCAAAGTTTTTTGCGTGACAAATTGTTGACGTTCATTTTCACTTTCCTGTTTGGACCCCTCCGCCTCAACAAAACCTCAATATTTTTCATCAGGCACCTGAACACAGGTCTTAAGGCTCCCCTGATGCAGGTTTGAGGTCAACAGATTTTTTTCCCTTGGAGGAGGAACCTGTCTCGTAAAAAAAGGCATTTCCTGTTCTCACTAGGGGGCGCTAGACCTAATGGGTAATATTTCAATGCACTCGTGTTAAGGGTGGGATACCACACATACATGCCAAATATGAAAAAGATTGAACGTTGTGTCAAGGAACTATAAGTCATTTACTGAATTTGTCATTTTGCCGAAAAAATGGTCGACTTTGGCACCACGCCCAGGTCAGACCCGTGAATGAAAACGCACCATTTTCAAAACTTAAGATTTCATATGTCTCCTGAACAGTCTCACCAATTTTGAAGATGATCCAACTAACTCCCTCGGCGAAAAGGTCTCAAATGTGCACCCTGTAAATCGATAAAAATTTCATATTTGATCCAAAATAACCGATTTCCTGTTGGGTTTGGAATATGCGTGTAAATGCTTTTTTGGAGCGGTTTTGGACAAGGTATAGACCCCCCAAATTTCATTGCTCTACGCTGACAGACCCTAATGTTATAGGCCAATTTTAAAATTTCAAGGGGGCGCCACTGAGCCATTTTGTTATATTTTTTTGCAACGTTGCAAAATTATCGAAATTTACAATTTTCCGGACATATGTGCAAATTTTGGTGACTTTTCGTGCATGTTCAGGCCTCCAAATTGGCCGTTTTCATTTGCCCTGAAAAAAAAAAAAAAAAATAAAAATAAAAAAAAAAATAATCCTTTGCAAAACAATAGGGCCTTCGCACGCTTAGTGCTCGGGCCCTAATAATAATAATAATAATCCTTCGAAGAACAATAGGGCCTCGCACGCTGAGAGTGCTCGGGCCCTAATAACTAGCCCTGCAAGCAGGACTGAACGGGCCCTCGCGTATGGCGCAACTCGGACGTCAAACAAAGTCGAAGGGCAGGCAGGTCGGGGCAGTGGCAGTCGACAACAGACAGATATCCAAGCAGATATATTGCATGTCTGAATGTTCAGAATTAGTGGGGAGAGAAAATGGCGACAGTCATTATGACTTTCCTATGGGACCCCTCTGCTTTAACAAAACAAAATTGTTTATTAGGCACCTGAACACGGTCATTATGACTTTCCTTTTGGACCCCTCTGCTTTAACGAAACAAAATTGTTGATCAGGCACCTGAACACATGTCTTAAGGCTCCCCTGATTCAGGTTTGAGGTCAATTGATTTTTGTCGCTGAGAAGCAGGAGCCTTTCTCTTTAACTAAAAGTGTGTTTCCTGTTCCCACTAGGGGGCGCCAGGCGTAATGAGTAATATTTCAATAAAGTCATGTGCAGGCTGAAATACTTCACATTAATGCCAAATATGAAAAAGATTGCACCTTCAATCTGGAAGTTATTACCGTATTTTTCGGACTATAAGTCGCACCTGAGTATAAGTCGCACAAGCCAGAAAATGCCCAACAAAGAGAAAAAAAACATATATAAGTCTTACCGGAGTATAAGTCGCAATTTTGGGGGAAATGTACTTGATAAAATCCAACACATAGAACAGATATGTCATCTTGAAAGGCAGTTTAATATAAAAATACAATAGAGAACAACATGCTGAATAAATGTACAGTGTACAGTGCATAAACAACGAAATGCGAATATACTGTCCTCACCAGGACGCTACCGCTCGGTCCTGGCTATATACAGCGAACTCCAAAAAGACAATGCTGGATGTCCGCATAATTTGTTGAATCAATTTGGTCCTCGATAGCAAACAGGTTCACATCAACATAAATAAATGATAATTAGGTACTATTGCAGCAATAACGTAACAGATTAGCATGCGTTCGCTAGCATTAGCACACCATTCAAACAACCACACAACTGGCTGTAAGTGTCCGCTCGCGGGTGGAAAACACACAACAACAACAGAAAAGATGATACACGCAGGCGTTGCCTCTGTAGAGATATTTTAAAAGCATAAACAATGAACATAGGTTCGCAGCCGTCTTTCCCTCTCGCTAACTCGCCCACTCACTCACTCACTCACTCACTCACTCACTCACTCACTCACTCACTCACTCACTCACTCACTCACTCACTCACTCACTCACTCACTCACTCACTCACTCAGAGCTACGTAGCTGTCTGTCTTCTTCTGGTGTGCGAGCGCTCTTCTTCACGTAAAAAAGTGCGAGTGCGCTCCCAGGTGGGCGTGAAAGCGCCACAAACTAAATGCATCCATTTCAATATAAAAAAGTCAATTATACAATTGAACATACATTGCCAAAGGCAGAACGCGAACGTGGCCATAGCTATTAAGAGTTATTCAGATAACTATAGCATGCTAACAAGTTTACAAAACCATTAGTCCAAAACACCAAAATAACATGGGAAATTGTATCATAATGTGTTAATAATTTCACACATAAGTCGCTGCTGAGTATAAGTCGCACCCCAAAGCAAAATATGAAAAAAAACGCGACTTATAGTCATTTACTGAATTGTATTGTCAAAAATAAGACACATTTGCTCCCCTGGCCAGGAAAGGGCCGTGAATGAAATGTCACCATTTTGATAACCTAACATCTCATATGTGTCAGGAATAGTCTGACCAATTTTGAGGAGCATTCAACTTACTGCCTCGGCGTAATGGTGTCAAACGTGCATGCTGGTTTTAGACAAAAATGCCATGTTCTGCAAGATTCAATCCCTAATACCCGATTTCCTGTTGGGTTTGGAATATGGGTGCAAGAGACTTTTTGGAGCAGTTTTGCACAACGTATCCACTCCCCAAATTTCATCACTCTACGTCGAAAAAAACTAATAGGACAGGCCTTTTTTAAAAATTGAAGGGGGCGCCACTGAGCCATTTTATTACATCTTTTGGCAATGTTGCTAAATTCATGAAATTTACATGAAGCCGCATGTATGTGCAAATTTAGGTGAGTTTTCGAGCATGTTCAGACCTCGAAATTGGCCATTTTGTGACAAAATGCCGAGGGTCTTTTCACTTTCCTGTTTGGGTACTGCTACATCAACGAAAACTCAATATTTTTCATCAGATACCTAAAGACATGTCTTAAGGCTCCCCTGATGCAGGTTTGAGGTCAATTGATGTTTTTCACCAGGATGAGGAGCCTTTCTCGTAAAAAAGGGTGTTTCCTCTTCCCACAAGGGGGCGCCAGGCCTAATGGAAAATATTTCAATGCAGTCGTGTTCAGGTTAAGACACCTTACACGCATGCCAAATATGAAAAAGATTGGACCTTGTATCAGGAAGTTATTAATCATTTACTGAAATTGGCGCGTTGCCAAAAAAACACCCGACTTTGGTACCCCGCCCAGGTTAGGCCCATGGACGAAAACTCACCATTTTCACAACTTAATATCTCATATGTCTCATGAAGACGTACACCAATTTTGAGGAAGATCCAACGTACTGGCTCGGCGCAATGGTCTGAAACGTGCATGCTGGTTTTCGCCCAAAATGCTATGTTTTTTAACATTCAATCCAAAATATCAGATTTCCTGTTGGGTTTGGAATATGGGTGCTGCAGACTTTTTGAAGCGTCTCTGGACAACGTATCCACTCCCCAAATTTCATCGCTCTACGTTGAAAAACATCAAAGCAAAGGGCATTTTTAAAATTTCAAGGGGGCGCCACTGAGCCATTTTTTGATTTTTTTAAAAAACGTTGCTAAATTTTCGAAATTTTCGCGAAGCCGGATGTATGTGCAAATTTTGGTGAGTTTTTGAGCATGTTCAGGCCTTCAAATTGGCCATTTTCATTTGCCATGAAAAAATAATAATAACTAGCCCTGCAAGCAGGACTGAACGGGCCCTCGCGTATGGCGCAACTCGGACGTCAAACAAAGTCGAAGGGCAGGCAGGTCGGGGCGGTGGCAGTCGACAACAGACAGATATCCAGGCAGATATATTGCATGTCTGAATGTTCAGAATTAGTGGGGAGAGAAAATGGCGACGGTCATTATGACTTTCCTATGGGACCCCTCTGCTTTAACAAAACAAAATTGTTTATTAGGCACCTGAACACGGTCATTATGACTTTCCTTTTGGACCCCTCTGCTTTAACGAAACAAAATTGTTGATCAGGCACCTGAACACATGTCTTAAGGCTCCGCTGATTCAGGTTTGAGGTCAATTGATTTTTGACCCTGAGAAGCAGGAGCCTTTCTATTTAATTAAAAGTGTGTTTCCTGTTCCCACTAGGGGGCGCCAGGCGTAATGAGTAATATTTCAATAAAGTCATGTGCAGGCTGAAATACTTCACATTCATGCCAAATATGAAAAAGATTGCACCTTCAATCAGGAAGTTATTACCGTATTTTTCGGACTACAAGTCGCACCTGAGTATAAGTCGCACAAGCCAGAAAATGCCCAACAAAGAGAAAAAAAACATATATAAGTCTTACCGGAGTATAAGTCGCAATTTTGGGGGAAATTTACTTGATAAAATCCAACACATAGAACAGATATGTCATCTTGAAAGGCAGTTTAATATAAAAATACAATAGAGAACAACATGCTGAATAAATCTACAGTGTACAGTGCATAAACAACGAAATGCGAATATACTGTCCTCACCAGGACGCTACCGCTCGGTCCTGGCTATATACAGCGAACTCCAAAAAGACAATGCTGGACGTCCGCATAATTTGTTGAATCAATTTGGTCCTCGATAGCAAACAGGTTCACATCAACGTAAATAAATGATAATTAGGTACTATTGCAGCAATAACATAACAGATTAGCATGCGTTCGCTAGCATTAGCACACCATTCAAACAACCACACAACTGGCTGTAAGTGTCCGCTCGCGGGTGGAAAACACACAACAACAACAGAAAAGATGATACACGCAGGCGTTGCCTCTGTAGAGATATTTTAAAAGCATAAACAATGAACGTAGCTTCGCAGCCGTCTTTCCCTCTCGCTAACTCGCCCACTCACTCACTCACTCACTCACTCACTCACTCACTCACTCACTCACTCACTCACTCACTCACTCACTCACTCACTCACTCACTCACTCACTCACTCACTCACTCACTCACTCACTCACTCAGAGCTACGTAGCTGTCTGTCTTCTTCTGGTGTGCGAGCGCTCTTCTTCACGTAAACAAGTGCGAGTGCGCTCCCAGGTGGGCGTGAAAGCGCCACAAACTAAATGCATCCATTTCAATTTAAAAAAGTCAATTATACAATTGAACATACATTGCCAAAGGCAGAACGCGAACGTGGCCATAGCTATTAAGAGTTATTCAGATAACTATAGCATGCTAACAAGTTTACAAAACCATTAGTCCAAAACACCAAAATAACATGGGAAATTTTATCATAATGTGTTAATAATTTCACACATAAGTCGCTGCTGAGTATAAGTCGCACCCCAAAGCAAAATATGAAAAAAACCGCGACTTATAGTCATTTACTGAATTGTATTGTCAAAAATAAGACACATTTGCTCCCCTGGCCAGGAAAGGGCCGTGAATGAAATGTCACCATTTTGATAACCTAACATCTCATATGTGTCAATAATAGTCTGACCAATTTTGAGGAGCATTCAACTTACTGCCTCGGCGTAATGGTGTCAAACGTGCATGCTGGTTTTAGACAAAAATGCCATGTTGTGCAAGATTCAATCCCTAATACCCGATTTCCTGTTGGGTTTGGAATATGGGTGCAAGAGACTTTTTGGAGCAGTTTTGCACAACGTATCCACTCCCCAAATTTCATCACTCTACGTCGAAAAAAACTAATAGGACAGGCCTTTTTTAAAAATTGAAGGGGGCGCCACTGAGCCATTTTATTACATCTTTTGGCAATGTTGCTAAATTCATGAAATTTACATGAAGCCGCATGTATGTGCAAATTTAGGTGAGTTTTCGAGCATGTTCAGACCTGGAAATTGGCCATTTTGTGACAAAATGCCGAGGGTCTTTTCACTTTCCTGTTTGGGTACTGCTACATCAACGAAAACTCAATATTTTTCATCATATACCTAAAGACATGTCTTAAGGCTCCCCTGATGCAGGTTTGAGGTCAATTGATGTTTTTCACCAGGAGGAGGAGCCTTTCTCGTAAAAATGGGTGTTTCCTCTTCCCACAAGGGGGCGCCAGGCCTAATGGAAAATATTTCAATGCAGTCGTGTTCAGGTTAAGACACCTTACACGCATGCCAAATATGAAAAAGATTGGACCTTGTATCAGGAAGTTATTAATCATTTACTGAAATTGGCGCGTTGCCAAAAAAACACCCGACTTTGGTACCCCGCCCAGGTTAGGCCCGTGGACGAAAACTCACCATTTTCACAACTTAATATCTCATATGTCTCATGAAGACGTACACCAATTTTGAGGAAGATCCAACGTACTGGCTCGGCGCAATGGTCTGAAACGTGCATGCTGGTTTTCGCCCAAAATGCTATGTTTTTCAACATTCAATCCAAAATATCCGATTTCCTGTTGGGTTTGGAATATGGGTGCTGCAGACTTTTTGAAGCGTCTCTGGACAACGTATCCACTCCCCAAATTTCATCGCTCTACGTTGAAAAACATCAAAGCAAAGGGCATTTTTAAAATTTCAAGGGGGCGCCACTGAGCCATTTTTTGATTTTTTGAAAAAACGTTGCTAAATTTTCGAAATTTTCGCGAAGCCGGATGTATATGCAAAATTTGGTGAGTTTTTGAGCATGTTCAGGCCTTCAAATTGGCCATTTTCATTTGCCATGAAAAAATAATAATAATAATAATAATAACTAGCCCTGCAAGCAGGACTGAACGGGCCCTCGCGTATGGCGCAACTCGGACGTCAAACAAAGTCGAAGGGCAGGCAGGTCGGGGCAGTGGCAGTCGACAACAGACAGATATCCAGGCAGATATATTGCATGTCTGAATGTTCAGAATTAGTGGGGAGAGAAAATGGCGACGGTCATTATGACTTTCCTATGGGACCCCTCTGCTTTAACAAAACAAAATTGTTTATTAGGCACCTGAACACGGTCATTATGACTTTCCTTTTGGACCCCTCTGCTTTAACGAAACAAAATTGTTGATCAGGCACCTGAACACATGTCTTAAGGCTCCCCTGATTCAGGTTTGAGGTCAATTGATTTTTGTCCCTGAGAAGCAGGAGCCTTTCTCTTTAATTAAAAGAGTGTTTCCTGTTCCCACTAGGGGGCGCCAGGCGTAATGAGTAATATTTCAATAAAGTCATGTGCAGGCTGAAATACTTCACATTCATGCCAAATATGAAAAAGATTGCACCTTCAATCAGGAAGTTATTACCGTATTTTTCGGACTACAAGTCGCACCTGAGTATAAGTCGCACAAGCCAGAAAATGCCCAACAAAGAGAAAAAAAACATATATAAGTCTTACCGGAGTATAAGTCGCAATTTTGGGGGAAATGTACTTGATAAAATCCAACACATAGAACAGATATGTCATCTTGAAAGGCAGTTTAATATAAAAATACAATAGAGAACAACATGCTGAATAAATGTACAGTGTACAGTGCATAAACAACGAAATGCGAATGTACTGTCCTCACCAGGACGCTACCGCTCGGTCCTGGCTATATACAGCGAACTCCAAAAAGACAATGCTGGACGTCCGCATAATTTGTTGAATCGATTTGGTCCTCGATAGCAAACAGGTTGACATTAACGTAAATAAATGATAATTAGGTACTATTACAGCAATAACGTAACAGATTAGCATGCGTTCGCTAGCATTAGCACACCATTCAAACAACCACACAACTGGCTGTAAGTGTCCGCTCGCGGGTGGAAAACACACAACAACAACAGAAAAGATGATACACGCAGGCGTTGCCTCTGTAGAGATATTTTAAAAGCATAAACAATGAACGTAGGTTCGCAGCCGTCTTTCCCTCTCGCTAACTCGCCCACTCACTCACTCACTCACTCACTCACTCACTCACTCACTCACTCACTCACTCACTCACTCACTCACTCACTCACTCACTCACTCACTCACTCACTCACTCACTCACTCACTCACTCACTCACTCAGAGCTACGTAGCTGTCTGTCTTCTTCTGGTGTGCAAGCGCTCTTCTTCACGTAAACAAGTGCGAGTGCGCTCCCAGGTGGGCGTGAAAGCTCCACAAACTAAATGCATCCATTTCAATATAAAAAAGTCAATTATACAATTGAACATACATTGCCAAAGGCAGAACGCGAACGTGGCCATAGCTATTAAGAGTTATTCAGATAACTATAGCATGCTAACAAGTTTACAAAACCATTAGTCCAAAACACCAAAATAACATGGGAAATTTTATCATAATGTGTTAATAATTTCACACATAAGTCGCTGCTGAGTATAAGTCGCACCCCAAAGCAAAATATGAAAAAAACCGCGACTTATAGTCATTTACCGAATTGTATTGTCAAAAATAAGACACATTTGCTCCCCTGCCCAGGAAAGGGTCGTGAATGAAATGTCACCATTTTGATAACCTAACATCTCATATGTGTCATGAACAATCTGACTAATTTTGAGGAGCATTCAACTTACTGCTTCGGCGTAATGGTCTCAAACGTGCACGCAGGTTTTTGACAAAAAATGCCATGTTCTGCAAGATTCAATCCATAATACCTGATTTCCTGTTGGGTATGGAATATGGGTGCAAGAGACTTTTTGGAGCAGTTTTGCACAACGTATCCACTCCCCAAATTTCATCACTCTACGTCGAAAAAAACTAATAGGACAGGCCTTTTTTAAAAATTGAAGGGGGCGCCACTGAGCCATTTTATTACATCTTTTGGCAATGTTGCTAAATTCATGAAATTTACATGAAGCCGCATGTATGTGCACATTTTGGTGAGTTTTCGAGCATGTTCAGACCTTGAAATAGGCCATTTTGAGACAAAATGCCGAGGGTCTTTTCACTTTCCTGTTTGGGTACTACTACATCAACGAAAACTCAATATTTTTTGTCAGATACCTAAAGACATGTCTTAATGCTCCCCTGATGCAGGTTTGAGGTCAATTGATGTTTTTCACCAGGAGGAGGAGCCTTTCTCATAAAAAAGGGTGTTTCCTCTTCCCACAAGGGGGCGCCAGGCCTAATGGAAAATATTTCAATGCAGTCATGTTCAGGTTAAGACACCTTACACGCATGCCAAATATGAAAAGGATTGGACCTTGTATCAGGAAGTTATTAATCATTTACTGAAATTGGCGCGTTGCCAAAAAAACACCCGACTTTGGTACCCCGCCCAGGTCAGGCCCGTGGACGAAAACTCACCATTTTCACAACTTAGTATCTCATATGTCTCATCAACACTTTCACCAATTTTGAGGATGATCCAACGTACTGGCTCGGCGCAATGGTCTGAAACGTGCATGCTGGTTTTCGCCCAAAATGCTATGTTTTTCAACATTCAATCCAAAATATCCCATTTCCTGTTGGGTTTGGAATAGGGGTGCTGCAGACTTTTTGAAGCGTCTCTGGACAATGTATCCACTCCCCAAATTTCATCGCTCTACGTTGAAAAACATCAAAGCAAAGAGCATTTTGAAAATTGCAAGGGGGCGCCACTGAGCCATTTGTTGCTTTTTTTTTTTAAACGTTGCTAAATTTTCGAAATTTTCGCGAAGCCGGATGTATGTGCAAATTTTGGTGAGTTTTTGAGCATGTTCAGGCCTTCAAATTGCCCATTTTCATTTGCCATGAAAAAATAATAATAATAATAATAATAATAATAATAATAATCCTTCGAAGAACAATAGGGCCTCGCACGCTGAGAGTGCTCGGGCCCTAATAATAATAATAATAATAATCCTTCGAAGAACAATAGGGCCTCGCACGCTGAGAGTGCTCGGGCCCTAATAATAATAATCCTTCGAAGAACAATAGGGCCTCGCACGCTGAGAGTGCTCGGGCCCTAACTAGGCCTGCAAGCAGGACTGAACGGGCCCTCGCAATCTAGCGCAACTTGGACGTCACGCAACTCGGACTGTGTGCAGGTCAGGGTGGTGGCAGATCCTCCTCTCTAATCATCTCATTAGAACCTAACATGCTCGAAAGTCGCCTATTTACATTCCCACACCCAAGAGATAAAAACCCCTATTGGAGAGAGTACTACAAAAAAGGAGCCACTACTGAGCTGTGCAGCCAAGCCCTTATTCAAAACCAAAGTTAATCTTCGAACTGGGCCAATTCGACCAAGTGTGCCAACTATTGTGGCTCTATAAGCTCCCTGAGTCTCTGAAAAAAAAAATTTCCTTTAAATGGCGAACAAAGGGTCGTCACGGCAACAGACAGAGACACGTGGACATGGGCCGTAAAAAAGTATTTTAATAGGTCTTGAAACTACAATGACCAACATGAAAAGAACTGGACATGTTTTGGAAAAACGAGTGACTTTCTATCGCCACTAGTTGGCGCTGTAGGGTTGATGCAAATGACCCCTACAAGGCCCTTCAGGGTATGACTCTCAACAAGCACGGGAAGTTTGGCGCAGATATCTTGTATATCTGCCGAGTTATGACTGTTCAAAGTTTTTGGAGAGAAAAATTGTTGACAGTCATTTTCACTTTCCTGTTTGGACCCCTCCGCTTCAACGAAACTTCAATATTTTTCATCAGGCACCTGAAGACAGGTCTTAAGGTTTCCCTTATGCAGGTTTGAGGTAGATTGATTTTTTCCCTTTAGAGGAGGAGTGTGTCCCGTAAAAAAGGGCATTTCCTGTTCCCACTAGGAGGCGCCAGGCACAAATGGTAAATGTTCAATCCAGTCCTGCTCAGGCTGGTATACCTCACACACATGCCAGATTTAAAATAGATTGAACGTTGTATGAGGGAGTTATCAGTCATTTTCCGAATTCGGTGTTTTGGCGAAAAAATGGAAGAATTTGGCGCCCCGCCCAGGTCAGGCCCGTGAATGAAAACACACCATTTTTATAACTTAAGATTTCATATGCCTCATGAACAGTCTCACCAATTTTGAGAATGATCAAACTAATTCCCTAGGTGCCAAGGTGTAAAATGTGCACACTGTAAATCGATAAAAAGTTCACTTTCAATCCAAAATACCCGATTTCCTGTAGGATTTGGAATGTGTGTGCAAGAGACTTTTTGGAGCAGTTTTGCACAAAGTTTTGACTCTCCAAATTTCATCACTCTATGTTAGAAAAACCTAAATGGAGAGGCCTTTTTGAAAATTTCAAGGGGGCGCCACTGAGCCATTTTGTTAAATTGTTTCGTAACGTTGCAAGATTATCGAACGTTATCCAAAGCCGCATGTATGTGCAAATTTTGGTGAGTTTTTATGCATATTCAAGCCTCCAAATGTAAACTCTTACTGTGAACCCATGAAAATTTCACATTCGACCCAAAATACCCGATTTCCTGTTGGATTTGGAATATGGGTGCAAGAGACTTTTTGGAGCAGTTTTGCATAAGGTATCTACTCCCCAAATTTCCTTGCTCTATGTTGAAAAAACCCAATAGGAAAGGCCTTTTTTAAAACTTCTTTCTGTCGCCACTAGTTGGCACTGTAGAGTTGATGCAAATGACCCCTACAAGAACCTTCAGGGTATGACTCTCAACAAACACGGAAAGTTTGGCGCAGATATGTTGCATATCTGCCGAGTTATGACTGTTCAAAATTTTTGGCGAGACAAATTGTTGACGGTCATTTTCACTTCCAGTTTGGACCTCTCCGCTTCAACGAAACCTCAATATTTTTCATCAGGGACCTGAACACATGTCTTGAGGCTCCCCTGAAACAGGTTTGAGGTCAATAGATTTTTTTCCCTTGGAGGAGGAGCCTGTCTCGTAAAGAAGGCCATTTCCTGTTCCCACTAGGGGGCGCCAGGCCTAATGGGTAATATTTCAATGCAGTCGTGTTCAGGCTGGGATATCTCATATACATGCTAGAAATGAAAAAGATTGAACGTTGTATCACGGAGTTTTTAATCATTTTCTGAATTTGGTATTTTGCCCAAAAATGGCCGACTTTGGGACCACGCCCAGGTCAGACCCTTGAGTGAAAACTCACCATTTTGAAAACTTAAGATCTCATATGTCTCCTGAATAGTCTGACCAATTTTGAAGACGATCCAACTATTTTCTTCAGCGACAAGGTCTCAAATGTAAATCGATAAAATTTCACATTTGATCCAAAATTTCTGGCTTCCAGTTGGGTTTGGAATATGGGTGCAAGAGACTTTTTGGAGCAGTTTTGCACAATGTATCGACTCGCCAAATTTCATCGTTCTACGTTGAAAAAACCTAATAGGAAAGGCCTTTTTGAAAATTTCAAGGGGGCGCCACTGAGCCATTTTGTTAAATTTTTTTGTAGATTATCAAAATTTACGCAAAGTTGCATGTATGTGCAAATTTTGGTGAGTTTTCGTGCATGTTCAGGCCTCCAAATGTAGACTCCAACTGTGAACCGATAAAAATTTCACATTTGATCCAAAATATCCGATTTCCTGTTGGATTTGGAATATGGGTGCAAGAGGCTTTTTTGAACAGTTAGGCATAAGGTATCTACTCCCCAAATTTCATTGCTCTACGTTGAAAACCTGAGAGGAGAGGCCTTTTTGAAAATTTTAAGGGTCAAGGGGGCGCCACTGAGCCATTTTTTGACATTTTTTCAAAACGACACAAGATTATCGAAATTTACGCAAAGCCGCACGTTTGTGCAAATTTTGGTGACTTTTCGTGCATGTTCAGGCCTCCAAATTGGCCATTTTCATTTGCCCTGAAAAAAGAAGAATAATAATAATAACTAGCCCTGCAAGCAGGACTGAACGGGCCCTCGCGTATGGCGCAACTCGGACGTCAAACAAAGTCGAAGGGCAGGCAGGTCGGGGCGGTGGCAGTCGACAACAGACAGATATCCAGGCAGATATATTGCATGTCTGAATGTTCAGAATTAGTGGGGAGAGAAAATGGCGACGGTCATTATGACTTTCCTATGGGACCCCTCTGCTTTAACAAAACAAAATTGTTTATTAGGCACCTGAACACGGTCATTATGACTTTCCTTTTGGACCCCTCTGCTTTAACGAAACAAAATTGTTGATCAGGCACCTGAACACATGTCTTAAGGCTCCGCTGATTCAGGTTTGAGGTCAATTGATTTTTGACCCTGAGAAGCAGGAGCCTTTCTATTTAATTAAAAGTGTGTTTCCTGTTCCCACTAGGGGGCGCCAGGCGTAATGAGTAATATTTCAATAAAGTCATGTGCAGGCTGAAATACTTCACATTCATGCCAAATATGAAAAAGATTGCACCTTCAATCAGGAAGTTATTACCGTATTTTTCGGACTACAAGTCGCACCTGAGTATAAGTCGCACAAGCCAGAAAATGCCCAACAAAGAGAAAAAAAACATATATAAGTCTTACCGGAGTATAAGTCGCAATTTTGGGGGAAATGTACTTGATAAAATCCAACACATAGAACAGATATGTCATCTTGAAAGGCAGTTTAATATAAAAATACAATAGAGAACAACATGCTGAATAAATCTACAGTGTACAGTGCATAAACAACGAAATGCGAATATACTGTCCTCACCAGGACGCTACCGCTCGGTCCTGGCTATATACAGCGAACTCCAAAAAGACAATGCTGGACGTCCGCATAATTTGTTGAATCAATTTGGTCCTCGATAGCAAACAGGTTCACATCAACGTAAATAAATGATAATTAGGTACTATTGCAGCAATAACATAACAGATTAGCATGCGTTCGCTAGCATTAGCACACCATTCAAACAACCACACAACTGGCTGTAAGTGTCCGCTCGCGGGTGGAAAACACACAACAACAACAGAAAAGATGATACACGCAGGCGTTGCCTCTGTAGAGATATTTTAAAAGCATAAACAATGAACGTAGCTTCGCAGCCGTCTTTCCCTCTCGCTAACTCGCCCACTCACTCACTCACTCACTCACTCACTCACTCACTCACTCACTCACTCACTCACTCACTCACTCACTCACTCACTCACTCACTCACTCACTCACTCACTCACTCACTCACTCACTCACTCACTCACTCACTCAGAGCTACGTAGCTGTCTGTCTTCTTCTGGTGTGCGAGCGCTCTTCTTCACGTAAACAAGTGCGAGTGCGCTCCCAGGTGGGCGTGAAAGCGCCACAAACTAAATGCATCCATTTCAATTTAAAAAAGTCAATTATACAATTGAACATACATTGCCAAAGGCAGAACGCGAACGTGGCCATAGCTATTAAGAGTTATTCAGATAACTATAGCATGCTAACAAGTTTACAAAACCATTAGTCCAAAACACCAAAATAACATGGGAAATTTTATCATAATGTGTTAATAATTTCACACATAAGTCGCTGCTGAGTATAAGTCGCACCCCAAAGCAAAATATGAAAAAAACCGCGACTTATAGTCATTTACTGAATTGTATTGTCAAAAATAAGACACATTTGCTCCCCTGGCCAGGAAAGGGCCGTGAATGAAATGTCACCATTTTGATAACCTAACATCTCATATGTGTCAATAATAGTCTGACCAATTTTGAGGAGCATTCAACTTACTGCCTCGGCGTAATGGTGTCAAACGTGCATGCTGGTTTTAGACAAAAATGCCATGTTGTGCAAGATTCAATCCCTAATACCCGATTTCCTGTTGGGTTTGGAATATGGGTGCAAGAGACTTTTTGGAGCAGTTTTGCACAACGTATCCACTCCCCAAATTTCATCACTCTACGTCGAAAAAAACTAATAGGACAGGCCTTTTTTAAAAATTGAAGGGGGCGCCACTGAGCCATTTTATGACATCTTTTGGCAATGTTGCTAAATTCATGAAATTTACATGAAGCCGCATGTATGTGCAAATTTAGGTGAGTTTTCGAGCATGTTCAGACCTGGAAATTGGCCATTTTGTGACAAAATGCCGAGGGTCTTTTCACTTTCCTGTTTGGGTACTGCTACATCAACGAAAACTCAATATTTTTCATCATATACCTAAAGACATGTCTTAAGGCTCCCCTGATGCAGGTTTGAGGTCAATTGATGTTTTTCACCAGGAGGAGGAGCCTTTCTCGTAAAAATGGGTGTTTCCTCTTCCCACAAGGGGGCGCCAGGCCTAATGGAAAATATTTCAATGCAGTCGTGTTCAGGTTAAGACACCTTACACGCATGCCAAATATGAAAAAGATTGGACCTTGTATCAGGAAGTTATTAATCATTTACTGAAATTGGCGCGTTGCCAAAAAAACACCCGACTTTGGTACCCCGCCCAGGTTAGGCCCGTGGACGAAAACTCACCATTTTCACAACTTAATATCTCATATGTCTCATGAAGACGTACACCGATTTTGAGGAAGATCCAACGTACTGGCTCGGCGCAATGGTGTGAAACGTGCATGCTGGTTTTCGCCCAAAATGCTATGTTTTTCAACATTCAATGCAAAATATCCGATTTCCTGTTGGGTTTGGAATATGGGTGCTGCAGACTTTTTGAAGCGTCTCTGGACAACGTATCCACTCCCCAAATTTCATCGCTCTACGTTGAAAAACATCAAAGCAAAGGGCATTTTTAAAATTTCAAGGGGGCGCCACTGAGCCATTTTTTGATTTTTTTAAAAAACGTTGCTAAATTTTCGAAATTTTCGCGAAGCCGGATGTATATGCAAAATTTGGTGAGTTTTTGAGCATGTTCAGGCCTTCAAATTGGCCATTTTCATTTGCCATGAAAAAAAAATAATAATAATAATAATAATAACTAGGCCTGCAAGCAGGACTGAACGGGCCCTCGCAATCTAGCGCAACTCGGACGTCACGCAACTCGGACTGTGTGCAGGTCAGGCTGGTGGCAGATCCTCCTCTCTAATTATCTCATTAGAACTTACATGCTCGAAAGTCGCCTATTTACATTCCCACACCCAAGAGATAAAAACCCCTATTGGAGAGAGTACTACAAAAAAGGAGCCACTACTGAGCTGTGCAGCCAAGCCCTTATTCAAAACCCAAAATTAATCTTCTAACTCGGCCAATTCGACCAAGTGTGCCAAATACTGTGGCTCTATAAGCTGCCTGAGTCTCTGAAAAAAAATATTTCCTTTAAATGGCGAACAAAGGGTCGTCACGGCAACAGACAGAGACACGTGGACATGGGCCGTAAATAAGTATTTTAATAGGTCTTGAAACTACAATGACCAACCTGAAAAGAACTGAACATGTATTGGAAAAACGAGTGACTTTCTATTGCCACTAGTTGGCGCTGTAGGTTTGATGCAAATGACCCCTACAAGGCCCTTCAGGGTATGACTCTCAACAAGCACGGGAAGTTTGCCGCAGATATGTTGTATATCTGCCGAGTTATGACTGTTCAAAATTTTTGGAGAGAAAAATTATTGACAGTCATTTTCACTTTCCTGTTTGGACCCCTCCGCTTCAACGAAACTTCAATATTTTTCATCAGGCACCTGAAGACAGGTCTTAAGGCTTCCCTTATGCAGGTTTGAGGTCGATTAATTTTTTCCCTTGGAGGAGGAGTGTGTCACCGTAAAAAAGGGCATTTCCTGTTCCCACTAGGAGGCGCCAGGCACAAATGGTAAATTTTCAATCCAGTCGTGCTCAGGCTGGTATACCTCACACACATGGCAGATTTAAAATAGATTGAACGTTGTATGAGGGAGTTATCAGTCATTTTCCGAATTCGGTGTTTTGGCGAAAAAATGGCAGACTTTGGCACCCCGCCCAGGTCAGGCCCGTGAATGAAAACACACCATTTTGATAACTTAAGATTTCATATGCCTCATGAACAGTCTCGCCAATTTTGAGAATGATCAAACTAATTCCCTAGGTGCCAAGGTGTAAAATGTGCACACTGTAAATCGATAAAAAATTCACATTCAATCCAAAATACCCGATTTCCTGTTGGGTTTGGAATACGCATGCAAGAGACTTTTTGGAGCAGTTTTGTACAAGGTATTGACTCTCCGAATTTCATCCATCTACGTTGAAAAAACCTAAATGGAGAGGCCTTTTTGAAAATTTCAAGGGGGCGCCACTGAGCCATTTTGTTACATTTTTTCGTAACGTTGCAAGATTATTGAACGTTATGCAAAGCCGCATGTATGTCGAAATTTTTGTGAGTTTTCGTGCATGTTCAAGCCTCCAAATGTAAACTCCTACTGTTAACCGATAAAAATTTCACATTTGATCCAAAATACCCGATTTCCTGTTGGATTTGGAAAATGGGTGCAAGAGACTTTTTGGAGCAGTTTTGCACAAGGTATCAACTCCCCAAATTTCCTCACTCTATGTTGGAAAAACCCAATAGGAAAGGCCTTTTTTAAAACTTCTTTCTGTCGCCACTAGTTGGCACTGTAGAGTTGATGCAAATGACCCCTACACGAACCTTCAGGGTATGACTCTCAACAAACACGGGAAGTTTGGCGCAGATATGTTGTATATCTGCCGAGTTATGACTGTTCAAAGTTTTTGGCGAGACAAATTGTTGACGGTCATTTTCACTTCCAGTTTGTACCTCTCCGCTTCTACAAAACCTCAATATTTTTCATTAGGCACCTGAACACATGTCTTGAGGCTCCCCTGAAACAGGTTTGAGGTCAATAGATTTTTTTCCCTTGGAGGAGGAGCCTGTCTCGTAAAGAAGGCCATTTCCTGTTCCCACTAGGGGGCGCCAAGCCTAATGGGTAAAATTTAAATGCAGTCGTGTTCAGGCTGGGATATCTCATATACTTGCTAGAAATGAAAAAGATTGAACGTTGTATCACGGAGTTTTTAATCATTTTCTGAATTTGGTGTTTTGCCCAAAAATTGCCAACTTTGGGACTACGCCCAGGCCAGACCCTTGGATGAAAACTCACCATTTTGAAAACTTAAGATCTCATATGTCTCCTGTATAGTCTGACCAATTTTGAAGACGATCCAACTATTTTCTTCAGCGACAAGGTCTCAAATGTAAATCGATAAAATTTCGCATTTGATCCAAAATTTCCGACTTCCTGTTGGATTTGGAATAAAGGTGCAAGAGACTTTTTGGAGCAGTTTTACGCAATGTATCGACTCACCAAATTTCATCATTCTACGTTGAAAAAACCTAATAGGAAAGGCCTTTTTGAAAATTTCAAGGGGGCGCCACTGAGCGATTTTGTTAAATTTTTTTGTAGATTATCAAAATTTACGCAAAGTTGCATGTATGTGCAAATTTTGGTGAGTTTTCGTGCATGTTCAGGCCTCCAAACGTAAACTCCAACTGTGAACCGAAAAAATTTCACATTTGATCCAAAATATCCGATTTCCTGTCGGATTTGGAATATGGGTGCAAGAGGCTTTTTTGAACAGTTAGGCATAAGGTATCTACTCCCCAAATTTCATCGCTCTACGTTGAAAACCTGAGAGGAGAGGCCTTTTTGAAAATTTTAAGGGTCAAGGGGGCGCCACTGAGCCATTTTAAAAAATTTTTTCAAAACGACGCAAGATTATCAAATTTTACGCGAATCTGCACGTATGTGCAAATTTTGGTGACTTTTCGTGCATGTTCAGGCCTCCAAATTGGCCATTTTCATTTGCCATGAAGAAAGAAGAATAATAATAATAATAATAATAATAATAATCCTTTGCATTACAATAGGGCCTTCGCACGCCTAGTGCTCGGGCCCTAATAACTAGGCCTGCAAGCAGGACTGAACGGGCCCTCGCAATCTAGCGCAACTCGGACGTCACGCAACTCGGACTGTGTGCAGGTCAGGGTGGTGGCAGATCCTCCTCTCTAATCATCTCATTAGAACCTAACATGCTCGAAAGTCGCCTATTTACATTCCCACACCCAAGAGATAAAAACCCCTATTGGAGAGAGTACTACAAAAAAGGAGCCACTACTGAGCTGTGCAGCCAAGCCCTTATTCAAAACCAAAATTAATCTTCTAACTGGGCCAATTCGACCAAGTGTGCCAACTATTGTGGCTCTATAAGCTCCCTGAGTCTCTGAAAAAAAAAATTTCCTTTAAATGGCGAACAAAGGGTCGTCACGGCAACAGACAGAGACACGTGGACATGGGCCGTAAAAAAGTATTTTAATAGGTCTTGAAACTACAATGACCAACATGAAAAGAACTGGACATGTTTTGGAAAAACGAGTGACTTTCTATCGCCACTAGTTGGCGCTGTAGGGTTGATGCAAATGACCCCTACAAGGCCCTTCAGGGTATGACTCTCAACAAGCACGGGAAGTTTGGCGCAGATATCTTGTATATCTGCCGAGTTATGACTGTTCAAAGTTTTTGGAGAGAAAAATTGTTGACAGTCATTTTCACTTTCCTGTTTGGACCCCTCCGCTTCAACGAAACTTCAATATTTTTCATCAGGCACCTGAAGACAGGTCTTAAGGTTTCCCTTATACAGGTTTGAGGTAGATTGATTTTTTCCCTTTAGAGGAGGAGTGTGTCCCGTAAAAAAGGGCATTTCCTGTTCCCACTAGGAGGCGCCAGGCACAAATGGTAAATTTTCAATCCAGTCCTGCTCAGGCTGTTATACCTCACACACATGCCAGATTTAAAATAGATTGAACGTTGTATGAGGGAGTTATCAGTCATTTTCCGAATTCGGTGTTTTGGCGAAAAAATGGAAGAATTTGGCGCCCCGCCCAGGTCAGGCCCGTGAATGAAAACACACCATTTTTATAACTTAAGATTTCATATGCCTCATGAACAGTCTCACCAATTTTGAGAATGATCAAACTAATTCCCTAGGTGCCAAGGTGTAAAATGTGCACACTGTAAATCGATAAAAAGTTCACATTCAATCCAAAATACCTGATTTCCTGTAGGATTTGGAATGTGTGTGCAAGAGACTTTTTGGAGCAGTTTTGCACAAAGTTTTGACTCTCCAAATTTCATCACTCTATGTTAGAAAAACCTAAATGGAGAGGCCTTTTTGAAAATTTCAAGGGGGCGCCACTGAGCCATTTTGTTAAATTGTTTCGTAACGTTGCAAGATTATCGAACGTTATCCAAAGCCGCATGTATGTGCAAATTTTGGTGAGTTTTTATGCATATTCAAGCCTCCAAATGTAAACTCTTACTGTGAACCCATGAAAATTTCACATTCGATCCAAAATACCCGATTTCCTGTTGGATTTGGAATATGGGTGCAAGAGACTTTTTGGAGCAGTTTTGCATAAGGTATCTACTCCCCAAATTTCCTTGCTCTATGTTGAAAAAACCCAATAGGAAAGGCCTTTTTAAAAACTTCTTTCTGTCGCCACTAGTTGGCACTGTAGAGTTGATGCAAATGACCCCTACAAGAACCTTCAGGGTATGACTCTCAACAAACACGGAAAGTTTGGCGCACATATGTTGCATATCTGCCGAGTTATGACTGTTCAAAATTTTTGGCGAGACAAATTGTTGACGGTCATTTTCACTTCCAGTTTGGACCTCTCCGCTTCAACGAAACCTCAATATTTTTCATCAGGGACCTGAACACATGTCTTGAGGCTCCCCTGAAACAGGTTTGAGGTCAATAGATTTTTTTCCCTTGGAGGAGGAGCCTGTCTCGTAAAGAAGGCCATTTCCTGTTCCCACTAGGGGGCGCCAGGCCTAATGGGTAATATTTCAATGCAGTCGTGTTCAGGCTGGGATAGCTCATATACATGCTAGAAATGAAAAAGATTGAACGTTGTATCACAGAGTTTTTAATCATTTTCTGAATTTGGTATTTTGCCCAAAAATGGCCGACTTTGGGACCACGCCCAGGTCAGACCCTTGAGTGAAAACTCACCATTTTGAAAACTTAAGATCTCATATGTCTCCTGAATAGTCTGACCAATTTTGAAGACGATCCAACTATTTTCTTCAGCGACAAGGTCTCAAATATAAATCGATAAAATTTCACATTTGATCCAAAATTTCCGGCTTCCTGTTGGGTTTGGAATATGGGTGCAAGAGACTTTTTGGAGCAGTTTTGCACAATGTATCGACTCGCCAAATTTCATTGTTCTACGTTGAAAAAACCTAATAGGAAAGGCCTTTTTGAAAATTTCAAGGGGGCGCCACTGAGCCATTTTGTTAAATTTTTTTGTAGATTATCAAAATTTACGCAAAGTTGCATGCATGTGCAAATTTTGGTGAGTTTTCGTGCATGTTCAGGCCTCCAAATGTAAACTCTAACTGTGAACCGATAAAAATTTCACATTTGATCCAAAATATCCGATTTCCTGTTGGATTTGGAATATGGGTGCAAGAGGCTTTTTTGAACAGTTAGGCATAAGGTATCTACTCCCCAAATTTCATTGCTCTACGTTGAAAACCTGAGAGGAGAGGCCTTTTTGAAAATTTTAAGGGTCAAGGGGGCGCCACTGAGCCATTTTTTGACATTTTTTCAAAACGACACAAGATTATCGAATTTTACGCAAAGCCGCACATATGTGCAAATTTTGGTGACTTTTCGTGCATGTTCAGGCCTCCAAATTGGCCATTTTCATTTGCCCTGAAAAAAGAAGAATAATAATAATAATAACTAGGCCTGCAAGCAGGACTGAACGGGCCCTCGCAATCTAGCGCAACTCGGACGTCACGCAACTCGGACTGTGTGCAGGTCAGGGTGGTGGCAGATGCTCCTCTCTAATCATCTCATTAGAACATAACATGCTCGAAAGTCGCCTATTTACATTCCCACACCCAAGAGATAAAAACCCCTATTGGAGAGAGTACTACAAAAAAGGAGCCACTACTGAGCTGTGCAGCCAAGCCCTTATTCAAAACCAAAATTAATCTTCTAACTGGGCCAATTCGACGAAGTGTGCCAAATATTGTGGCTATATAAGCTGCCTGAGTCTTTGAAAAAAAATATTTCCTTTAAATGGCGGATAAAGGGTCGTCACGGCAACAGACAGAGACACGTGGACATGGGCCGTAAATAAGTATTACAATAGGTCTTCAAATTACAATGACCAACCTGAAAAGAACTGGACATGTATTGGAAAAACGAGTGACTTTCTATTGCCACTAGTTGGCGCTGTAGGGTTGATGCAAATGATCTCTACAAGGCCCTTCAGGGTATGACTCTCAACAAGCACGGGAAGTTTGGCGCAGATATGTTGTATATCTGCCGAGTTATGACTGTTCAAAGTTTTTGGAGAGAAAAATTGTTGACAGTCATTTTCACTTTCCTGTTTGGACCCCTCCGCTTCAACGAAACTTCAATATTTTTCATCAGGCACCTGAAGACAGGTCTTAAGCCTTCCCTTATGCAGGTTTGAGGTCAACAGATTTTTTTTCCTTGGAGGAGGAACCTGTCTCGTAAAAAAAGGCATTTCCTGTTCTCACTAGGGGGCGCTAGGCCTAATGGGTAATATTTCAATGCACTCGTGTTAAGGGTGGGATGTCGCACATACATGCCAGATATGAAAAAGATGGAACGTTGTGTGAAGGAACTATTAGTCATTTACTGAATTTGTCATTTTGCCGAAAAAATGGCCGACTTTGGCACCCCGCCCAGGTCAGGCCCGTGAATGAAAACACACCATTTTGATAACTTAAGATTTCATATGCCTCATGAACAGTCTCGCCAATTTTGAGAATGATCAAACTAATTCCCTAGGTGCCAAGGTGTAAAATGTGCACACTGTAAATCGATAAAAATTTCACATTCAATCCAAAATACCCGATTTCCTGTTGGGTTTGGAATATGCATGCAAGAGACTTTTTGGAGCAGTTTTGTACAAGGTATCGACTCTCCGAATTTCATCCCTTTACGTTGAAAAAACCTAAATGGAGAGGCCTTTTTGAAAATTTCAAGGGGGCGCCACTGAGCCATTTTGTTACATGTTTTCGTAACGTTGCAAGATTATTGAACGTTATGCAAAGCCACATGTATGTCCAAATTTTTGTGAGTTTTCGTGCATGTTCAAGCCTCCAAATGTAAACTCCTACTGTGAACCGATAAAAATTTCACATTCGATCCAAAATACCGGATTTCCTGTTGGATTTGGAATACGGGTGCAAGAGACTTTTTGGAGCAGTTTTGCACAAGGTATCGACTCCCCAAATTTCATCACTCTATGTTAAAAAAACCTAATAGGAAACGCCTTTTTGAAAAATTCAAGGGGGCGCCACTGAGGCATTTTGTTACATTTTTTCGTAACATTGCAAGATTATCGAACGTTATCCAAAGCCGCATGTATGTGCAAATTTTTACGAGTTTTTGTGCATATTCAAGCCTCCAAATGTAAACTCCTACTGTGAACCCATGAAAATTTCACATTCGATCCAAAATACCCGATTTCCTGTTGGATTTGGAATACGGGTGCAAGAGACTTTTTGGAGCAGTTTTGCATAAGGTATCTACTCCCCAAATTTCCTTGCTCTATGTTGAAAAAACCCAATAGGAAAGGCCTTTTTTAAAACTTCTTTCTGTCGCCACTAGTTGGCACTGTAGAGTTGATGCAAATGACCCCTACAAGAACCTTCAGGGTATGACTCTCAACAAACACGGAAAGTTTGGCGCAGATATGTTGTATATCTGCCGAGTTATGACTGTTCAAAGTTTTTTGCGTGACAAATTGTTGACGTTCATTTTCACTTTCCTGTTTGGACCCCTCCGCCTCAACGAAACCTCAATATTTTTCATCAGGCACCTGAACACAGGTCTTAAGGCTCCCCTGATGCAGGTTTGAGGTCAACAGATTTTTTTCCCTTGGAGGAGGAACCTGTCTCGTAAAAAAAGGCATTTCCTGTTCTCACTAGGGGGCGCTAGACCTAATGGGTAATATTTCAATGCACTCGTGTTAAGGGTGGGATACCACACATACATGCCAAATATGAAAAAGATTGAACGTTGTGTCAAGGAACTATTAGTCATTTACTGAATTTGTCATTTTGCCGAAAAAATGGTCGACTTTGGCACCACGCCCAGGTCAGACCCGTGAATGAAAACACACCATTTTCAAAACTTAAGATTTCATATGTCTCCTGAACAGTCTCACCAATTTTGAAGATGATCCAACTAACTCCCTCGGCGAAAAGGTCTCAAATGTGCACCCTGTGAATCGATAAAAATTTCATATTTGATCCAAAATAACCGATTTCCTGTTGGGTTTGGAATATGCGTGTAAATGCTTTTTTGGAGCGGTTTTGGACAAGGTATAGACCCCCCAAATTTCATTGCTCTACGCTGACATACCCTAATGTTATAGGCCAATTTTAAAATTTCAAGGGGGCGCCACTGAGCCATTTTGTTATATTTTTTTGCAACGTTGCAAAATTATCGAAATTTACAATTTTCCGGACGTATGTGCAAATTTTGGTGACTTTTCGTGCATGTTCAGGCCTCCAAATTGGCCGTTTTCATTTGCCCTGAAAAAAAAATAAATAAATAAAAAAAATAAAAATAATCCTTTGCAAAACAATAGGGCCTTCGCACGTCTAGTGCTCGGGCCCTAATAATAATAATCCTTTGCAAAACAATAGGGCCTTCGCACGCTCAGTGCTCGGGCCCTAATAATAATAATAATCCTTTGCAAAACAATAGGGCCTTCGCACGCTTAGTGCTCGGGCCCTAACTAGCCATTAGTATGGTATTATTTCACGTGAACGTACCTCATAAGTATTACTTAATCTTAAATAACCATTACTGAATGTTTTTTGGACCCTTATTGTAAAGTGTGCCACATGTGTCCCTTAACTAAGAAATTATAAATGCTTAAGTCGCCCCCCCCCCCAACCCTTAACCTTAATTAACCATTATTGAATGTTTTTTGGACCCGTATTGTAAAGTGTAGGACATGTGTCCCTTAACTAAGAAATTATAAAAGCTTAAGTTAACAAACCCTAACCCTATATAGGCCTATACAGTATATATTTTTAAATTTTACCAAAGTATTATTTACTGTCTGGTTATGCATTAACTAATGTTTATTAATATATTACTAAATAAGGGATCATATGAATTATTGTAATGTTAAACATTATTGTCTTAAAATGCATTTAACTAATGCATTAACTCATGTTAATTAATATATTAATGAATGTTAGATAAGGGATTAATTTATTGTAATGTTATTTGAACATGAGTTATTGTCTAAAAATGCATTAACTAATGTTAAATTAACGGACCCATATTATAAAGTGTTACCAAGGAGTGAATACTAAAAGTTTATCTTGCTAATACTACAGTAAGACTAATAATGTCCCACTCCACTGGATTTAAAGCTGACAAAAGCATATTTTTTTGTTCGCTTGCTCTGTCCACAACCTTTGCGCCCTATATTCCTGTCAAACGCCACGGAAAGGGGAGAGGAGGAGGGACGTGCACATGAATAGAGGGTTCAAGCTAAGCCTCAGGGCTGACTGAGCAAAGCTGGCCAGAGGAGGAGATTACATCCTTTGAGGTCAGTGTAGATACCTCACCAACAGAAATAGGATTCTCTTCTTCTGCAAATCTGACCTAAGGGCAGGGGAAGGGGTGGTCATTCCTCAAGGTGAATCTAAAGCCTGGCTTGGATTTAGACACACTGGTATAAAGACAAAAGTATTACAGCAGTATATGAATTTAATAAATCAATTCAAGTTTTTTTTATTGCAGGCAATTTAACATGCTCCCACCCACTCTTGGGGTGCATTATTCATCGAAATCAGATATTATCAGACTAAAGAGAGGCACTTTTTCATTCTTACCATATAGCACCCGCACATGATTGCTTTATTGCTACAGCTGGCACACGCATGCATGCGTGGAGCATGAGGATCAAAGCGCTCCTTAAAAGTAGAGCAAGGAAAATTTGTGACAAAACTGCACATGCACCCATCTAGAAAATTGGAAGAATAGAGCGACCATAAGTATTAGTGTTACACCGACACCATTTTTTGGCCCCAATAATGATACCTGGCTGTGGTGTAATGGCCGATAGCGATACCATAGTGATACCACTTTGTTTGAAATATATATGGTGGTTAACACAGACAAGACTGAAAAAGAGCAGTTTCTGCTCTTGCACCCCTCTTTAAAATAAACTGCTGTATCTTAAGCCAAAAGAACTGTTGTGTTTGATAGAACAATATGTCTATATGCTGCCATAGCAGATTCATGGGTCATTAAGCCCCCGAACTAATTTTAAATTTACGTTTACAGACGTCGCGCAACCACTTTTGATTTAACCAAGCCATAAAAAGAAGCCAAGTGATTATATTTATTATTCAAAATGTCTGTCATTTTGAGCTTAGAATCATTGATGTTTTATATTAGCTTAAAAAAAAAAAAACTAACAAATTATTCACTCCCATATTTTAAACTTTTAAACAAATTACGTCACAATAAAAAAAATACTGTTTGTAAATAAGTCACGGATATACCTCGTAACTATCGCTTTATTTTATTTTTTTTGGTACTGTCGCATTTTCCACAATATTTTAAGTAATCGATGAAAAAGAAAAATTGAAGGGAAAAAAAATAGTTTAAAAGGGTAATATATGATGAAGAAAATATCGACCACTCCTTGATACAGTGTGGCAAATAAGTAGTCATCCACTCATTGTGCAAGTTCTCCCACTTGAAAATATTAGAGAGGCCTGTAATTGTCAACAACCCTCCCAGTTCAAATGGATTGGACGTCTACTAGTGATAAACTCATTCCAATTCACAGCAGAAGCTTGTTTTTCTGTTTTTTAGTTGTTTGTAGAATATCCTAGAATTTTGATTCCCTGACCAATGTATCGATAATCGTATCGCCATATTGTCAGATCGTTATCGTATGGTACCAAAAAGTTCCCACTCCTAGTTTTTACAGCCATTCCAGAGCAGCGATTCCATTACAAAATGCCTATTCAAACAAGTATTTGTCTCTATGAACTTCGAAGGTGAGATTTCGGGGGAACTTTGCTTAGAATGTGTCCGTCAGATTTTGTTTAGAATTCTACAGTCGTAATTATTCTCTAAACCAAGCTATAAACTAATATATTGATATTGAATCAATTTGCCTTTACCAAAATGAAATGAAATGATTTATTAAACCCAGCCAATCCTAAAAGCAAAACAAAAACACACAAAAAAACAATTTCTATGCTACATGTGTTAACACTTCATAGTGTAAAATGCAGTATAAACTGAAATAGTTCCAGACCGCCGACATTTTCGTCTCGTAGTTTGTTTTTCCTACATAAGAAAAATCTGCCCCAGAATTGGTTAAGAGAGTCTATTGGCCCGCTTTCATTGGTCTGGAGCAGGCCAATAGCGACAGCTGCTTGGCATGCTAAGTGATCACGTGTCATCACACAACAGAGTGTAGTGAGTAGAGGTGTGCAAAATTTCCGATTCTTAGATTATTCGCGATTCGGCCGTGGAAGATTCGAGAACGATTCACAAACATCCAAATTCCGATTATTGAAATATGCCAAGTAAAGCGGAAGTACAACACACTCAGCGCGCCGCGCGGTCTTCGGGACAGAACAGAGCGAGAGTAGCTAAACATCATGCTTCTCATTACCCGGCCCCTCAGGTAATGCCAATGCTCAACTCACGGCTCTAGCTCAACTCATGCCACGAGATAAAAAAATAACAACATACCTGACTGCTGCTGAAAAGCTGCTGCAAAGTACAGCCACATAATGTTACGGTAGATATAATTTATATAGGACTAGATGCATTATAGATTCGGTAGCGTAAGCAGCATATCTACAAAAAGCTAGATACGGGCGTTAGTAAACGGCCGCCATCTTAAAGCAGTACACTTCCCTGCAAGGCTGTTGTAGCGAACCTTCCAAGCAAACCTAATTAACTTTTTATCTAAAATACTCCTAAATCGGTAAAATATTGACTTGAATCTATCTTTAAAAAAGTTTTAAAACTTTCACATGTGGAAAGTAGACAAAAGGGAAATTATGGAATAACGGGAGCAATTTTAACAAATTTAACGGTTGATTCACAACATTAAATTAATTGAATGTAGTTTAAAGCTGCTGATACAGAATGGGGACTGGAGTTTTTTTATTTAATGTTATTTTTGTATATTTGTTTACTGCTGTATGCGAACTTGATACTGAAATAGTAGTTTGGTTTAGCCTGAGAGTATTTTTGAACAATTTTGGAAGTAATGTACAAAACTTTATTAAAAAAAAAAAAAAAAAAAAAAGAGGGAGGTGCATCAATAATCGTTTTATAATCGAATCGGAGCCTCTGAATCGTAATCGTAATCGAATCGTTAGGTGCCCAAAGATTCCCAGCTCTAGTAGTGAATGTCAGGATAAAAAAAAAAGGCTGTGGTCAAGTGTTATAATACTGGACCGGTAAATGGTATCGGCACCCTCTTTGTTGGTACTCGCCGGTACCGATACCACCATTTCAGGCTGGATCAGCCCCCCCCCGCCAATACTGCTTTAAGTATTTGAAGCTGTTAGTAACGAAGGTGTCAAGTGTGTCTAATGCAACTGTTAACTCAATGGGTGCCAATGACGACAAACTTTCGCTGACAGCCCTCCCAGTTCAAATGGCTTGTACGTTGACGATTGATCAATTAATTTGAATTCACACCAGAAGGATAAAAAGAGCCACATGATTGGCCGTTTATCATCATCATTGGCACAGTCATGTGAAGGTGAGAGAATGGAAATCTTTTCAATAAATTGTACCATGAGAATGAGTTTGTTTTGAGTTTTGTTTCTTGTTATAGTTATTACTTAGTATTAGCATTGTTTTCGTCAACGAACACTTTTTTTCATGATGATGACAAAACGATAACAAGCTAAAAGCGTGTTTTGGGAGACTAAAACAGACGAAAATGCGCAATATTTTCAGTCAAAAGTTCACAATGTGACATTTTATATGTAGTTAGCCTGCATCGTAGCAGTGTTCGGTTGAGTCACTCATTTGATGTGCTGTGCCCCCCCACCCCCAATTTGCCAGTGTCCTCTCAAGGCTTGCACGCACGGTAAGATCTGTTTTCTTATTTTGGTCAGAGAAAAATCCAATACTGCTGTTGCCTTTAAAAGTGTGCTGAGTGATCATTACACACTAAATGCAACTTGTAACATTAGCAAAGCATTCGCATTAGCCTAATACTAACGGCGAGCGTCCTCCTAAACTCTCGGGCACCTTTTTGGCATCCAGATGAGTATAATTCATCGAAAATAGGTAGTTTTCATGCTAAGTGTGTATCATCACCAAGTTGGCGTTGCCCTTGTAGACGCTACAATATGCTCGTCTGTCAATGTACATTCGAAATAGTTGGAAACCTTTATTATTTATTTTTGGCGTCAATTTTTGAAATTTTACAGATGACAATTTTAGTAAATGTCGACTTAAACTAGACACTTTTTTTTTTTCTTGAGTTTTCGTCAACGAAAACTAGACGAAGACAATCACATTTTGAGATGACTAAAATAAGACTACAACTAATCAATATTATCATCTATAGGACTAAGATGAAATTTAAAAGGGCTGCCAAAAACAACACTGCTTTGTACGTGGGGACTGACAATAAATAGGAGGAGATCAGGAGAGCGAGAAAAAAAAAAATTGACAACTGTATACTGTACTTCCAATCTCGTGTGAACAGCAATGAATGAAGCGTTTTCATTTCAACACAACAGTTGCCATTAAAAAGCGTTATAAAATACGTATACTGAACAAAAATATGTAACATGCCATATCCATAGATTTCATAACCTATTGACATGACATGAGAAACTGCTGCTGATTCGTAGGGGGCCTATTTTCAAAAACTTCAAATTCAAATATTTTCAAAACCAAAGCTGCTACTGACCTCAACCAAAACAGGCACCTACCTTAGCCAAAAACGAGTCTACCTTATAAAATCCCGATTAATTATTTTCTATATACTGTATGTATAACACAACTTAAAGTGGCTATAAAAGTCTCAGATTTTACATTAGATGAATAAAAATCACCAAATGCAGAGATAATCACCTATATTTTCAGGATCAATAGCAATATTTAATATATCATATCAGTTTTTGACCAAAATAGCATTTTTTTTTTTATTTTTATTTACTACAAGTTTTCAACAGCTAATAAATCACTTAATTTAACATCAGAAACTTAATACTTGAGGAAAACATGCAGAATCAATTATAAATAATATGTAAATAGATAATTCTATATACAATTACAACTTATTATAGAATAGGATAGCCCTTTATAATCATTATACACTATATACTGTTAGCGAATGTAAGAGTTTTTCTGATGAAAATTCTTGTCAATAAATGCTTAAATCCCCAAATTCTTCATAGATATGGACGTAAAACAGTCTCGATTCTTGGTTAAAAGCAAAGAAACCGTGCAGTTAGCGTTTATTTTACGTATATCGTCGAAGTACAATGCTACTCTGTTGGCGGATGAGGCAAGTGGCCGCCCGACGTAAACAGCTTTTCTGGCGAAAATTCTTATGAATAAATGCTTAAATCCCTGAATTCTTTATAGATATGGACGTAAAACAGTCTCAATTCTTGGTTAAAAGCAAAAAAAAAAAAAAATGTGCAGGTAGCATTTATTTCACGTAAATATTGCCAACTATGAGACTAGTCAGTTACGAAAATTAGCTGCCTCCATGTGTAAACGAAGAAAATTCCTGAGAATAAATGCTTCAATCAAGCATGCATGGTACGAAAAATATTTACCTTGAATCCTCGAACAAATCACACCTGAAACAACCCTTCCTGTTTGTATGCGGTACAGCTTTCATGGTTCTTCAAAAATCCAAGCTTAAATCTGATATGAGCGTGTGCAGTCTTCGGCTATGACTAAATGAAGCTTGGCCCCCTCTGATAAGGCGTTACACAAAGAATCACGACGTGTCACGTCAATAGGTAATGAAGTCAATGCCATATGTAATATGTATGATATTCCCAAAACAAATAATAAATTTCCCTTCTGAACCAGTTATATAAACACATTTGGTATGAACTACAAAAAAGTATGTCCAAAAACCTTTGAATGAAAAAACTCCAATTCCCAACATCTTATTCCCCAGAAGTATAGGAGACTGTATTTCGCAGAGGGGAATTGAGTCCTGATATTCATTTCCAGTTGGCCCAGTACTTATGTGTTCATGTACAGTAATGTACTTAAGTGTTTAACTCAAGCTCTCCTTGATATTCCTGGACACCGTCTCTCTGTTTTGTATTCCAGGAAAAATTCTCAGACATTGATTCCCTTGATCGCTGTCGCCCATCATCACCACACCCAGGTTGAGCTCACAATACTCGAGACTTCCGAATGTGATCTTCACATCACTCCACACTCTTTGCCCTCTACCCTCAGTCTGTCGCTTTTTCATATCCCTTTTATCACTCTCCTCCCTACCTCCCCCTGCTTTGCATCTTGCATCTCTTATTGCCTACTTCTGCTTCCTCTTGCTGTCTGTTGTAAACAGACACCCCCATTGGGAGAACGAGGAGAGACGATAGCAGGGGGAAAAAAGGACGGATCAATTTGCCAGCGAGGGAGGAGAGCATTCTTTTGATGGATAGCCATGTAACCTGCCTAGGAAAAAGAGATGGCTCTAATGGCTGAGTAATGCAGCTGCACAGCACTGTTCGCCTTTCGACTCTTTTTCGCTCATCCTGACCAAATGTACTGCACTTCTCTAAATAGAGGTTACAGTAAAACCTTCGGCAACAGAGACTGCATATAGTGTGTCAGGTCTTTGCTGTAGTTTTCCTATAGCCACTGCCCTAATAAAGCCATTTGCTCTTTTCATCTCAGATTAATGGGTCAGCTCTCATCAAAGTACAAAGCAGAGACCGTTTTGTGTAAGGATTGTCAGGAAAGTGTCAGCGCAAGAGAGAGAAAAAGAGAGGGAGAGATTTCCCATGGGGGATGGGGAGGTGGCAGGGACTGATGCAGCGTGTTGCTGATGCTGCATTGGGGGTTGTGCTTGGATGGGGACTAAACACTTGGGCTCAGAAAGAGGTAGTCTTGGTCAAAAAAATAAAGATCAACTAAACGATTGATATTACTGAACTAAAATGGATTAGAATCTCTTTCAACATACCTACTTGGCTTCGACACGATGGTTTCACTTTCAGATCATTTGTTAGCTCTGGAAAAAAGAAACAGGTTGAAGAAAAGTCAATATTGGACATCATGTTATAGTGTCAATTATGAGCCAAAATATCTTTTGAAAGTAAGCACTGACATTTCAATTGGCTTTAATATTTTCAATTACAAGTTAAACGATGCTGGGTGCTGCTCCAAACACATTTCCTACAAGTTCATATATAAATAGTGAAGCTAAATCTGAAACTTTTGCATTAAAGAATCACTGTCAGAGACTTGGCCAATATACATTACTCGTCAAAACAGTTTTTATTGCGCTCTGACATAAAGCAGCAGCTTTATGAGTATTGCTCACTGAAATCAATATGTGCTTAAAGAAAAATGCTGCTGATGCACTATTACAGGGTCTCTGCAGGTTTCAACAAGCCAAATTCTTTTTAAGAATTTTAAAGACCATAACGGAGCCAATTTAAAGCCCATTTCACATCAATACCAGAAAAAAGTACAAAAGACTTGAAGGAAAATTAGACGCCCGTAATTACTTGCAAAAGAAATACATTTATTCACAGCTCTTTAACATTGTAATACAAAATGCTTAACCTAAATGTAAACAGCAGGAATTTCTCTGTTGTGAATCAAGACTTGTAAACTCTAAAGCCAATGGCCACTTACCCATGGATGCAAGTACTGTAATTCGGGTCTGATTAAAGTTTTCTCCACTGCTATGTTAAGCTGTCAACACACAACTGCGCGTTCGCAGCAATAGCAGGTAGTTCCGTTTTGTAGTCAAAAATCAAAACATTTAACTGAGAGACTGAAATTTATGCACGTTCTAAATAAAGGAAAGTCAATAGACTAATACCTTTCACTGTTGTATTTAAGACCATTTATTTTAGGAGAATTTGAGACATTTTCACGCCTTAATGATTTAAAAAAACATTTTTTATGAAGACTTTTTAAGACCCCGCGGAAACCCTGTATTAAAATGCACAATCTTTAATGACAGAAGGAGAGTTCCACAAATTATGTTAGGTTAAAAGTAAGATGATGCATTAGTTTTTGAATACACTACATGAACAAATAACAAGTGAAACACCCCCTAATAAACCAACCAGGGAACTCTGAGCACAAAGTAATTTTCCATGCTCACAACTTTGAAGCAACAGTACAGGAAAAGAAAATTAGTCAACGTGTTCCCATATAGACAATGTCTACATCTGTGTGATTCGTAAATTGGTTCGTCAAACTTCCAAGCAAAATGGGGAAAAAAAGATTTTTGGACTAAACCGTGATTGGAATAGACATTTTTGGCCAGCTTATCCACATTTCATCCTAGAAACATCTGGGAGCCTTTGGGTGGATTATATCTGATGCTCGACAAACACCACGACTAATGCGCTGTGCTTTTGAAAATTATGGATGGATTAAAGTAGCACATAATGCTGCAAGCATGACTTGACAGTCAGATTTTCATAGATGTATGATGATAGGTCTCATGCAGCTTTAATTAACTAGAAGATTTAAATGACTGCTGCGCCCTACTTCAGGGCTCAACAAACAGAAAGGCATGGTTTATGTACTGTACTTCAACTCTTACTAGACAAAATGTGATTTGCACTCATTTCTATCACCTGCACAATCCAAAACAATCAATATACTAGTAGTTGTGTAAAAGAACAGTGAATCATACAGTACATACAGTTTGAGCAGTGAAAATTAAAATGGGACAAAAATGAGTAAATTGCTAAATTTCAGATAGTTTTTCAATGCAATGATTCAAACTGGACCACAAAATTTCAAATTACTGTAATTTTGTATTATAAGACTACTTTTTTCCTCCACTTCGATCCCTGCAGTTTCTACTACAGTGGAGCTTATACAGTGGTAACTCGACATAGGATCGTTTCGACACACTATCTTTTCAACATCCGACGTAAAATTTACTTGCCAATTTTATTTCTACATCCGACTACATGCTGGAAATACGATGATCTATGACAGCGCCGCAGTTTGCTTTGCCGCACGACGAACGCAAGGCAGATTTTCTTGTGAGAGAAATCAACAGGGGTTCCAACAATGCTAGTGCAGGTGGCGGGGGGGGGGGGGGGGGGGGGGGTTAAAAGGTGATGCTTACTATTTAAACAAAGATGAAAATGATATAAAAACATGAGCGTGGGGTGCGCATCCATGAACTTGCTCGACAATACCGCTGTAGAATGTCTAATCTCGACGGGCCTCTTTATAAGTTAAGGTGACAATTATTGTGGAAACATCGCCAGGTTTTTAATCATTTATTCTATCAACCTACTGTCCCTCACAGCTGAACAAAGTAAACAAAGTGAAAGTATAAAGTCCCATCTCACTCGGGCTCACTCTGTCAAGTCAGCAACACAATGAATTCAGGTACACCACAAAAACACATTCGCCCCATTCGAACCCGATTCGTTACATTATTACAGGTATTATTACATTATTCCAATTTTTATTTATAATTTGCTTTGCTCTGTGTAATTGCTGTAGTACTAGTAGTATTTATTAAGGATTAAGGAGTGTAGGTTTTCGGGCTGTGGAACGAATTAATGCAATTATGTATTCTCATGGGAAAATCCTGTGCGACAAACGACCATTTCAACTTACAAACGAGGTCCTGGAACAAATTAATTTCGTATGTAGAGGTATCACTGTATATGAATTTTTACAGGTTAATGAGCTGCATGTTTTTTATGCAAATATATCTGCTGCTTATACAGTGTCTGGTTTATACAGGGGTGCTGGAAGTCACTCACAGCAGGGGGTGCTGAGGATCTTTCATTTTTTCCCCATTCAAAAGCAGTAGTTTCGGTCCAAATTGGTCATGAGCGTGCATTTTCTCCATACAGCAAGGCCGGCCCAGCCTGTACGCAGACTGTGCAGCTGCTTAGGGCCCCTGACCACTGGGGGGCCCCCAATCTGGCAACCTCATTTTGTACGTTGTTAATAGAGCATCGTGAATAATGTGGCACGCATTGCCGTTTATCTACGCAAACATCCATTTTCTTGTCATTACAATCTGGCAACCTGGGGAGTGACGTTGAACCTGCTTTGCGATGACTGGTGCTCAAACTTGCTTGAAAAATAGATGAATGAATATGTCGAAAAGAATTTATCCTTCTGGAGCAGAGAAACTAAAAATCTGATTAATATACAAAATATGGACGTATGGGTTGGATTGCATGTATGGGTTTCACGGTACACTGTAAGGAAATGGTGGGCAAAAAATATGGGCCCCTTGGCATTATTTTGCTCAGGGCCCCCAAATGGGCTGGGCCGGCCCTGCATACAAGTCATGCACAATGGCAGTGGCTATGGCAACACCAAGAGGTACTGCAGCACCCTCAGCACCCCAACACCCACCCCCTGGGCTTATATGTAAACGAATAAGAGGACTTAGTAGGTGTGGCTTATAGCCGTGTGTGCTTAATAGTCCAAAAATTATAGTACTGTGTATATATATATATATATATATATTTTTTTTAAATTCAACAACGAGTATAGAAGTTCAGCATTCATTCATCATTTGAACCACATCACTAGAGTCGTGGGGGTGCTGGACCCTATCAATTAAGGTTAATTTGTTTTGTCTCCTTTTGATCGCAATATTTGTCACACTGCCATTATTCATTCTTTCACATCCCATTGTAATAAACAGAAATCAAATGTGTACTATGAGTTTTCATGCATGTGTGTGTACTGCTTTGGCACTAAATGAGTTAATCATCCAGTGTCTTACTCAAAGGGCCAAGCAAGTCTGGGAATCCCCACTGAACAAGAAATGACTGTTTCATAATAGAACTGTTCAAATATTTTTTTTGTTAACAGTTTAATGTTCACCATTGCCAGATTTATCGACAAATTTGAGTATAGCTAAATGACCTTTCAGTACAGCTGTGCTTTTTAGTACCAAATGTGCTAGTATTGTAACTAAAAGGGTGTTCGCAATCTTTATTGTTCAGTTTATTGGGGTAATGCACCACTTTGTGCTGTAATAATGTCACACTATTGTCCTTCAGTCCTCCACACCCAGCGGTGAAAACTCACATTTTACAGGGAAATGTCTGTACTGAATAATAGCTGAGCATTAGTGGTGTCAACAATAATCGATGCATCCCGATGCGGGGCATGGACGATTCGATTCGGGCAACAAGCCGAATCGATTCAGCGCATTTTGAAATATATAAGTACGTTAAAAAATCTTCCCAGCGCAATTCCGGTGATGCAACGGATTTGGTTCCCCCATTTGTATTATTATTAGGGATGTCCCGATCCAGGTTTTTGCACTTCCGATCCGATATTGTTTTGCACTTCCGATTCAATACCGATACTGGCCGATACTATCTGAGCATGTGTTAAAGTTTAAAGTTATTTAGCCTCCTTAGTTGTTAGACTCATGTTGAAAAAGGTTTTAGTACCCTTGATAACAACTAGCCAGCTGAATTAGGTGAGTTTGAATAACACACAACGGTTGGTAACAAGAAACTGACCTGTTTATTCAGTGACAAACACAAAACATTATAAATAAACAGAAATGGCATAGTCAGTCAGTAAAACGTGCAAATAGTATTGTAAACTGTCTTAAAAAAGCAAAACACACCAACAACCTCAGTGGAAAATCCCACAAATCCCCCAAGCTATTAGATGCTTTTAATGTTTCGTGCATTAGTTACAAAAATTGTATAAAAAGCCTCTCAGGTTTAAATTAACGACTATTTCAGTATCAAGTTAACATTTTAAAACAGTAAATAAAATACTCAAGTCCCCATTCTGTATCAGCAGCTTTAAACTACATTCATTTAATTTTGCGAATCAAGTGTTAAAGTTGTTAAAATTGCTCCCATTATTCCATAATTTCCCTTCTGTCTACTTTCGACATGTGAAAGTTTTAAAACTGTTTTGAAGATAGATTCAAGTCAAGATTTTGCCGATTTAGGAGTATTTTCGATAAAAAGTATATTAGGTTCGCTTGGAAGGTTCACAACAGCCTACTAGGGAAGTCTTCTGCTTTAAGATGGCGGCTGTTTACTAACGCATCTGGTTTTCAATACTTCAATGTTGCTAACGCAGTCGAGTCTGTCGTGTAGCATCTGGTTCTATATACTTAGGATATCTATTATCTCCAGTAAAACGATGTTGACGTAGTTTGTTGCAGCTGTCAGCAGAAGTCAGGTATTCTTGTGTTTTTTTATCCAGCGGCATGAGTTGAGCTAAAGCCGTGAGTTGAGCATTGGCATTACCCGGGTCTAAGACAAGTTATGTTTACTTTCGGGACGCAATGCGGTCAGTTTCTCATTGCGTCCCAAAGACCGCGCTGTGTATTAGTTCCGCTTTACTTGACATATTTCAATAATTGGAATTTGGATGTTTGTGAATCGTTCTCGAATCTTCAGCGGCCGAATCGCGTGTTGGATGGTGCGTCTTTACTTACGTGAGATAATGGCTCGTCATCCAGAATGAATTCTTCGGCAATGACTCCCTTGTTATTCCCTGGGCTTTGGGACTGTCGAGCGCCAGTTTGTCACGCATAGCAAAAGTTTCTGCCAGTGTTCGTTGTGTAGGACCTTTCTGTCTTCGGTTTTCTTAACATACTCCTCATATTGTTTGTGGTATTTCGCTAAATGCTTGATTAGGTTGGTTGCATTAAAACTTATTACAGCTTTACCACTACGCTTGACTTTATTGTGGCATATGTTGCTCTCTGCCTCTTCGTCTTTGTCGTCCTTTAAGGTGAAATGATCTCACACAGCTGACATTTTTACCGATAAAGTCTCTCGGTAAATTGGGAGACGGTAATGTAAATGTGGTGTGTTGAAGGTGTACCGTAAAATGCGGACCGGATTTTAGGGAAACCGAAGCAAAAACTGGAATGGATTATGTAAATCGGTGCGCTGGAAAACCGGGACCGGAATTGAAAAAAAAAAAAAAAAACTGGATCGGAAGTCTGGATCGGAATTTTTCCCGTGTTCCGATCTGATACCGATGCGCATTTTTTTGCCCATATCGGAGTCCGATCCGATCCAAATATCGGATCGGGACATCTCTATTATTATCATGTTTCATTTTTTACACACTGCATAACTCTGGTCAAGTTTCCCACCAACCTCGTGGAAGCCAAAATGTCTCCAGATGTCTACTTTCAATGTCTTAGGTGCATCAATAATCTTTCTCGCTTCCTCTTTCTCCGCTTCAGCCATTGTTATGTTATGTCCTATCTCTTATAGGTTAGATCTTGTGCCCGAACCCGAACGGGTCGGGCCCAAAATGTTCGGGTTGGGTCGGGCCGCCGGACTAATAATTTATTTTAAAAAAATAAAAAAATTTAAAAAAAAGGATAAAACCGAGAGCATGCTCTCTGTATTGTGCATTTGCTTGTGCATGCACATAAACGCAGTGGCGCCGCAGCTTTTTCTTCTTTGCTGTGGAGCTTGCGATTCGTTATGAAAGACACTTATTTGCACACAAAGGCAACACAAATGTGATCCTTTTGAATCCTCTCCTCTGTGTGTCTGCAAAATCGCATGTTTTTTTTAATTTTTTTTAATTAAACTTTCCCAGCGCTATTTCGTTGTGTAAATGCTTTTATAATGATCATTAAAAAATGTAGACTATTTAAACATTAAGAAAACTTGCGTTTTTTCTGCCAACTCGAAGAAATGAAAATAAATTGCTGCTGCTGGATTTTTTTTTTCGCGTCACTCCAAGCCGGGTCGGGCTTCAATACCAGCGGGCCGTGTCGGGTCGGGCTGGATTTTTTAGGCCCGATCTAACCTCTACTATCTCTCTGCTCTCTCGATTGCAAAAAACTGATATTTCCTCATGTTGAAACAGATTGTTATGGCTGCTAATATTGCTGCTGCACTTCATTTTAATTCATTATTTTTTATTGTTATGTGGTAGTTATTGATTGCATTTCTAAATTGATTGCACATACATAGTGGGCTAGGCCTACATTTTACTTTTGTTCTACATTGCAATTTAATTGATGTTTTGTTTGCAACTGAACTTATCCCTGGATTGATATTGCGATAAAGATGCTGCTGCACTACAATATTTCCTTTGTCGTTTTCTTTAATATTTACTTGAATATTTTTATTGATGGGTCGTTGTGACTAAAATACAGTGACTGTTATTATTGATTTTGCACATGAGTTCAAATGTTGCACTGTGTGAAAGGCTGCTACTGTGTGTTAAAAAAAAAAAAAAAAAAAAAAGAAAGCCCTGGTCTCAAAGCACCAATTAAATGCTGTGATCTGTTTTTTTTTTTTTCAAATATATATATATCTGAAAGTATTTTCATTTGACTTCAATCAGGAGTGACACAAGAGCCAATAATGTGTTCCCTCATGATTCACGAAAAATAAGCTTTGC
Organism: Corythoichthys intestinalis; assembly: GCF_030265065.1. NCBI lineage: Eukaryota > Metazoa > Chordata > Actinopteri > Syngnathiformes > Syngnathidae > Corythoichthys > Corythoichthys intestinalis. The sequence goes on from NC_080400.1 coordinate 39,220,652, forward strand.
TTTAGAATTTTAATGCATCCCATGCTTTAAGGCATCGCGATGCATTGCCGAATCGAACCGAATCGAATCGTGACCCTCTGAATCGAATTGAATCGTGGCCCTCCGAATCGTAATCGAATCAAATCGTGAGGGCAGTGCCGATGCACACCTCTACTAAGCATCACCTAGAATCCTAAAATGGGGTGGGGGGGTTAATAACAAGGAGACACATGAGATGTGTACCAGGGACACAAAAAGGTACATGTCTCTACCAGAAGAGCAAGCCAATATTCATGCACGTCACTACAGCAGACATCAAATCAACCTCGTAGTGTCCTTCAGGACGTACAGTACATTAGCAAGCTGGCAGAAAGCAATCCTTGACTTTTTTTTACATCTGCAATATCAATCCCAAAACCAAGATAGGTTTCAAATCAAAACAAACAATTTTCTTTTCTACTTGAAAAAGCTTCTACATTCACTTTGAAGGCAAGACAACAGTCATTTTAACCCAAAACCAATTATGAAAAACTGATAGATATTATCCACTATCATTTTATAGTGTTTTTAATGGGCAATTTTATCAGCTACCTCATAATATTGGACAATATTATTTTGTTATTCGCCAATGACAGTTCCACACAAACTTACATCAAAATATCATTTAGCTTAGCAAGAAGAGTTGTAAGAGCCATTTTACGAATGTCCCAGAACACAAACTTTTAAAAAATGCGCATATTTCAAGGTTTCCTCCTGCTGTCACTTGTACTTATCCGTCCGCTGAAACAGCATGATAGCACAGATATCAGTACGCCTGGCGGTCTGCTATTTGATGTGTTGTCTCAGTCTTATGTGTGTGCATAGACTTCATAATTATATTGACGCTACACATTCCACAGACCCTGCGCCACGCCTTCAAGTACGGGGTCGTCCCACACTCCGCTTCAGTTATTCGCAATTGGTCGCAGTCATTCAACACATGCAGCGATCCAACACCGTATTTAGGTTGAAAAAGTTCGAAAGCTGTACCGCATACAAACAGGGAGGATTGTCTCGGGAGTGATTTGTTCGAGGATTCAAGGTAATCATTACATTTTTCGTACCATGCATGCATTTTGAAATGTTGCGGGAAAAAAAAAAAATCAACGGGAGAAATTAACCACTAGTGTCATAATTCGCAAAATGTAACATAAATGCTAACTGCCCGGTTTTTTGCTTTTAACCAAGATTCAAGACTTTTACATTCATATCTATAAAGAATTCAGGAATTTAAGCATTTATTCATAAGAATTTTCAACGTAAAAAGCTCTTTGTTGTAAGGCTGCTGCCACAGTGGCTTAAAAACTAGCAGCACATTCGACAAATTTATGTAAAATAAATGCTAACGGCCCGGTTCTTTGCTCTTTTAACAAAGACTGTTTTACATATCTACAGTATAAATAATTCAGGTTTTTAAGCATTTATTCAAAATAATTTTCAACATAAAAAGCTCTTTGTGGTGCTAAGGCAGGGCTAGTGCTAACAGCACATTCAACAATGCTAACTGCCCGTTTTCTTTTTGGCTTTTAACCAAGAATAAAGATAGTTTTATGACCATATCTATAAAGAATTCAGGGATTTAAGCATTTATTCACAAGAATTTTTAAAGTAAAAAGCTGTTTGTGGTGATAAGACGGCGCCACAGTGGCTTAAATACTAGCAGCACATTCGACATAGTTACGTAAAATAAATAACTGCTAGGGGTGCACGATATCCTTTTTTTTTTTTTACACCGATACCGATATCGATAACTGCTTGCTCCCCAAGGCCGATACGATAACCGATAATATGTCAATAATTTTTCAATGTATATTTACCTGAGTTTTTAAACACCTGTAGGTCAAAAATCTAGTGGTTGATTCAGCATAGATTTGCCTTTGACCAAACCAGAATTTTCATGATGACATGAACATTATTATAATGAACAAAACAAAGACAAGAACAGTTTTGACTTCAAAAAAGTGGCCATATTAAATTTTTTCAAATAAACATAATTTGAGTCAATCACAATCAGTCAGTCAACATCATTGACGATGTGTTCCCCTGAACAATGAGAACTGATCTAAAACAAACAAACTCAATGTGTATTGTGCTTTGTCAGCAGATAAAACATTTAGTGCAACAGGAGAGGAGACTTTTGTCGTCTTGGTCCATGAAACAACTTTCTTAACGTGGGAATTATAGAACAGCAGGCCTATCAATAACCAAAAGGCCTCTTAAGAACTTGTAAACATGTAAAAATTTGCTAATTGCCATAATAAGGTTTATAACTCATTGAAGGAAAAATACAGCCTGTAGAACACTAACAAAACTGCATACTGGCAAAACAGGAGTAGAAACAAACGCTCACATCCCAATCCGACACCGTGCCAAAAATATTATTAATATGCCCGATAATATATAATGTTACTGGAGTTATTGGGATGACGTCATATTCCTATAAGACCGATAATTATCGGACCGATAATTATCGTGCACCTCTAATAACTGCCCAGTTTTTTGCTTTTAAGCAAGAATCGAAACTGTTTTACGCCTATATCTATAAAGAATTGTGGGATTTAAGCATTTATTCACATGAATTTAATGTAAAAAGCTCTTTGTGTTTCCACTAGGCCAGCTTTGACGGAGATAAGCCCCCTATTAATCGGCCCTCCGCCCCGTCAGTATATTATGAAGTCTATGGTGTTTGATTGACTGAGACCAAGCGATTGTGCTGAAAAACGACATTATGAAATAAAAAAAAGGCCATTGTGGAATAAGACATGTAATTAAAAAAATACTTAGCGAAAACACTGAATTTGTAAAAGATTGTTCGTAATAATATCTTATTTTACAATTTAGGGGCCATATTACATACAGTGGGGAGAACAAGTATTTGATACACTGCCATTTATCAAACTGGTATTTCAAAATGTTTTATTTATTTAATTTTAACTCTGAAGATTTAATGGCCTTTTGCCCTTTTGAGCTTCGATAATCTACTAGATAGGTTTTTTTTTCATTTTGGATGGACCCAGGAATTTACACAGTGATTATCTAGCAAGTTGTTTTTACCATTTCTAAATTAGTATTGAGAGGGATTTATCCAATTCTGCTCATTTTAATACAGATCATGTGAATGATCACTACCAGCCCTCCCAAGTTAAAAAAAAAAAAAAAAAAATTAGGGTTAATGGCATCCAGTGAGTTAATGATTTAAAAAAAAAAAAAAAAAAAAAAAAAAAAAGGATTTATCTGTACAGCATGTGATAAGATACAAGAGCAATGGGAAAACCCACTGACACAGAAGAGAGAAAAAGAACACACACATGCACAATTATAGACTGGCACAACTAACTGATGGAGGAGAGGGTTTTCTTAACAACTGCTGGCACTGGCGCCGAGCAATCCCTTCGCACACTCAGGCCCATCTCATTTATATACACTAGATTACTAAACCCACAGGATGCACGGATTAAACATTAAGGATATACTTTCCATTGATCCTATAACCCTACTATACATTATACTGTATGTGTACAAAATATGACCATTTATAGACGCCAATATATAAAAAAAAAAAAAGGAATATAAAAGCTTGGTTTAAACAGGCTTGATTTGGTTAACATTGTTATTTCAAGTTAAGGTAGCTTTGTATGCATTGTAAGGGTATCCAAGAACAAATGAAATATAGGTCCACTAGCGGTTAAGGGACCATTTATAGACGCCAATATACATAAAAAAAAAAAAAAAAGGAATATAAAAGCTTGGTTTAAACAGGCTTGATTTGGTTAACATTGTTATTTCAAGTTAAGGTAGCTTTGTATGCATTGTAAGGGTATCCAAGAACAAATGAAATATAGGTCCACTAGCGGTTAAGGGAAAGTGATGTCATCTCCAGGAATCATAGCATGACATCACCGTGTTGTCACCGTCTTGCACTGATTCACATCAAATGGACAAATAGGACTGCCACTAAGGGCAGCCAATATATTTTACATGACAAGAACATTTATGGAAAGGATGCATTTTTTTTAAGGAAAGGCATTTTCTAAGGGTAATACTTTATAGAATAGTAATTGCACTTAGATCTGACTTTCTCTAGTAGAAAGAGGTCAGTGTCTGTGAACCTGCTGAATCATAATACACATACATTTTTAATGAGACACTTACCCGAGCAGCGTCTCTGCAGGGAAACGATCTCTAGATGGAGGCCGTGTAGCAAAGTGAGATGCTCCTGCCTGAGGAACACCACGCTCCTCTCTACGCTCTCCAGCTGCCGAGCCACGTTGTACTCTTCGCCCATGGTTTGGTTTGCACTCGCAGTGAGGCGGGGGACTTGAGTTGCAAAATTCCAGGAAGTGGGAACTTTCCATGTAATGTATGGCAATAAATTAGAACAAAATTTAAAGAAAATTCACATATATCTACAGTGGTACCTTAACATGCTGGTTCCCCCATTAAAAAAAAAAAGTTTCTTTCAAACTCAATCTGGTGTTGCGAGGCAAAATTTGAAGTACAGGCAAGCTTGAGATACAGTATGTTGTTGCTCAGGTGTAATGAAATGCAGTATCACAACACGTTGTATAAGCTTTTACAGCCAATTTCAACTTAATTCCCCTCAATTCCCATAACTGTAATTGAAACGCCATTTCCAAGACTCCCAATCTTAAATTCCCATAGAAGTTGACCACTATTGCATGGTTGTGCTTTTAAAGATGTCAACACCAGCTCAGGTTCTAAGAGGAAAATTAACCTTGGATGCACATGGATGGAAGAATCACCATGCAGCTTTTGATTGGATTTTACCTACCTTTATTTTTAGCTTAAGAAAATAGACCCACGAGGATGAAAGACTTGCTGTGCCTAGTCAGTGTAGATCTGGCAGGCAGCATCCTTCATGCGACTCCAGTTAGCGTGAAGCAGTTATAAAGTGAGTATAGTGCTCAAATGCTGAACATATGGACCGAACATGCAGCCTGCTTCGGTACTGAAAAACGCAGCTAAACCCAGCGTTGAGGTTCGTATCTCCGTGCAAATACGCGCCACATCCTTCTTGCTCACCCACGGAGTGAAGCAGATGTCGTAAACTGGGGTGGTGACGTTTTGAGTGAGTGGACTAGGGTTGGCGAGAGAGGAGACGAGAAACGGTGATCAAATCTCGCGAGAACAAACATCGTACCACTGATGCGACATGGCAGCCGATTGGTGGGATTCAAACATGCCAAAATGTCACAATGTAACCGTGTCGGGCAAGGCAAGCCCCCTGGTAACAAATAAAAACACAGGTCTGGCAAAAATTAAGCAAGTAAAAGATGTGATAGCATCAAAGAACAATTTATTTATCTTTGCGAATTTATTTTAACAATAATAAAACACGCTCTTTATTCAAAACTTCCTAAAAGCTTGTGTGAATCTTTGAAGAAAACAAAATCACTGCGAACAACTCAAACGAAAATACCCCCAACCAAGAAAAAGGCAAAAAAAAAAAAAAAAAAAAAAAAGGAACACTACTAAATTTGCAACTTCAGTTAAATTCTTTAAAACGTACCCGATTTAAGTGAATTAAAAGGGAACTTCACTAAACAGCAGTCACCCAAAGCAGCAGTCAGTCCAGGTGGCCACTGCTCACAACAACATCAGGTTCAAACATTGAACCTTATCGTGTACAAAAAATAAAATAATAATGTAAAAGTACCTCACGCAGCCAGCTCTGCTCAAAAGCTGGTTCTCAGCAGGTCTCACGTCTTCAAGGGCAAAAGCAACAAACCAGCGTTCTGCCAAAATCTCCATCTCCTACATCGGCGAAACGTCCTACATTAGTCGAATTTGACACCCAAAGTACTACCGTGCGCTCTAAACTTGTTTTGTTTAAATGCATACAGGAGTAACGTACTAAAAAAAATGCCTGCAGAAAATACTTAAATGTAGTTATATCAAATAAGGACGGTTTAAATAGGCTACGTGACTAATGTGGTCAACTGTTTCAAAGCTAACACAAAAAAACACAATGGTTAAACGTATGAGAGGGTAATACGTGCAAAAAGTATCTTTGAGGCAGTGAAAAGGTTCTAAATAACTAAATAAAAACAAAAAGTGAGTACTCGCCGCTTCTAACCGATGTGCGCATGCGTGTGGATGCTTGCGCAAGCGCGCTGAGCCTTGTGTAGACGTTTCGCCGCGTAGTAAGGAATGGCCGAACACCTGTTCATGCACAGGTGCTGCGCATGAGCTAATTTATAGTGCCTGATGGAGGAGTGAAAGTCAATTAAGCATGATGTGTTTGTGACTGTGGGAAAATTGGGCATCCTCACTTTCCACCTTGTTACATGTAAGAACGGCAATTTAATTGGTACTACCCACAGTTTCAATTCAATTCTCAGCAACAACAACAAAAGAATAACAGCCACGAACAAGTAAATTAGGCTAACCAAATACATTCTCTTGTTTTCATGTTTGTAGTTGTCAAAGTCAATTCTTTTTAGATCTATTCTTTTCATAGCCATTGTCAAAAATTTGGTGGGTGGGGTGGGAAGTTGCTCCCTATAACATAAATACATGGACAAAAAAAGCTCATACACTGGTGACCTGACAAATATATAAAATTAAATAATATTGCACTTCCACCTAGTGGATCTAAAACGAATTACAACAACACGAAACGATCAACTAGGGTACGACAACTCAAATGTTGAGCCCTACTGTATGGAGGACCAGGAGTGCAAAAATTCAATAAATAAATACACAATTAAATAAATAATTAAAAGTGTCATTAAAATGCTTCTATTTCAATATTTATTTATTTATTTCAATATTTATTTCAATTTTTATTTATTTATTTCAATTTATATTTATTTATTTCAATTTTTATTTATTTATTTCGATTTATATTGATTTCAATTTATATTTATTTATTTCAATTTTTATTTATTTCAATTTATATTTATTTATTTCAAATTTTATTTCGATTTTTATTTATTTATTTCAACTTTTATTCTTTTATTTCAACTTTTATTTATTTATTTCAATTTTTATTTATTTCATTTTATATTTATTGATTTCATTTTATATTTATTTCAAAATGTATTTCAATTTTTATTTATTTATTTCAATTTTTATTCATTTATTTAAATATTTATTTATTTATTTCAATTTTTATTTATTTATTTCATCATTTATTTATTTATTTCAACATTTATTTATTTCACTTTTTATTTATTTCATTCTTGCACTCTTGTTCCCCGTGTGGCCGCATGAAATAATTTTATCTGTCACTGGCTCATCAAACTCGGTGGGCGGGCGTGAACTAGGCGGGGTTTGAGTTGGTCGAGTAATAAGCGATTGCTTCGTCCTATTTCTTCTCAACATGGCGGCATTATCTGAGATTTTGCATGAGCTCTCTTGGGACATGGTAGATTTCTCAGAACAAATTAAAGCAGGACATTTGGACCCTGAGTACGTGTCCTACAAAACAGAGCAATTAATTAACGTTATTTGCATCATCTCGGCTCTGTCAGATCAAGATGTTGATCGAAGAGTTTTCGATAGTTTTAGAACTGCGGTCAAGCCAGCCTCCACTCGTAAAAACGAAGTCAAACCAGCCGCCCCTCATTTGGATTATTGTTTGCATTATGTGCATTACGGTAATGCAATGCGCTGGCTTCAGAATGCAATGACGTGGCTTCAGAGCGCAAGTCCCTTTGTTAAATATATAGGGGAAAAAACGGTGACCTATTCGATAACGGGTCCACTTTAGAGAGACACTGGAGCACCCCTAGACCCAAACTAAATCATTATCATGTAAAAATTATGTCAGAGTTCAGAGTTAAACTACTTAGAAAACTGCTAGTTATTTCTGTCATTTAGCCTTATTTCAAAACTTGATTAAAAAAAAAAATAATAATAAAATCTGGTAAATATCCAAGGACCGTTCCACTTCTGAGTTATACTAGAGTTTCTCGTATGCAGACATCAGCCCGTTTAATGTCGCTGGCCTGCGCGATGTAGAAGCCACAGACTGGACTCCGCCATGGGCTGCTGGTGGAGTTCTCCTCAGAGTGTCCTCGATTAAATTTGCTGCTTCTCTGAGCAGCTCCGGGCACATTTTGGACATATGTATGTTTTGCTTGGACAACACGCGAAATGCGTCAAAGCCTACTACCGCTACACTGACCACGCTCGTGACGCTACTAATCTTCGTCGTCTTTGTGATTTTGAGGGAGCAATTATTTTTCAGATTGTACGGATCTACACTGCCACCTTATGTTGTTGTCACCTACGTCATCACGACCACCTGAGCCGCCATCTTTCGTGTATCTCAGTGACCTGGACTACATCCGCCCCGGTCACGTTTGTTTTGTTGACAATTTTGCGAGTAAGCAGCCACGCGAATGTCACATAAAAATGGGGAAAAGCCAGAAGAACGACAAGACTCCTTATGTGGAGAAGCTTGAAAAGGAAGCGAGAGATCGGTATTTGTCAGTTATGGTGCCTCTGCTGTGGTCTGGAGACCAAAGATGACATGGTTGCGTGTGATAATGAGATCTGCCCCATTATTATTTAACCTGTGTTGGTCTACACCGCATGAAACAGATAAAGACGTGTTGGTTCTGCTCTCTGTGCTCCACTTAAGTTAGTGGTGGTTGGTAGTTTGTTTTAACTGACAATTTGGCAACATTAAAAGTGCCTGGCCAAAGTAGTTAACTGTCGTCCTTTGTATAAACATTATTATGCGTGTGTGTGTGTGTATACAGTGCCTTGCAAAAGTATTCGGCCCCCTTGAACCTTGCAACCTTTCGCCACATTTCAGGCTTCAAACATAAAGATATAAAATTTTAATTTTTTGTCAAGAATCAACAACAAGTGGGACACAATCGTGAAGTGGAACAAAATTTATTGGATAATTTAAACTTTTTTAACAAATAAAAAACTGAAAAGTGGGGCGTGCAATATTATTCGGCCCCCTTGCGTTAATACTTTGTAGCGCCACCTTTTGCTCCAATTACAGCTGCAAGTCGCTTGGGGTATGTTTCTATCAGTTTTGCACATCGAGAGACTGACATTCTTGCCCATTCTTCCTTGCAAAACAGCTCGAGCTCAGTGAGGTTGGATGGAGAGTGTTTGTGAACAGCAGTCTTCAGCTCTTTCCACAGATTCTCGATTGGATTCAGGTCTGGACTTTGACTTGGCCATTCTAACACCTGGATACGTTTATTTTTGAACCATTCCATTGTAGATTTGGCTTTATGTTTTGGATCATTGTCCTGTTGGAAGATAAATCTCCGTCTCAGTCTCAGCTCTTGTGCAGATACCAACAGGTTTTCTTCCAGAATGTTCCTGTATTTGGCTGCATCCATCTTCCCGTCAATTTCAACCATCTTCCCTGTCCCTGCTGAAGAAAAGCAGGCCCAAACCATGATGCTGCCACCACGTTTGACAGTGGGGATTGTGTGTTCAGGGTGATGAGCTGTGTTGCTTTTACGCCAAACATATCGTTTTGCATTGTGGCCAAAAAGTTCAATTTTGGTTTCATCTGACCAGAGCACCTTCTTCCACATGTTTGGTGTGTCTCCCAGGTGGCTTGTGGCAAACTTTAAACGAGACTTTTTATGGATATCTTTGAGAAATGGCTTTCTTCTTGCCACTCTTCCATAAAGGCCAGATTTGTGCAGTGTACGACTGATTGTTGTCCTATGGACAGACTCTCCCACCTCAGCTGTAGATCTCTGCAGTTCATCCAGAGTGATCATGGGCCTCTTGGCTGCATCTCTGATCAGTTTTCTCCTTGTTTGAGAAGAAAGTTTGGAAGGACGGCCGGGTCTTGGTAGATTTGCAGTGGTCTGATGCTCCTTCCATTTCAATATGATGGCTTGCACAGTGCTCCTTGAGATGTTTAAAGCTTGGGAAATCTTTTTGTATCCAAATCCGGCTTTAAACTTCTCCACAACAGTATCTCGAACCTGCCTGGTGTGTTCCTTGGTTTTCATAATGCTCACTGCACTTTAAACAGAACCCTGAGACTATCACAGAGCAGGTGCATTTATACGGAGACTTGATTACACACAGGTGGGTTCTATTTATCATCATCGGTCATTTAGGACAACATTGGATCATTCAGAGATCCTCACTGAACTTCTGGAGTGAGTTTGCTGCACTGAAAGTAAAGGGGCCGAATAATATTGCACGCCCCACTTTTCAGTTTTTTATTTGTTAAAAAAGTTTAAATTATCCAATAAATGTTGTTCCACTTCACGATTGTGTCCCACTTGTTGTTGATTCTTGACAAAAAAATTCAATTTCATATCTTTATGTTTGAAGCCTGAAATGTGGCGAAAGGTTGCAAGATTCAAGGGGGCCGAATACTTTTGCAAGGCACTGTATATATATATATATATAATACAGTATTGACACATGCTGTACTTACACAGAATAGGATTCAAGATGACTTAATATTTTTTATTAAATACAATCAAGTCACAACAAAATACAAAATATCAATAACAGCTAAGTTTGAAAGGCTGAAACGGTTAGCATAATAAATGTTATAACAGTACAAACTACACAACAGTTGGGCAAAGGTTTGTAAGGGCATCGCATACATAAACAATCTTATCCAACAATGTGCAATCTTCGCCGTCACATGGCAGAACCAAGTTAATAGGTATAGTTCCTGTTGGATCTTCTGGCAAAGATTACCAATTACCCGTTCAACATGGATCCTCAAATGTGCTTTCTTCCTAGTCTCCTCCACATCTCTACCAGCTAACTGACAGCGACCTTTTGTGAACGCAGGGAGTTTGACCTCTGCACATAACATACCCACATGTTCTTGAATATCAAAGCCTCTGTCAGTCAAGACAATGTCCCCGGGCAAAACGTTATTAAAAAAAGCACTGCTCAAGGTGATATGTTTGTCACTTGTGCGACCACCCCAACCTTTTGACATTAAAATTCCCCCCTTTGGTGTGATTCCAGTTAGGTATTTCATGGTGTAGTTATGCTTGTAACTAGAAAACATTTGCGCATGCGCCTTAAGATTTGATGGTTTCTCTGTACCAATTTCAAAAAACTCAATAATCACTGCAACTCTGCGTCTGAAGAACTCAACAAACTCGTGAAGCATTGTTTTATAGAGTGTTTCTCTGTTGGGCCAAACAATTGCTCGTCTCAAGTTAGCATGTAAAAAGGGCACCATGCCACTGAACACTCAATACCCAGTCTTACGGGAAACATGGAATATATGTGCAATGTGTAGTGTAGGCAGGTCCAAACGCAGGCGCATGAAGGTCAGAAGGAGCATCTAAAGGGCGCTGACGGCTCCTCCTGTAGCTCACCAACGTCTTCCTCCGTCCTCAATTTCTCACGCCTACTTCGCCTAGAAGAGTGGTCCACGTTGGTGGGCTGAACACATGTGTGTCCCAGGCATAAGGATGGTGGGACCTGCCCTCATATGGCACTGATTTGTATGCAACAGACTTTTTATTGATTTTTTTTTTTTTTTTTTTTTAAGTTTAACTGATCATTAGGCATAACAAACAAGCAGAAGATTCTTCTGGTGATTTAGTAGATCTGTAGTCTCCTCCACAGAGTGCTTGGTCAAGCATATCAGTAGCCTAAGCGGGAGGTAAATATCGCATTTTTTTCTAAAACATCTCCCATACTTATAATCATTCATTGTGTGCGGTTACATCTTCATTACTACCCTTACTTTGTTCCCTTTGAACTGTTTTTTTGTGTACTAGTACCATACGATGAACGCCTGTTGCTTATGCACAGTTAGCCTCTCTTCGACACTAGCGTGGTTAGCCAAAGTAAACAACACAACCACACGCCATAAGCGTTTAAATGCAGTCAGTATCAGCATCCGAAGAACATTAACACTTCCAGTTACTTGCCTTTATGGAAATGTAGGGAACAGACCGACATGTTTTCAGTTGATGAATAAAAAGTGATGGCCTTTCTTCTCACCGCTGCAACCATTGAAGCCTCTTGGTCAACTCATCTAAGTTCCATATCTTCTCTTCCAGGCGGGATTGCTAAAAAAAAAAAACCTATCCCATCCTTTTTGCATTCGTTTCTATCATGGGACATAGAATGGCAGTCTTTCACACAACACGAGTGTACCATTTTCAACGATTACCACGCAGAATGGATGCTTAGCAAAGGATCACGTCGCGGGCTTGTTGTTGTTCTGCAATACACGAAAAGCCACAATGCATTGCGCCAGAAACGTCACGAGACAAGAACCGTCTCAGGCGTCAATCTATTATCTGAGATCGACTAGTTAAGACTTGCTTTGCTGAGCAACCAATCAGACGTTAGAAACTTTGACGAGCAAACGTGACAGATGAAATTATTTCATGGTTGCACCCTCCAGAGGAACAAGAGTGCAAGAATGAAATAAATAAAAAGTGAAATAAATAAAAGTTGAAATAAATAAATAAATGATGAAATAAATAAATAAAAACGGAAATAAATGAATAAAAATAGAAATAAATAAAAATTGAAATAAATAAATAAAAATCGAAATAAATTTTGAAATAAATAAATGTAAATTGAAATAAATAAAAATCGAAATAAATATAAATCGAAATAAATATAAACTGAAATAAATAAAAATTGAAATAAATATAAATCGAAATAAATAAATATACATTGAAATAAATAAATACAAATTGAAATAAATAAATACAAATTGAAATAAATAAATATAAATTGAAATAAATAAATAAAAATTGAAATAAATAGTGAAATAAATAAATATTGAAATAAAAGCATTTTAATGACACTTTTAATTATTTATTTAATTGTGTATTTATTTATTGAATTTTTGCACTCCTGGTCCTCCATACCTATCGGACTAAAAGAACAAATATGTCTGGAGCTGCAAAAAATTAAGTCTTATATGAGCTAAAAAATGAAGGCAACACATGTTATCAATCCATATTAGCTATATTAGCCTACAATCAAAATGACTAAGTTGGCTACAAATACATAATGCATTATAATATAATAATAATAATAATACATATACTATACATGCCTTCATGACAATATTTATTTTCCCTGCAATGCATCAGAGTATAGAGAATGACGCACCATGTGACTACTCTGTTGTATGATGGCGCCGCAAGTTTAACTTCATTACAATATTAATACACTGGAAGAAGGTTTGTGTCATGTTTGTCCTCCTACAGAAACCATATTAAAACAAAAAATATATTTCCCTCCCCCATCTTTCTCCATTTTCAATTTTTTTCGAAAAAGCTCCAGGGAGCCACTAGGGCAGTGTTTAAGAGCCACATGCGGCTGTAGAGCCGTGGGTTTCCTTCACTCGTGTTACTTTTTACAGGGCAAGTATTTTTACAATAAGGGATTTTTCCATAATACTTTTTTAATATATACATACACATACATATGTATATGAAACAAGTAATTCAAGAAAATACCATATGTGAACTTCACATTTTAGGTCACATTTAATTAATTTGTATATAATTATTTTGTACACAGTATTTTTTTGTATAAATGTATAAATTTGAAAAAATGTTAAAATAATATTAAAATGAATAAAAACAGGAATGCACTCTGGTTGTGGCCCACATTATTATTATTTTTTTTTTTTAAGTCTTCTTTCCTCCATAGTATTTGCCATTGACAGACAGAACTACAGTTCATTTTTGTGAGTGCTCATGTTTCTGTGCCATTGACAGTGTTAATCGTCCAATTCTTTTTGATCAGTTTGAATGATCGCTGCCAATCTCTCCCACTAAAAATTGATTGGACGGCTAGTGCTCTCAATGAGTTCCGTAAAAAAGGTTAAAAGTTTTTTTTTTTTTTTTTTTTTCAAATCACCCGAACACAATATCAACGTTTCAGAATTATTCTCTTTATTAAAACACAAATCGTTTTTATAAACAGAAATTAGAGGGTGATCAAATGTTCTGTGCCAGAAACGCAAGGTGATATTTACACTGCACATGGATGTTTCCCTCAGTCAACTATCTTGTGCTTTGTAATTCATGAGATTTTCACATTAAATATATATTTCATGTGTTTCACATTACAATTACAAGTCTTTGCTGCTTTTTTTTTTTTTTTTTTTTTTTTTTTAAGAAGTAAAATAATATTGACAACAGAACTCCAAATCATTATGCATGTTGGGAAAGATGTTACACACAAGAAAATCATGATAAAATATCAATTAGTCTCACAGTGTTAATATTACATTTTGGCCAAAACTTCACAAATTTGCTAGATTAAGGTACTGCATCTCAATTTGGCTGCCAATCTTTGATACAACTCTTTACAATAAGAGTGCAATCACACACAAAAAACATTACATTGGTCGAAGGAGGAACAGTAAACTGCCTACATTTGCTCGTAAAGTCTGAAACAACAGTACTCTATATTGATCTTCATAAGGCTGCTGTGGTGAAGATTAAACATTTGTCTTTTCCATTTTGAAGAAACGCTGTTTTATGTTCAACAGGGAACACGCTGGGTGGAAAACTCAGCATCTGTAGTCCACCTGTATCTTTGTCAATAGATCTGACACCTAGATTGATTCGCCCTTTAACTGCAGGCTGATAAAAATATTGCCTGTGGAGATTACAACAACAAAGACACAATTACTATCACTAGCTTCAAATGTTTTCACTTAAACCGTGTCAACTATAACTGGTCACTTTTAGAACAACTTTGAAATATCCACAATTTCACCTGATGAACAAAAAAAATCTTTTAAACACAAATAGACTGCAACGTATCAATGCCTATGTGCACGTTTGTCAACTTTTCACCAGTCCACAGTCATGTTAACACCTCCATATTCACAAATTTGCATCTAATTTAGAGAAAATTGTCATTTGCTGTAAATCTAATGTTTGCCGTTTTTGTTTCAAGGCCAAAGAGTGAATTTGGCTCTAGCTGGTAGAATCCGAGTGATATTAGCTTTACATTTTTGATGGTGGATTTTTCCACCCCAATTTCAATTGATCCCAGTTTTGTTAGTGGTCAATGAACACACCGGATGAAGTCAAAGTGGAATTTAAACCATATTTCTGCTTGTCTCGAAATGCAGCAGCCAAAAACCTGTGACAACCAACTTGGGATAAAAATTTGCCTGTAAATGCTGAAAGGTAAGTTTAATGACTTATACGTTTAGCACAAAGTTCTACGTGGTGTCAAACCAGTCTTTGCTAGCATGTTACTTTGTGCGGAATCATTTCTTAACCAAATAATCATTTATGCAACATGTCTCAATGATTGTGTTACTGCTAAATGTAGGTGATAGTCTACATTTCAAGTGTTTTTCCACATATTTGCGGCATCTATATGCATTTACAAACCCCTTTTGGGGTATAGATTATTTGTAAATTTTTGTAATCTGTGGCGGGCCTCCGTCCCAATCCATGAATTGTTGGGGTATTCACAGACCTCAGATGTGTTTATTCCAACATGAAGCTTATAAGCTGCCATTGAATTCATTCAACCATTACAAAGTGAAGACACATCTCGCCTATTTTCTCAAAGGACACATCCAAAATTTGATTATTTTTCAATTTTATATTTAAAAACTTGGGTATATGGTTTGCCTCAGTACCAATGTAGTCAGTCACTCTGTCCTAATCACTGCTACTGGTCTGCATGGTACAAAATGCTACACTTTGCATTTACATGAGACAGATCTGACATTCAACACAAAATAATTCCAATTTGCCACGAATATTTGGGCACTAATTCTACTTGCTTTGGAGATTACATAGGAAGAACCTCGTACACCCTTCATTAAGAAGCCCAAGAATGGTTTTAAGTTTTGGAAGCTAACTGAGGTAATTTGATGAGTGCTGCCTTTTGAAGGTCATTACAAGAAAAGCATTTCCCACCAGCTTGGTAAACGGTAACTCCAACAACAGTAGACAGAATCCAACCAAAAAGTTTCAATTAGATTTCACAGCTTTCATCTGTGTTCCCAAACAGTGGTGTCACTTGGCTGCTGGATTTGAAGATTTGGATTACCAAATATGACATCTGATGAAGCTCTCGAGATTTTTACTTAAATCTTTTCACTTCCATTAAATGGGCCATTTATGGAATGAGCACAGTT
Organism: Corythoichthys intestinalis; assembly: GCF_030265065.1. Taxonomy (NCBI): domain Eukaryota; kingdom Metazoa; phylum Chordata; class Actinopteri; order Syngnathiformes; family Syngnathidae; genus Corythoichthys; species Corythoichthys intestinalis. The sequence continues at coordinate 39,236,757 of NC_080400.1, forward strand.
TATGCATTGTACCACATTTGACCATCATTTAAAATGCTTGTTCTGAGAAGGCAAACAAGTGTTAAAAGCTTTGAGGTAGCAAGTGGCTTGAAGTTAACGAGATCAAAAAGACATTAGCTTTATATACTAGATTAAATAGTGTTTAGATTTGGTTGATTAATTCATGTGATGGCATCCAAAGCCATACGTCATACGATGGTTACATTCAAGGTTCCAAATGGAGGTGGCTGTGGGCTTCTATCACCATTAGCTACGTTAATGAAACACCTGCGGGTCTGAAATGTAGTAGCAAACAACACCGACAACAAAAACTGAAACAAATCTAACCCACGTGATGCAGAAATGAATTCTCCCTATGTTTCCTTCTCTTTCTTGGCCTCCCGAGTGCTGCTCTTCAAGAAGTCGCTCCTAAGCAGGCGGTAAAACAGGATAATGTTCATGAGCGTCATAATGGCAAGACCCACGCTACCCAATGTATAGGAGTGGAGTGGCACATTGTCCCTGTTGAGCACCAGCCAACGGGTCATCCAGGCTAGGGTGTTGATGCGGAACACCACATAGGTGCCCAGGTTGATCATGCTGTTGACCCGGTAGACGGTGCCGGTGGCCTGGTTGGCCAACCGAAGGATCTGCCTCAGGTGGAGGAACACTGAGTTGATCTCAACCAATAGGGCCACCACGGCAAAACCCAGGTAGCGATACGTCAACACTGACAGGCCGAAACAAGTGATCACCTAAAAAGGGAAACCACAGGAAGAAAATGTGTTACGATAGAAAAAAGGAACATGCTCAGGATAACCTTCAGACATCTCATTTCTGTGTATCGTTTGGGTAGACACTAAAGTGAATACATTACTTGTTGCTCTATTTGGATGAGCATACATATACAGGTACAACCCCAAAAATTAGAATACCAAGTAAAAGTTATTTTGGCAATTTACGATAAAAGATGAGATAAGTCATTACACGCACATTCACAAATCTCAAGCAGTTCATTGTTGAACCTTGCGGATTAAGATTCAGATTATTAAAACCACAAACCCCAAAACATGGAGGTATATTTGTGTCTTTATTATTCAATCCCCCCAAAAAATTGCCTCAATCAAAATACAGTATATATTTTCAATAAAAAAAAAGTCACTTCAATTAAAAAAATGTCTTTGAATGCAAAACCTCATTTGGGAATCAAAAGATGCATTTGGAAACTATTTTTCTTCTTCTTTTTTTGATTGAAGTTTTTTTTTTTTTTTTTAATGCATTTGGGCCACATTTTGGCTGGGACATTTGTGTCTTTATTATTCAATCAAAAAATAAGTTGCTTTAAACAAAACAAAAACATTTTAAAATGAAAAATCACTTCATTTCCCAAAAATGTTTCAATCATAGAAAAAAAGTTTTTGAATGCGAATAAACATTTGAGACTAAATAAATTAGCATTCGAACACTTAATTTTTCAATGAAAATATTTTCTTTGATTGAAGCAAACCTTTTTGTGTTTGGGCCATATTAGGGCAGGATATTTGTGTCTAAATCATTCAATCCCCCAAAAAGTTGGTTCAATCAAAAAAATATTTTCAGTCAAAGAAAAATTTATTTGCATAAATTAAATTGCCCTCCCCTAAAAATAATATTTATTTTGGAGGGGGGGGGTGGATATTATTTTATTTGAAATTATTTTCTTCAGTGAAGTGCAAAAGGTTTTGAACTCACTTCTTTTTTTAAGTGCAAAAAGTTTTGAACTCACTTTCGAAACATGCCTGACCAACAGTGTTGGGAGTAACCCCGTTATAAATAACGCCGTTACGTAACGGCGTTATTTTTCCAGTAACGTGGTAATCTAACTAATTACTTTTTCCGCCGTTACAACGCCGTTACCGTTACTGACGGTCAAAAGCGGTGCGTTACTTACTCTGAATAAATTGAAGAAACTACCAGCTTGTCGAGTCGACTCTCGCTCTGTTGATTTGTCATCCAAGACTTGGGGTGCGTTCAGGTACGAGAATAGCGCACGTACTTCTGACTCCAAGCTGTTTGTCCCTGCTCATTCAATTAGACAATGCTTTCCAAAGTTTGGTCACGTTTCTGTGTTTGCTACACCTGATGCTAGCCTCGTTCCCATCTCCCACTGTCACCCAGCAATAATACTGCTTCCATCCTGAGGACGGCAGACGATTTGAAGGTGACGTGAATTGTCGGGAAACGAGCCTACCTGAATGCCCCTCGAGAGATGCGATGGAAGTGATTGTGATTGGCTGAGGGTTAGAGTCATGTGTCGTGATAAGCCAATCAGAGCCGGTGATTTCACAAGCAAACCGGAACAGCGGGTGCGGCAAACACACACACGCAAAATAGATGCACAGGGTCGGGATGGCAGAGCATTCAGAAGAAAAATTGTCCTTTAAGAGGTAGAGATATAGACACTATTTCAAGTTTGTCGAAATTAAAGGAAAGAACCTGCATGTAATGTGTAATTTATGTCCCGGGGCAAAGCTTTTGTCGACATCTGTGGTAAGCAATTCAAATCTGCTGAAAAACCTAACAAGTTAACTACCTGTCTGTTCTTCTCTATTCCACTGACTCGAATACTGCTCAGAAAATTTCAAATTCTTTGACATACAACAAGTTCTTTTTAAAGTAACGGAAATAGTTACTTTCCCTGGTAACTAGTTACTTTTACTATAGAGTAATTCAGTTACTAACTCAGTTACTTTTTGGAAGAAGTAGTGAGTAATGTAACTAATTATTCTTTTAAAGTAACGTGCCCAACGCTGCTGACCAATAACGAAGTGCAAAATTTGTGTCAAAATGATTCAATCAATCAAGTTTGGGTGCGGCCCAAACGCAAAACATTACTTCAATCAAAAATGTTTAAAAAACCAAACAAAACAAAGAAAAATAGATTTCAATTGCTTTTTTGAGTCTCAAATTTATTTTTGCATTCAAACGCATTTTTTTTTTAATTCAAGTGAGCATTTTGTTTTTTTATTAAAAAGCAAATCTACCGCCATAAAAACACAGACAATTACAATACTGTGAAAAGCTTCACTTTTGTCGGCCCAAAGACTAAAAGATATAAAACTTGAATATTGATTTGCATTTTGTTCATTCAATACGGCAAGTTGACCTTTAAAGTTGAATTTCAGAAATACAGCATACAATATTCTAATTTTATCAGTGGTACCTGTAATGGCGTAGATGCAATCTGTCCATTTATGCTGGAGCTGATTTGGAAAATAAGCAAAGTGTGTCTGATTTTTATTCACATTTGGAAGTAGCAGCAGTAGTATTATTGGTGTCTTGTTTTTTGTCAGACAGCTGTGGGTTTTATTTTCTAATTTAAGCTAGAACACATCAGGCCATGAAAGAATACTGAAAACAAAAGTATTTTAGTGTGACAGGATTGAGAGGAAAGGTCAGCACATCTTTGCTAAACAGGGCTTACAAAAGTGTTGAATAACAACTTACGCCAACGTTCCACAAGATGGCAGCATTGAAAAAGCAAGCAATTAAACAAATTGTGCTTTCATGACGTGACGTTCATTCATACGATTACAACCATAACATCCGATGTTTGAACACGCCCATTTGGAATCAAGCACACTAAGGTCATTCCAAGTCAAAGTGGAGCAAGGAAACAAACAGTGTGGTGACAATTGGTGTCATGGAACCAGTTTGACATGTCACCATGTGAGCAAAAGTGGCTTGTGACAACTTGGTTGTGTTGTGCAGTCACTTTAATTTAGAGAAGAGGTGGGAATCATAGGGCACCTAATGATTCGATTACGATTCAGGGGCTCCGATTCGATTATAAATCCATTATTGATGAACCTCCCACCCCTACCCCCGCTTTTAATGTTTTGTACATTAGTTCCAAAATTGTTCAAAAATCCTCTCAGGCTAAACCAAACAGTTCAAAACAGTAAATAAAATACTCCCCATTCCATCCATCCAAGTCCCCATTCTGTATCAGCAGCTTTAAACTACATTCAATCAATTTAATGTTGTGAATCAACCGTTCAATATGTTAAAATTGCTCCCGTTATACCATAACTTCCCTTCTGTTTACTTTCCACATGTGAAAGTTTTAAAACGGTTTCATCATTTAAAGATAAATTCAAGTCAAGATTTTGCCGATTTAGGGGTATTTTAGATAAAAAGTAAGTTCGCTACAACAGAGCCTTCTAGAGAAGTCTACTGCTTTAAGATGGCACCTGTCGACTAGCGCGGGAAAGTGTCATTTCGCATCTAGTAGGGGTGTAACGGTACACAAAAATCTCGGTTCGGTACGTACCTCGGTTTTGAGGTCACGGTTCGGTTCATTTTCGGTACAGTAAGAAAACAAAACGCAAAATATAAATGTACAAGTTGTTTATTACACACTTTTGTGCTTTGAACAATAGAAACATTATCTGATACAAAGCTAGAATTCTGCTCACAAAGTAGCGGGTATTTAAGGATAATAATCCAACAACAATTTGCCTTTCAGACCCCGCGTATTGGTCAGCTTTCTTTCTGAAAGAAAGAAGAAAAAATAAGTCCTGTGCTAAAGAGAAAAAGCAATCTCAATGACAAAGATTTTTTTTGCAAATGAAATGCCTCAATGAATCACTTTTTTTTTTCTTATGACCGGTTTTCAAAAGCTTTATTGGTGGATTTTCTCAAGTTAAAGCGCCACACAGAAATTAGTAAATTTAATTGTGTAAGCAGGATCTGTGTATTATTCTTATTATTTAATCACAGGTGTTTTACCTCATTTCAATTAATTTTATTTAAATGGGCTATTATTTATTTTATTATGTGTTATTATTTTACAAATGTGATGTAGTATTCATTTATATTGTATATTTAATGTTGTATAATTTTAGTTCCTATGTGAACATTAGTTCCTACTTGTTTTGTTGCAGTAGGAGGGTTTTGTATTAAACACGGGGCCGTGCTGGTTATTATTATAGCAGAGAAGACAGCAGTAAATCCACAAAGACCAGTCAACTGTGCCCTGATCTACCACTCAAGAGATCTGATGGACTCAAAAAGTGGGTTACGATTGCATATTAGTTTGAAAATCGACCGGATCCACCGTATTTTTACACGAGTGACTTCCGGTCTGCCCGATCCTAGCTAGTAGTATTGACGTAGGAGGGCCGCGTCTCATGTCAAATAATAAACTTTGCCGTTTTTTCGCGTGCGTCGCGTTGAGCCGTGCTGGGACACGTCAAACACGCAGCCGCACTGCGACTGGTGTGCATTGGCTGATTGACTTTAACGCCCGCGTTTCACTGCGGTCTCGCGGCGGCCACGTTGTCGCGCCATTGACGTTTCTGGGTTATGTACTGTCCGTGTTGGTCCTCATTATAGTAGAGAAGACGGAGTAAATATAATTATAAGAAACTGTAACCCGATCGACTCACAGCCTCGAAAAGTAAGGGTTACATTACGTCGGAAACTCGTTCGGTACGCCTCCATTCTGAACTGAGCACCCCGTACCGAAACGGTTCAGTATAAATACATGTACCGTTATATTAGCATCTAGTTCTTGTTACATGTTCTAATGGCCGCCGTCTGTCATTTCACATCTAGTTCTAGATATATGTGATCTCTATCATAGCCACATGTTGCCGTATGTTTGTAGAAACTAGCAACTGGGCGCTGTTTGTAGCAATTGACAGTCGCAGTCAGATATTATTGTTTTTTTTAATCTAGCGGCATGAGTTGAACATATTTACTCTCGGTCCGTTCCTCATTGCGTCTCGAAGACCGCTCTGACTGTGTTTTATTTCCGCTTTACCTGGTATAATTCAATAATCGGAATTTGCATGTCAGACATTTTCGCACTCAGTTTAGAGTACTTAACATTATGCCTCATTAATTTAAAAAAAAAAAAAAAAAAAAAAAGAACGCTTAAGTCCGATGAATTTGGCCAAAGCATGAAAGCCACCTATAGGAAGATTAACAGTGCTGAAGTTTCTCTATAAGCATGCTGTCTTACATGGACTATTGAACTCCCATGTTTTTAGAGATACTTTTGTGACAGGACTTTAGGTTGATTGACTAGAATTTTTTTAACTTGAGGTACAGCTTTATCCATACCATTTCAAGATTTTACTTTTGTAAAATTTACCATTTTTCTTGTGTTATAACTTTGGTCTTTTGTCATTTAAAAAACGGTAGTTATTCAATCTTTTTCCTTTTTACTGGAGCATCTTGATTTATATTTCTCCCCCACTGTGGCAGTTAGGAGTGGGAACCTCTTGGTACCTCACGATACGATTTGCGATACAAAGCTCACGATAACGATGATCTGACGATATGGCGATACAACGATTATCGATACAATGGTCAGGAAAGTATTCTAGGATATTCTACAAACAACTAATAAACAGAAAAACAAGCTTTTGCTGTAAATTGGAATGAGTACATCACTAGTAGACATTCAATCCGTTTGAAGTGGGAGGGATGGCAGCAAATGAACATTCGTTCATTTGCTGCCATCCCTCCCACTTCAAACGGATTGAACGTCTATGGCCGGTAGTGGCAGCCAATGCCAGGCAATGAGGTAATTTTGGGCCATTTAAGGTCATTTACCTGTTGATTTTCAGTTACTTCCTGTTTATTTTGAGTTACAGAACAGGAAATGACCTGGGACTCACCCAAATGAATAGGCAGTGACTCAAACTCAACTTGTCACACCCATAGTGGCAGTACTACTTGTGCAGCGTACCACAAAGAAGACACTAGTTAAGTCATGAGTCAAGTCTGTTGAGCTATGTTGCTGTACTTGTCAGATCATGAAAATTTGACTTCAATTCTGCAAAATAATTTGTGTGGTCTTTGTTGGCTGGGGAAAAAAGCACAGACGCCACGATGCAGGTGGTCCACGAATAATACATTTAATAATAGTAATTGGAAGTCAGGCGAGTGATCTAATTTATGAATTTTAAACGATTCCAAATTGTTAGTATTTTTATTGAACAACCTCACAGTTGACATCCAAACATTCAACTCTGTTGTCATAGACATATAGTCCAACCAAGTACCTTTATCATGAAACTGAGTGCCCCAGCAGGGTCACAGCCAAAGGCTTAAGAGCAATGTGTATAGGGCACAACGCTGTTGAGCACAAAACAAAAGGCACTCTGATGAGGTGGTTGTTTTCTAACAAAAACATTTGACACCACGAGCGCATGTCTGGCTTTGTTTTCACCTCCTGTAACAGTAGTATTGCAGAGATAGCACTCGTAACTTGGTAGTTGTTTACTGTAATATGTGTCTTGTTATCCGGCAACAATGTCACCACTTTGCAACAGGAATCAAATAAAATCTGTTAGGCAAATGTGTGTGGCTAAAAAAAGGCAACCACAAGTAGGTTTATGGGAAGAAGCATGTTAGCTCTTAGAATAGTCTTGTGACTAATGTTAACTGCAGTTAGTCAACAAAATAAAGTTTTTTACCTCATGACGGTCGTTTTTCACAATTAAAAAAAAGGGAAACACTTTATCTAAAAATATACTCATGCTAATGAGTTAGTTTTACATGTGTGTGACAATGTCAAAGTGTCAACTGCCTGTAAAATTAATGTTTTTTGTTGGCACTTGGCATCGATTTGAAATTGAAACAGAATTGTATTTACGCAGTCATGTGAAAAAATTAGGAGACCCTATGAAAGCCTGTGTGTTTTATAACATATTTTGTCATATGGATATTTAATATCAATTTTAACAATGTTGAGAGATTCAAGTAACAGAACTAAACAATTAAAACAGAAAAAAAGATTTTTTTAATAACTTAATGTAAAATGTAATTTTAAATAAATGCAATTTCTGTTGAGGAATAGATTAGGACACCCCCAAATTCAATCCCACTTAAAATGGCTAAAATCACACACAGGGGTATCACATCAGGTGCACATGATTATAACATCTCTACCCAGTGTTTTGAAGGAGGCTTGCCTTATTTAAACCTCAAATGTAGTTTCCCTGACTGTTGAAGTGAGAGAAAACACCATGGTGAGATCAAATGAGCTGTCTGAGGCCTTCAGAAAGAAGATTGTAGACGATTATGAGCCTGGTAAGGGATTTCAAAAGATCTCAAAAGAACATAAAAACAGTCATTCCACTGTCCGGAAAATAGTCTACAAGTGGAGGACATTCAAAACAACTGCCAACATGCCAAGGTCTGGCCGTTCAAGCCAGTTGCCACAAAAAGTATGACTTCTGGAATAATGTTCTTTGGACAGATCAATCTAAAACTGAATTATTTGGACACTAGAACAGGGGACATGTTTGGCGTAAACCCAATACAGCACTCCAGGAAAAGAACCTCATACCAAGTGTGAAGCATGGACGTGAAGGTGTCATGGGTTGGGGATGCTTTGCTACAGCAGGACCTGGCCAGCTCAACATGATAGAATCCACCATGAATTCTATCGTGTATTAGAGGGTACTTGAGGAACATGTGAGATCATCTGTGAAAAAATTAAAGCTGAACCCAAACCGGACCCTGAAACATGACAAAGACCCAAAACATAACAGTAAATCCACCGAGGACTGGCTGAAAAGGAAGAAATAGAGAGTCCTGGAATAGCCGAGTCAAAGCCCACATGTTAATCCTATTGAGATGCTGTGGGGTGACTTGAAACGGGCTGTACTTGCAAGAAACCCCGCAAACACCTCACAGCTGAAAGTATTCTGCGTTGACGAGTGGGGCAAACTTTCTTCAGACTGATATCAAAGACTGGTAGATGGCTACAAAAAGCATCTAACTGAAGTTTTTTCAGCCAAAGGGGTAACACTAGCTATTAGGTGGTAGGTTGTCCTAACTTTTTCCCCAGTTTGAATACACATTTTTGTTGATCTGGTTTAATGAGTAAAACAATGTTATTTTTTGTTATTTACCTGCAATTATATCACTTTCTTTACCAGACATAAAGAAAAACAAGATCAGACATTGATATGTGAAGATTTTGTCAATAAAGAACTGAATATTTAATGGGGTGTCCTAATTTTTTCACATGACTGTAGTTCTACTTTTTCCCAATACGACCTTCAAATTGCTTCAGTGAGTCGATGAAAGTTGGTTGGAAAAGCAAAACCTGAAAGAAAGGATATCATTTTCTGTGTATAAAAAACCTACAACTGCACAATGTATGGCAGTGTTGTTGTCTGTGGGCATGTATAATATTAATATCAGTACATGCTTATTGCAGTATGGAGAAAAAAAAATAAAATATAGTCACACAACCTAGAAAACACACAAACTTTGTGCGTATGAAAGGTGATAACCCAATGAGATGTTTATAGCATGGTGGTTGTTAAGCCTCCTTTATGGTTATAGTGTTTGTGCATATTGGCATCAGCCAATCACGACTACCCCTGACTAATCTTGGTAGTTAAAAGTTGATAGAAGAGCAGCTATCAGAGTCATCGCATAGTTAAACTGGTGAGAAATGTCACAACAACAAGGTTCAAAAGATAAACACACCGGAGAAAATAAACCCAACTAAATTTTAATTGAGATTGAAAGATGCCTGAAAGTCATTCATGGAGTCAGGTTAATTTCAATTCTGCTGTTGGCTGTCCTAGATAAGAGGTGAAGGATGGGGAATCCTATTAATTCCCAAACTGCTCCTGGAAACAATTGGAATTCTTAAACATTAGCTGGAAGCCCAGAATCTTTTATGGCAGGTATTGCATCACACCGCTGAGGGAACAAATTAGTGTCAGGGGCAGGGCCGGAGTGGGACTCATTTCCAGCACGGGAATTTCATGCCTCAGACCGGCCCACTTTATATTATTTAAAATAGGGATGTCCCAATCGCATGTTTATGCACCCCAGTCCGATTCACCTGATTTTAAGAATCTGTCGATAAAGATTCCCGATCCAATACTGAAAAAAAAAAAATAATAATAAGAATTTGAACCAAAATCAGGGCCTGATGGTGCGTCTCTAGATCAAATTCTCATCCCAATCAGTAATACTTCAGACTCCAGAGCCCACTTGATGGCTGGCCCCTCCTTTACCACCACGGAGTATCCGGCTTCACGTGGTAGCAGTTTCCGGCTCAGATAGAGGATGGGTTGCTCAGCCCCGGGGTCGCTCCGTGCAAGAACTGCTACGAGGCCTACATCGGAGTCATCTACCTGGACTGAGAAATGATGGTTGAAATCTGGACGGCGCAGTACTGGAGATGAACAGAGGAGTGTTTTTAGGGTCTTAAAGGCAGCTTCACACTCCTTCATCCATGTCCACTGGATTCTTTTTGTCCTTTGTAGTCCGAGCAGTATGTGGGGCTGCAATTGTGGCAAACTGTGGAACAAACCTGCGATACCACCCCGCAGGGCCAAGGAAAGATTGGACCTCCTTCTTCGTGCGAGGATGAGGACACCCCCAAATTGCTTCCACCTTGTCAATTTGGGGTCGTACCTCTGCTCAGCCCAGTTGATAACCTAGGTATCGGGTTTCCTGGCGTGCCCACTCACATTTTGATACATTCAGGGTCAGTCTCGCCTCTTTGATGTTCCCCAATACTACTCTCAGGTGTTGGAGATGTTCTTCTAATGTGCTACTGAAAATCACAACATCATCCAGGTAAGCTGCACTGGATACTTCACAGCTCTGAAGAAACCTGTCCATGAGGCGATGGAAGGTTGCTGGGGCACCATGCAGGCTGAATGGCATTACTATGAACTGAAACAGGTCAGTAGGTCTTCGAAATGGTAAGGCAGTATATGGCCGGCTGGAGGCTTCCAGCGGCACCTGCCAAAAGCCCTTAAACAAGTCCAATGTCGTAATGAAGGTTGCTGAGCCGATGCGATCCAAGAGGTCGTCTATTCTGGGCATAGGGTAAGCATCGCATGCTGAGATGGAATTGAGTTTTTGGAATAAATGCAGATAGGCAAGGACCAGTCCTTGTTAAAGACGATAACGACTGGGCTGCACCCCTCTGATGTTGATGGTTCAATGACTCCCAGTGCCAGCATCGACTCAACCTCCAGCCTCAGCTGTTCTGTCAGTTGTTGGAGGATCCGGTATGGGCGCTGACGAATGGGGTTGGGGTTGGTGTCCTTCAACCGGATAACATGCTCTGTCACGGTGGTCTGGCCAGGCTCCGCCCTGAAGATTGATGGTATCTCTTCGAAGATCTTCTGAAGGTCGGCATCTTGGTCAACCATAAGGTGAGCCACGTGAGGGTCCGTTGCATCGTTGACCACAGGAACACCACGATCTTCATTATCCACCTCCACCTTCCTCACTAAACAAGTGATGTCTGGATTTGCTGGAGAAGCCCCCTTCCATCCCTTGAAAAGGTTCACATGGTAAGTCTGCTTTTGACTTTTTCTTGTCAGGTTTATGTACTTCATAGGTGACAGGTCCCATTCGTAGTGGTGGGGCTCTTACACACAATGAATGGCAACCGAAGCAGTTTCTCATGTCTTACTGAGGACGCAGGGTTTCCTGCGAGATCTGACGTGGCTACTCCGTCACACTCTTCCTCTTTTTCTGGGAGTGTTGCAGATGATACAATGTGTATATTTTTGTTTCTTTTGGAAATGCCACTGTATTTCTGGATTATTTTGTTACTTTTGTAGCTGTTAAAGAATACAAAAATATATAAGTGTACTGGCCAAAAAAGAGCGTTTCCTTGTGCACTGCCTGACAGCGAGCTAACATTTAATGTCCTCCAATAAAACACAAGGTGGACTTGCTCTTGTTTTTATATATAAAGTCATTCGTTTAAGGTTGTGGAACTGTAACAAAAAAGAAACGTAAACACACAGTAAAATACTTACATAGTTTCCGAGGCAGAAACTTAACAGAACCCCCCACTCCTTTTTCTTTCTTTTTACAAAGTATTCTAAATAATTCAAGTCAATTTTATGGCACTTTAAAGACGCCACATAATTGATGATATTAATTCTAATACTCACTCACTGAACATGGCAATGTTACCTGCCTGCTCTGCACCTGCGTACGCTCATAGTCATCAAGGTTGGTGTTTGCTGCTACATCTCCCTTATGAGGTGCTCAGAAATTTCCAGTTACGTGTTGTTGTCGTATCGAACTGTGCAAATTGAATTCTTACCACTTTTGTTGTAATACTATGTCGTTTGAGAATGCAAACTCGCTGCATAAATAAATTGCTATTTTTGCATATTTTTAAGCTTCTTTTACGAGTGCTTTTCTTCTTTTAATTCTCATTTTTTCAGCTCCACCCTTGCTCTTTTTATTCATGATCCAAGCACCGAGCTAGTAGCTAATTTGGCTCAAAACAGACACCGATTGGCGGGCGGAGCTGCATGTTTATTTTTTGGCTGCATACGTCAGGATGAGTCTAGAAAAAAATATTTAAAAATTTTTCCACAGGGACAGCAGTAACAGCATGTCTAAGTAAAAATATTTGGAATGAATAAATACCAAACAAAAAAATTGAATTGTTTAAAAATGTGTATAACCCGGCCCACTGGGATTTATCCCGATCCTCGCGATTAGCCACTCCGGGCTGTGTCAGGGGGGAAAAGAGCAGAGTAATGTGGACTGGTCACCTTCTGATGGCGAGCCAATCAGAGGAAAGAGGCGGGAGCTGCAGAAAAGACCAGGAAGCGTCTACTTGCTTGAATACTATTATGGCGGAAAGCAAAGTGGTTTGTCTGAAACACATATCATTTACTCATTAAAATAGGAGCAAAGAACATCACAAAAATACTTTTTGACAGGAAACAATGTTTTCACAAGTGTGACTTGCGGAGCTATCATCCAATCAGCAGATGTATACATATTTAAAGCAGAAATGTGAAGAAATTTCATGACATGCCACATAGGGTCACAATTAAAGTAATTAAACATTGTCCAACAAATAAAGCATGAAAAAATTATTTATATCTTGTATATTTGACAAAATAATCACGTTTCTGAAGTTCGAGCCTGAAAGGCGATGAACCCGGAAGTGATACGTCACACCGAGAACAGCGATGGCAGCGCTCCATACATACGGCCGCCATACAAAGCCCTTCAAACAATGATTCAAACAGCGATATAAGAGATAGATCGAGCGCAAGGGAGGAGATCCAAGTTTTTAAAGAGTTGGAGGAAGAGGAGGTTGGAATTTCATGTTGGACCTAACATGTATTAGCCGGACGCTAATCAGGATGCAAACAATGTGCCTAGACTACCTGACATGGAATGGAGACAAGACCCATCGAGATTACAAGATTGATAAGATATCGGCTATTATTGTTTTCATGATTTGAAGATGCAGGCATTTGCACATAATTTTATGTTTTTGTCTATCTGATGTCATTGTTTAAAAAAAATAATAATCATACTTCATGTTCATTTTGGCAGATCCGGCAGCTCTCGTGCATATAAAATAATAATATATAAACGTTGGGGGGAAAGAAGGAGATGAGTCGTTGATGGCTTTCTCCACTTTATTGTGGCAACAATAAGAAAACAAAATAATAGCGGACTGCCGCCACATTCGACCGCGATGTTTTTTTTCTCGCTCATCTTCCCCTCGCCTCCTACTACTCACAGCTCTCCAGTCCCAGCATCTCTTAAACGGATCGTGCATAGTGTCTTGTTATGAGCTTTTTGTTGACAAAGGTATCGAACTGTTGACAAAGGTATCGAACACACGACGTGCTGACAACTTTGTTTCTTTATTAACACATGGAGCTAACAGTACAAACACAGCTTGGGGCTCTCTGCAGGAAGTGGCGTCTAATGGCGTGAGGAAATGTAGTTTTTTCACACAAGCGAACAGATTACAAAGCACCACTTCAGTGTTGTCCCGAGACTACATTTCCCATGATTCACTGCATGACCTGCGCGCTCGCTGATTCGCTGCGAGACATTAAAACCAACACGCTTGTTCATCAACTGTCACCTGTCAGTAGCTCTCGTAAAAATCACCATGAAAGAAACGCCGAACCGTACAAATGCAATGCAATGCTTGAAGCATGAAGGTGGAAATACATAGTACAAATAAATGTGCACAAACTCACCGGTGGTGTGTGTCTCTTACGGCAACGTGACCGTGAATTACTGCGACGCCGACCCGCTTATATGCACATCCACACCCCTTTCCCGACTGACAGTGGATTAACCCTTTTGGACAAGATCGTAGATGAAGCACAATTTAAACACACTTCACCTAGCGAACGCAACAACAACTATGATCGGGGATTGCCACGAGTTAGCTTTTGGTTAACGTCGCTAGCTTCTATGGTTCATTCCACAACAGTTGGCAGCTCTGCTTTGACAAAGTCAACAGTCAGCTATCCAAAAATGACACGTACTTTTTGGCAAATCCTTGATCATAAGCAGACCGGTTAAGGAAGCAGGTATCTTCGGAGTGTTTGTAGCAGAGAACACTACTCGATGATGGCGTGAAATTCATTCGCTTCGTGCAAACGAAAGATGTCCATTTACGTGCACTGCTATCCTTTGGCCACTCATACAACTTTTCGTTTGAGTGAGAACAAAACATCGCCACACACCGCCGTGGCATCTTACCGAGAAGCAATGCAACAAACAATACTGTTCTATGGCGGACTTCCCTCGCACTTCTCAGTGTGACGTAATTTTTGATTGCCGAAGAAAAGCATTTTTGTTGTCAAGGGCGTTGCTATGGGTTAAACAAAGAATCTGGAAGGGTTGCGTAAAAAAAAAAAAAAAAAAAAAAAAAAAAAAAAACCCGAAAAATATGCTTATAATTGTTTAGCCATTGATATTATTCAAAAACATGGTTGGCCAACCTTAGTTCACATTTCCGCTTTAAGGTTTCTCCCATGTGACAGGTCTTGATTGGATCTTTCCCGGATTCAGATGTGGACTATATTTGTTGCCCATATATGAAACAATCAATGTGGCTTGCCCGGTTAGTGCAATTGTATTTCACACAAGTTTTCCCCCTGCTACAGGACTACATCGTCTTTCCGAGATTAAATCAGACCTGCATTTTTTCTGCTGGGGGAAAAAAAAAAAAAAAAAATCAGAGCTGATTTTTACTCAAACACCAGAACAAAGTGCAATTTTTTGTTTGGAGATATTTCATGCTTTTATTGGTTATTTTGAATATTAACGTTTTTTTTTTTTATTGAGAAATGAGCACTTCGCGTTATCCTTTTTGAAGTTGCGTTTGGTCAGCCAATTTCAAAGAGCCAAAAATAGCAAAGAGGGTGTGCCAAATCTCATGATTTGATTTTGCTAGGTAAAGTTTCCTCCAATCATCTCCCAGAAGGGGCAACAGCAACTAAATTCAGTGTATTTATTGGTTTAGAGACGCAAACTCGTCATGTCCTTCAGCAGCATGCTTAGATCTGAAGGGGTTAAGAGGTTCACTTAAGGAGCAATGAATTACACTGATTTACAATTTTTACGGAAGAAATGAATAAGTAACAACCAAACAATCATCACATATCCAGCAAGTTAAGAATGTTTGTGACCTTCTTCTTTACAGCTTATGACAGGACAGGAAAAGCTGCGCCCCATAAGGAAGTTAAAAAAAAAAAAATCCACTAAAAGATAAATCACTCACCTACACCGGCTGAAGACTTTCCAAGTATGCTTTGCAAAGTTCATGTTAATTGTGTGCAAAAGCCAGATTAAGGGCATTGGAAAAGATACGCAATAGTAGTACCCAATAACACAAATTCAGTGCACGTGTGGAGTGTTTCTTTACAAAATGACATCAACTACTGGCCTGGCATTCATAGTCTTTCATGTTGTTTGAAATCAGTTTGGAAAGGAATTCTGAGATATAGCACATGGTTGCATTTTAAGAATAAACGGGCCAAGATCGTTTTGCCTGGACTTGTCAGCAAATCAGAACCTAACAAGATGGCAGCTCTACACTTCAAAAACACACCTCCTTAAAACTAGTTAAATTCCCTTGTTTTCAGTGTAAATCTACGAGAAATAAGTCAAATTATCTGCCAGTGCTTCAAGTAAATTTCACTCTGATTTCTTGAAATAGGAAACATAGCTAGCCGTAAATAGGCTTAATAGACTTATTTTAAGCAATACATTGGAATATTAAAATCTTTAAAAAAGCTTTGAAATGTCAAAATATTCTTAATTCAAGAATATTGCTCAAAAACATTATTTGAATGCATTTTTTCTCGATTTAGGTGAAAAATGACCAACTTTTAGAATGTATGGGCTTAATAAGAACAAATAGTAATATTTACTTAAAGTATGTGGAAAATCTGACGTATTAATCTACAGTGGTACCTCTACATACGATCACTTCGACACACGATCTTTTCGACATCCGACGTAAAATTTGAGCCGCCATTTGTTTCTACATCCGACGAGTTGCTCGAAATACAACGACATGACAGCACTGCAAACGAACGCACGGTGGATTTTCTTGTGTGAGAAATCAACACAGTTTTCAAAAAAAGTTGATACAGTTGGAGAAACAAGGAAAAAAGTGATGCTTACCTTTGAAATGAAGATGCAAGTTATAGAAAAATATGAGCTTGGTGTGCGCGTCCCTGAACTGGCTCAACAATACAGCTCCATGGTCCTCTTCCGACCACCGTTCGCCACTATTTATAAGTTAAGGTGACAATTATTATTGTGGTAACATTGCCAAGGAAATCGCCAGCTTCGTCATGTTTTTATCATTTATTTAAGAACTTATCCAACACAAAACGCCCATTGTCTTAAGCAGTTGACTGCTCTCAAGAAAACGAAAGTATTATCTCTACCGCACCGACCTATCTCACTGAGACGTCAGCTTCGCGGTGCGTTCAGGGACAGTAAAAAGTGTCCGCCATATTAGAATCCGATTCGTTACATTATTTACAGGAATAATTATTAATTATTATTATTATTATTATATTATTCTGATTTATTTATTTATAACTTATTTGTTTTTCTATGTTTAATTGCCATTTGTAACAGTGCCAGCAGTATTTATTAGGAATTTAGTGTATGTTTTTAGGCTTTGGAACGAATTAATGGAATTATAATGTATTCCTATGGGAAAATCCTGCTCGACATACGACCATTTCGACTTACAAACAAGGTCCTGGAACGAATTAAATTCGTATGTAGAGGTACCACTGTATTAACTACACTCCAAGCAATATGGAGAAAATTATTTGACTAGATTTAAGAGTAATAATCTGATTAAAATGGCATAAATTTGCAGTGTGCAGATGAGGCGGGGAAACTGCAGATAAATAAGACCAACAAACAATTTTCAGAAAATAACTAGCTATGCCACTCAGCGGATGTCCGGTTGGCTTGCATATAACTATCATAGCATAAGCTCAAAGAGCAATTAAATCATAAAGCCTCTAAAAGCCGTGCTTGTTTCCCTCACAGAGGTCAAGAGCGGAAACAAAGATGAAGCTCGACAAAGAGAGAGAAACCACACAGCCACTCCTTAGACAAAGTAATGATTAAACCAGAGTTCAATGTTTCAAAAGACATACACATCCATCTCGAGTACACAGAGTGACTGATATCATGCGACTTAAGTTAACGCTGGTCGCCTGACAGCAGACCACGTTGAAGTCACGCGCGTTTTTGGAAAGAATTCACCGGATGAGACTTAACAAGATCACACAGCAAATGTTCCAAATTGGAAGACAATTACAATAGCACTAAGTGGAGCAACGAACCCACACCCCTTTCACTTTTCCCCCGTGAAAGGTTATGATTTGAACAGGGTGTGGCAACCTCACCTTGCCAGCCTGCATAGCTTTAAGTGAGCAGACGTCAATTGTAAATAAATACCATCTCCATTGAAATGTATACAGCTTGACTCTCCTTGTCTACAGGCTCTTTGGTATGCACGGCACATACGTGTTGGGCTGTGTGACCCAATCCGGGCCTCCTAAAGACAAGACGGCAAGCTCAGTTCTGTGGAATGGAACTGGGAATTTGAATATTTGGGTCCATCTTGTTGATATATTGCATTCCAATTGACTTGATGAGAACTTCAAATGTATAATAAGTGTGTTTCATTACTTTCTGTTCCAACTCACGATAACCCATAATCCTTTCATAAAATTTGTTTTCAACCATATACAGTGGTACAGCTACATACAAAGTTAATTCGTTCCAGGGCCTTGTTTTTAAGTCAAAATGGTCATATTTCGAGCAAGATTTTCCCATGAGGATACAGGTCCTTCTCAAAAAATTTGCATATTGTTATAAAGTATATTATTTTCTGTAATGTACTGATAAACATTAGACTTTCATATATTTTGGATTCATTACACACAGCTGAAGTAGTTCAAGCCTTTTATTGTTTTAATATTGATGATTTTGGCAAAAAAGTCAAGATAAACCAAAATCCCTATCTAAAAAATTAGCATACATATAAAGGTACTCTAAATCAGCTACTAACCTTATCATCTGAATCAACGAATAAACTCAAAACACCTGCGAAAGATTCCTGAGGCTTTTAAAAACTTCCAGGCTGGTTCATTACTCAAAACCGCAATCATGGGCAAGACTGCCAACCTGACTGCTGTCCAGAACGCCATCATTGACACCCTCAAGCAAGGGGCTAAGACACAGAAAAACATTTCTGAGCGAATAGGGTGTTCTCAGAGTGCTGTATCAAGGCACCTCCGTGTGAAGTCTGTGGGAAGGAAAACTCTCCTGAGTCCTCACAAATATAACATAAAATTGCGGGGGGGTTTCGGGCTCGGGCCTGCAAATCAAGTTAATTGATCGGCTCGGGCTGGATTTTTTTTAGGCCCAATATAACCTCTACTCTGAAGATATTCAAAGGACATACATATTCATGCAGTCAATGGGACTAAACATACAATCGTCCTTCTTCATGTGGTGATGCATGATACATTATTTCTTACAGTTAACATATCAAATCTTATTTTATTGTCCTGACTGCAGGCTTTATTTATTTTCATGGACATGAGTAAACTGGCATATTGGCGCATTCACAAATCACACGATCTGTAATTCAGCGTCGATTGACCACAAACTAGATAACCAGGTTTTGTCGACTCCGGTTACCTGCTGGTAAGCAGGATTACTTCAGTGGCCTGTACTACGAACGGAGTTCAACCTCCCCAGAAGTAATCCAGTTCACCAGCGGGTAACTGGAGTTGACAAAACCTGGTTATCTAGTTTGTGGTCAATCGGTGCTACGACGATCATTATGAGGTTGATTAGTCGAACCTGTGTCAGCCCAGTCAGAGTTACTGCACGTTCACATAAAAGGGGGCGGAGTCCAGAGTCAACACTATTTGTGACGATGGCACGGGCACCTTACTTCACGGAGGAGGAATGCGCAATAATCATGCGGAGTTATGAGAAATTAAAATCCACCCTCACCGCAAAATCAAACACCGCTTCGGCGAGTAGAGCACGACTGGTCTGTTGGCAGTGAATTTACAGATCGTGTGATTTGTGAATGCGTCAATATGCCAGTTTACTTATGTCCATGAAAAGAAATAAAGCCTGCTGTCAGGACAATAAAATAAGATTTGGTACGTTAACTGTAAGAAATAATTTATCGTGCATCACCAGATGAAGCAGGATGATTGTATGTTTAGTCCCATTGACTGTTTGAATACATATGTTTTTTTTTGTGTGTTTTTTTTTTTTTTGTTAGATTGGGCCTAAAAGATTCCAACCCGACCCGGCCCGAGCCTGATCAATTCACTTGATTTGCACCCCGTTCGTAGTCACATATGGCCAGCCCATTGTTGTGCAAAACACTTTTTTAATAATAACACTTCCTCAAAGAATACAGTCATTGTTTCTCACATGATTAATTGCACACTGTTTAGATAATTGCTGCTATATTTAATAGGTCTCTCTTTGCTCTTCACAATTCCTAATCACTTTTTCTTACTGACATTTTTATCCTGCAACTTTATCATTAGATCATGCATCAACTCTAAAACATGATGATAATGTTTCAGAGGGAATGTGGACGTTTTGTTTGCTGAACAATGAGATAAAGGTGTTTATATCTCAGCTGTCTAATCCCTTTAGTGTGGAACGGAGTTCCCTCAAAGAGAGGAGAGACATCTGGTGTCCACTCACTCTCCCTTATGGAAGGAACACACCCAAAAACATACCTCCAGCTTCCTGAGTAGCGTTCCACAAATGCATGCAACCCTTCCAAACATCGCTGTGTTGTAACTCTACTCCATATTTTACCCACAGTACTTAACTTGCTGCCCCCACATCCATGTGAACCCCCTTAAAACATCTCACACTACCACCTACTCCCCCCTTTGCCGCTTGTTCCGCCCCCCCCCCTCAAATGGCTACTCACTTTGGTGTTCTTGCTATTATCAACCAAGCAAGGAAGTAGGAATTCATTGTGAATTTAAACTTATTACATTTCCATTTCCTATAGGGAAATATTGGGAAGTTGACAAGCATCCTGGAATAGATTGCGTTTGATATCAGAGGTTCCCTTGCATGCTATTTTTGTGCATTCTCTAAAGCGAACTGACGGCTCTTGGAAATATCCATTTTCAGCTCCGGAAAACTAAGACATGGTGTACTACAGTACGATCAAATTTTGCCGAGGCGGAAAGTAGTACCCCCAAAACAAACTGGAGACAGCCCGCCACCAAAAAGACGCCTTCCCATAGCCTTTGTGTTGAAACTTTTGCCTTTGTGTTGAAGCAATTGCGTTCTAAGGCTAAGTCGAAACTAGGACGGATAATGGCATTAAACGTGTAGTTAGTTAGACTATACTGTAAGTATAAGGCATGTCGGCTACACTAATGTACCTCTTCACCGTATGTGTTCTTGCACGGGGTAGGCAGCTGTGTAATGTTATAAACTACAGACCAGCCAGTTAATACAGACTGGTGAATCGGATACAAGAAAGTGATGTCATGGAGCGCGCCATCGCCACTTTTAGTGTGGCATTACGGCATTGAAACAATGGAGGCGGATGATCAAGACATGGCATTCCTGCTCCTCTTTTCTTTTCCACAGTCATTGTTTACAGTTAATCTTCTAGAGTCCAGAACAGGGGTCAGGAACCTATAGTGCCCTCCATAATTATTGGCACCCCTGGTTAAGATGTGTTTTTTTAGCTTCTAATATATATATTTTTTAATTCAAATAATATGGGACCTTAATGGAAAAATGGAGAAAAATCCAACCTTCAACACAAGTGCATTTATTCAGTGAGGAAAAAAATCCCTCAAAGAAATAATTATTTGACATAAAATAATGTGTGTCAAAATTATTAGCACCCCTGGTGTTAATACTTTGTACAACACCCTTTTGCCAACAAAACAAGGTCTGGGGACTGAGATGGCCATGGGAGGAGCTTGATTTTGTGTCTGGTGAACAATTTCTGTGTAGATTTGGCCATACGTTTAGGGTCATTGTCTTGCTGAAAGACCCAGTGACGACCCATCTTCAGCTTTCGGGCAGAGGGCAACAGATTTTGATTTAAAATGTCCTGGTATTTCAAAGCATTCATGATGCCATGCACCCTAACAAGGTTCCCAGGGCCTTTGGAAGCGAAACAGCCCCACAGCATCACTGACCCACCCCCATACGTCACAGTGGGTATGAGGTGCTTTTCAGCATACGCATCTTTCGTGGCACGCCAGACCCACTTAGAGTGTTTGGTTCCAAAAAGCTCAATCTTGGTCTCATCTGACCAAATAAACAGTTTTCAAACTTGACTTGTCGAAAGTAGACAGAAGGGAAATTATGGAATAACGGGAGCAATTTTACAACTTTAAACGGTTTTGAATGTAGTTTAAAGCTGCTGATACAGAATGGGGACTGGAGTATTTTATTCACCGTTTTGAACTGTTAACTTGATGCTGAAATAGTCATTTATTTAAGCCTGAGAGGCTTTTTGTAACTAAGGGGGGGGGGTCATCAATAATCGATTTACAATGGAATCGAAGCTTCTAAATCGTAATCGAATGCTTAGGTGCCCAAAGATTCCCACCTCTAGGAGACGTAGTGTAAGTACTGATGTCACCAAGCATCTCATTATTTTATTACACAGAGGCACATTGGCTGTATGAGTGCTAACTTTAGAATGACCTTTGGAATTTTGTGAGTTTTGTCTGAAATTAATAAATTTTCCCTTACAACCCTGATGCATCAATAGACCAGCAAGCCATTGCTAAATTCGTGTATAAAACATAATACAGAAAACCCGAGTGTGTGTACGTACTTGCCCTAACATGGCTAAATAACTGTGTATTCCCAATATACATGGAGAGAGTGTGTGTGGTGCCACAAATCTGGCAGAAAATTTAATTTTACCTCATAAAAGCAGGATGAAACAAATTACTGCAGGCAAACATGTTTTGCAAAGGTTTAAACACAGACTGAAAGCAGCTGACTAGAACAAAATCACATGAAAGTTGCCCAAATTGATATTGAAACTGCTGCCAAATGTCGTGGAAGTCCCCCATGTTTATCACAGACAATTAATCACATACAGTAATTGTGGATTCCACAAACTAGCAAGAAGCAAAATATGACCAACAGTATCTGGTACCCGGATATGCTGTAAGGACTGTTTATTTTTTCTTTTACTGGAACATTCTACAAATATTTGTTTAGGTTTAGATTTCAAGTATTTGAACGTTACAATAGCTGAATCCATTCACCCATGACTTCATCTTTCAAACTACTAGCAGAGGATGACCTGTAGTCTATCTGAATGGACTTTGACCAAGACCCTGAAGTGATCGGCAATCAATCATTGAGCACAACCACACAAATTTGAGTCTTCAATTAACTAACACGTACAGTGGGGCAAATAAGTATTTAGTCAAACACTAATTGTGCAAGTTTTCCCACTTGAAAATATTAGAGAGGCCTGTAATTGTCAACATGGGCAAACCTCAACCATGAGAGAGAATTTGAGGAAAAAACCCAGAAAATCACATTGTTTGATTTCTAAATAATTTATTTGCAAATCATGGTGGAAAATAAGTATTTGGTCAATACCAAAAGTTCATCTCAATACTTTGTTATGTACCCTTTGTTGGCAATAACGGAAGCCAAACGTTTTCTGTAACTCTTCAACAGCTTTTCACACACTGTTTCTGGTATTTTGGCCCATTCCTCCATGCAGATCTCCTCTAGAGCATTGATGTTTTGGGGCTGTTGTTGGGCAACACGGACTTTCAACTCCCTCCTCACCCCGTGGCGTCAAAATGATAACAAATACGGTGAACAAAAATCCCAGAACCACACGGGGGGACCTAGTGAATGACCTACAGAGAGCTGGGACCACAGTAACAAAGGCTACTATCAGTAACACAATGCGCTGCCAGGGACTCAAATCCTGCACCGCCAGACGTGTCCCCCTGCTGAAGAAAGTACACGTCCAGGCCCGTCTGCGAATCGCTAGAGAGCAATTGGATGATCCAGAAGAGGACTGGGAGAAAACAGAACATTTTGGAAGAAACACAGGTTCTCGTGTTTGGAGGAGAAAGAATACTGAATTGCACCATACCCACTGTGAAGCATGGGGGTGGAAACATCATGCTTTGGGGCTGTTTTTCTGCAAAGGGACCAGGAAGACTGATCTGTGTAAAGGAAAGAATGAATGGGGCCATGTATCGAGAGATTTTGAGTGAAAATCTCCTTCCATCAGCAAGGGCATTGAAGATGAGACGTGGCTGGGTCTTTCAGCATGACAATGATCCCAAACACACAGCCAGGGCAACAAAGGAGTGGCTTCGTAAGAAGCATTTTAAGGTCCTGGAGTGGCCTAGCCAGTCTCCAGATCTCAACCCCATAGAAAATATGCGGAGGGAGTTGAAAGTCCGTGTTGCCCAATGACAAAACATCACTGCTCTAGAGGAGATCTGCATGGAGGAATGGGCCAAAATACCAGAAACAGTGTGTGAAAAGCTTGTGAAGGGTTACAGAAAACGTTTGGCCTCCGTTATTGCCAACAAAGGGTACATAACAAAGTATTGAGATGCACTTTTGGTATTGACCAAATACTTATTATCCACCATGATTTGCAAATAAATTCTTTAAAAATCAAACATTGTGATTTTCTGTTTGTTTTTTTCCACATTCTCTCTCTCATGGTTGAGGTTTACCCATGTTGACAATTACAGCCCTCTCTAATATTTTCAAGTGGGAGAACTTGCACAATTAGTGGTTGACTAAATACTTATTTGCCCCACTGTATGTTTTGGAATGTGGGGAGAAGCTATGCAAATTTCACACAAAGGGGCTAAAGAAGACTAGCACCACCATGCTAAATCCATTCCTGAATACCATGAAAGGTTGTACAACAGTGAAAAACATTAGCGAAGGTCAATGAAGTAAAAGAAGTGTCCTAGCATTCAGACAGCATTCAACCAAAATGCTGGGGAAAAAAGCCTGAGAAATCCCCTCAAAACAAGTAAGGCGTCATGCAAAACCTCAGCATATCTTGTGAGATTTTAGCTCCATTAGTATTCAACCTACGCAAGTGTGTTATTTTCCTGTGTTTTTAGAACCAAATTCCAAAGAGTGCTCGTGATGGCGAAGAGGAAAAATAAGAGGATGACCATTGAACTAAATATGTCCTGTTTTGCAATTGCACTACACATGTCTGTCTAAGCCAGTTGGTAATTGGATTTGCCTTAATGCCAGGCAAAATATACTGACCATTACCCATGTCGAGGTCAGGGAAGTTCTATCTACGGTACTAAAAAAACACATCCGTATCATATTGGGGGAACCTATTTCTTTTAAAAAACAATACGACCAGATTTCATTTTCCATAAGCTCTCAAGTAGCAATAAGATGCGAGATTCCCTTCAGTCAGGAGGAGAGGAAGAAAGATTCCATGGATTTTTCAAATTTGAATAGTTGCCGTGTCTCAAAACGCCAGGAGTTAACCACACTCGCCACAAGGCGTCTTACTAACACTTCAGACAGCTGTGGTGACTATAAACACTAGATGGTAAAGACATTTATTTATTTGGGTAGAGAAAATAAACAGTGTCAAAACAGTGGCTTCAATTCTAATGAAAATATTGATATTACATTCTTGCAGCATTCATTTAATATCCAGTAAAATTGTGATGTTTGCGAGCTTTGGCTGATTAACCATATTATATGAGCTGTGTATAAGTTGTGCTTGCAGTCAAAAACTTGACTGTTCAAATATTAAAGATCCTCCAGTTTAGTTAGCTCACTGATGTTTATTATATGTCATTACACAATGTCATCTGAAGGAATGTGAGGGCCTAAAAAGCTAAAGGACGTTGAGGATGGTTTTGTAGAAGGAAAACTGGGAGCAAATGTGAATAACAGCAGAAACTGGTTAAGATGGGGGGCATTTGGATGAAAGCTAAGTCTCATCCTTCCTTGCTCTGGAGACAATTTGTGGCCAGCTGGCTCAACCAAAGCATCCATTCATGGCCTTTACAGAAAGGGCTACTATCAAGAGTGCAAGCTAGTCAGCAGCAACTCCATGTTTGGACCCAACAGGGTAACTGGAACTCTGCTATCTTTGCTGAAGCTTTAGCAATTGTGAGAAACGGGTAGCCATTCACAGATGGGGAGTATTCCAAAGCATTCATGCTTGATGAACTTTTTGAAACCTTTTCGGATAAAGACAAGATAATTAAATGGATAAAGGACATGCCTCTGTCGGCAAGAACAGTTCACGATTGTACCATCATGATGTCAAATCAAACTGAGGCAACGCAAGCGAAGGACATGAATGCGGGACCGTTTTTTTTTTTTTGTCTCGCTTTGGATGAGTCAACAGACGTAAGCAATTTATCCCAGTTCAGCGTGATTGCAAGGTTTTGACTATGAAAGGGACAACAAGATGGGAGGATTTATTCAAGTCCGTCACTGAGTTCGCTAAAGAAAAAAATCTACCGATGGATAAACTTGCTTCGGCGTGCACTGATGGTGCTCCGTTCCATGCACGGTGGGCAAAAACAGGATCCTAAGTTTTTCAACGCCTGCATGAAGCTTAACCTCACCAAGCATCAACCAGACTACAAAGCCATCAGCAAAACCATGCAGCACCAGAAGTCGCATTAATGGTAAGAAATACTCATAATTGATTAGCAACAGCATAACAATGTTAAGAATGTGAATGTTAAAAAGAATTCAGAGCCTTATTGTACTTTAAAAGTGTTGAAATTACATAAAATGCTAACATTAGTTGTATTTTTAGTTTTAAACATATTGTATGGCTCTCACGGAATTACATTTAAAAATATGTGGTGTTCATGGCCCTCTCAGCCAAAAAAGTTCCCGAGCCCTGAACTATATTGTAGAAGGCATGCAAATACTGTACCAACTCATTGCCAGGCTGGTATATGCATGCTTTTCACAAAGGAAATGTTGTGGTTGTTAGATTAATATGAAAAACACTCATCAACTGTCATCAAGCACTCCCAGTAAAAATGGATTGGACGTCGATCAATGTATATGGCAGCTAATGACTAAGACTTAGGCTTTTTACATTAGGGCGTAGGTCACCTACATTTTTTTCTTGCTGCAGATTTGTATATTTTTAGATTTTGGAGGTTTACAAGGTATTTTATATCCAGGTAAAAATGTACTTGCAGTAAATGGCTGAACAATATTGGAAAAAACGGACATTGCAACTTTTTGTTGGGTTTGTGATATATTGCGATATTAAAACTAAAACTTTTCACCAGATGACTTGAATAGCTGTTTTGGGAAGACTTTGGTGGATCACTATGACCACATTGTATTCATTACAGAAAAGGATTGGGTTTTTATTAAAAAATATATATATATACTGTATATTTATGTTTTTCTGCTTTGCGCTCGTACAGCCTCTTACCCTCCCTCCTGCTGAGCAGTGCGACCAAACTGCTTTTCTTGGTCACCAGTGCAGCTGGCGTTTCAGACAAAAGTTAACGATGATTGACAGGTTTGTAGCATTGATCTGGCCAAAGATGCCTTGGTAGCTCTACGTTCAAAGGCACAAATGTGTTGATTATCGTTAAACTTGGTATACACTACAGTCTGATGTGTGCTGTGGCAACTCATTTATTGTGTGAGAGGCTGTTCTCGGCAGTGTGACCGACAGAGCAAAAACATTTTTTTTCCTCTGGTATCGGGACTCGGTATCGACAGATTCTCAAAATTAGGTGACTCGGTTCAAAAATATGCGATCGGTACATCCCTAGTATTAATATAATACTGTTTAATCCAGGGGGTTTATCTTTGAATGATGAAGATTGGTGTACATAAAAGGGATTCAGGAAGCCATGTCTCTGCACAATTGCTGTTTTCTGAAGAAAAATAAAAGTTTACATTAAAAAAAAATAAAAAAGAAAGGAAGACTATTGCACATCGCACATTGCGATGGCAATGTTCAAACGGTATATTGTGCAGGCCTATTGCAGTACTCTATTAATGTGAGATACAGCCCTGAAAAAGCACAAATTTCCATTACTGCTCGTAAAAATTTTGAGGCGCAAAAGGACGTGATAGTTTTAAATATTCCTGATGTGTTTCACATGAGGTCTTTTTATTCACATCCCTACTGTTTTCCAGCATGCCAAAGGAAGACTAAGCTGATCTAACCGAACCAGTTTGTCCGGACGACACTGCTGTGTTGGCAAGAAACAGTAAGTTTAACTTTGTCAAGACATAGAAATGCCTGGGGTTTGTCACATTTCACAATGATTGTCACTTTGTTCTTCCCTCACTTGTTCTTCGTAAAGAGACAAGAAAGACAGGTATTTTGTCTTTAACCTATCTGCGCTTGTGATTGTTGCACTGGAGCTCTGGTCCAACTGGTGCTATGCTATTCATTTCTATCTAGTATTGTAGTGTAGTGTAAACCCAGATTAGCAACATACAAACCTCAAATTGACCTTTCATGCAACCCAACTTGAAGCAGACTTAAGAGATTATTGTATTTGAAGACTTACAACAGTATGATGTAAGGCGAGCTCCCAGCACTGACTGAACCTCTGGTATCTCACAATGTCAGACAGGTCATAGATGAAATAACCTGTTGGGACAGAAAACACGTAGCTCACATAAATGTCGAGATTATTTTTGGCAGTTCATCATTGATAAAAACAAAACACATTCAGTGCCACAACTGCTGCCATTGGCATCAAGGCAGTCCGAGGGGATTCTGCTTCCATGACAACCATGATGGCAACCAAGATGCGTCTCAGAGTGCAGAGCTATTCATATCCACCGACACCCACCCACCTTCTTGCCGCCACCAGCCGTATCCATGGTGACAGCTTTTTAGAATGCTGTAAAAAATAATGGAGTGGTAAAGATGAAGGTGACGGGGAGTGTGCGAGGGCGGGGCTTTAGTAAGGCCAGGATTAGTCCCATTATGTCTGATATTCGACACCAAGGGTCATTTTATGCCCGATTCCCCCCCTTAACAATGATGTAGGTTTTAGGTCACACCTGTACGTCACAGCAAACCAGGAACTTGTACATCTGGTAGCATCTTTATAAAATACCAAGACATCCTTCAATTTTGTTTTCACGATGCTGTCTTGTTCGTGTAAAGCGTTACATAAAATTATTCTTTCCTTTTTCCCTCCTGAATCTTTGGCTTGGACGCACTGAATGGTAGATCTGAATGCCTTTTCATGCTGAAATGATTTTCATGCGGCACAGGCAAGTTTGGTATTCTCTTTTTGCAGTTGCTAATACTGTAGTGTTCGTTAAATAATGCAGCTGGACATATGAGGATTTAAGGGGGCAGAAAGAACAACCATGGGTAATAGTTATGTTGAAACTGCATATGCTGCCTAGTTACAATTAGTGTTGCAAAATCATCACAACTTCACTTACTGAGTGGACACCCAAAGAGGAGGGGATGCCACTAACCAATAGGACAAGACGAGGGAGGACAGGAAAGATTAGGGTATGACAAAGGAAGGTGAGTGCGCAAGCAGTGCTAATGATGTATAGTATGAAACCCATATTAAGACTAATCACCTGTGAGAATAAGTGAGTTGTCATTCTACTATTCACTAAGTTATTATTAACAAAATCTATATGTCTTGTTATTAAGAGTTGCCACCTTTCAGTATTAGAAAAAAGGGACGCCCCCCTCGCGACCAAAGCCGTACAGGCAGAAAAAAAGGGACAGCCCCAAAACTCCTCTTTATAAATATTCCGTATTGGTTCAATATGGAAAGCAGTTTTTAATTCCCAATTCGGAACAATTCCTTATTTCAAGGGACGGGTAGCAAGCCTATGAGTTATGCCTATTCATAACTCTCCCATTCTTAAATGTGTGTTCGTCATGCAGTAAACAGAACAGATGCACAGGCACCAGAGGACAGGGGAGGCGCTACTCTAGCCACCCACAAGGGGAGCCAAGCCAGCACACACCCTCGAGGGAGCTATAGTCTGTGATATACCATCTGTGCCCCAGGACCCAGGGCAATCCCGCAGCCCAACCGAGATGCTCCAACCAACCCGTGAGGGTAATGGTAATAGGAATATGGACAAACTTAACATGCAGTTTTTTTGGAATGGGGGATGAAGTTGGTGTAATTGTAGATGAGACATTTAAGCATGTGGAGAACACGCAAACTCCACCACTGTTGCTAATAACGGCGTTAGTGTATAACGGCGGTTTACTTTTTTCAAGAATAAGTAATCTAATCAATTACTTTTCTCATCTTTGCAACGCCGTTACTGAGGATGTGAAGGGGCGCGTTTGCGGCGTGACTACAATTAGGTTGAATGAACCGCTTGTTCCCTGATTTTGTTACAGCTGCCTGGGAGGGGGGAATGGGTGGCGATGCCATTGCAAATGCGATACTAGGTGGCTCGGAGCGTTAGCATAGCATTCGGGTTCCCATTAGCATTAGCATTTAGCATTCGTAAATTCTCGAACACCTCTTTTCCACATGCAGTTCGTGGCGCCCAGGTTGGCAAAAAAATAATTGAAAATGATGTACTGTTTTCCTGTTGAGTATTCATGATCATCACCGAGTTGGCGTTGTCCTTGTAGATGCTACAATCTAATAATATATTATTATTATTATCAGCAAATATAGTCACTTGCCTTAAACTTTTCTTGAATGACGTATCCATGAACCTTGTGTGATGTTTTTATTCAAAACAACGAGAGCAAAGACAGGAGATTCAGGATATTCAGAGCATATTGTATCTACGGTATATATAGTTGGGGTGTGACGATACATACAAGTGCGGGTTCAGTACAACAGTAAAAACAAGCATTTTTCTCACAGCATTTGAAAGTTAGTTTGTCTCCCCTTACCCTCTTATATAGGTGGAATTTAAAAAATGTAACAAGTGTCACCAATGGTTTGTTTTTTAAATGAAAAAATCAGTTCAATTTATTCAGTTAATACAAACATATTTGAGTGAAAAATGTTGTTGTGAAAGCTGTTATAAAATGTAACTAATAACGTGTAGAACATGAAAAGTAACGTCAGTTACTTTGCCGAGTTACTACTCTCACAATGAGGTATTTGAGTAACTCAATTACCTTTTGGGAGAAGTAATTTGTGACTGTAACTAATTACTTTTTTAAAGTAAGATTAACAACACTGAACTCCACATAGGAACCTAGATTCCAAACCATAATGACACTACAAAGACTATTACCACAAGTAAAACGCACATCAAAATATGGTAAAAGTTAGAAAAATGAATATTGTAATGATTTTACCATGAGCCAGCAACATACCAATGCTGGGGAAATTAGAAGGGTGTCAAAATGTTGCTGATGCCAGAATAATGGCTCTGTGCACCCTCAGTGCAGGAGTCAGACAGTTTCCACTGATTTCCATCCAAAGTATGTCTGGAGCAATTGGCTGGAAAAAACAGCCGTAAGAGATGGCCATTTTCCTTGCAAGGTCTCACAGGATTATTAACTATTTTGTTGCTTTCAAAGAAAACCTTTTGTCACATATCATTATCATACTGAACTCATCGTAAAGGTTGCTTTTCTTTGTTTTATTCTCTCAGAGTTACAGTACATGGCAAAAGTGTTTTGTGATTGACAAGTGCAAACATGACAGAATAATTATTACTCTTCGTGTTGTCTGTCTGTGGTTTCATCTTGTTTAATGCAATCATCTACGCTGAAGAAACCATTAGGATACAGTAAAAGCACATATTCAACAGTATTGTTAACAGGATTTGTTCTGGAGATTGTGGTGGAGTCCCCAAACAAGGACTTCTTTCAACAAGCTGTGTACCACAGATGAAAAGCCATAACAAGAGTAGCGTGGCCATGGTGTCACAGCAAGCATGTGGAACCAACTCCTCTAAAAAAATGAGCAAAACCTCAGAACCGCACCACAGTCATTGAGGGAGGCCTGAATTTTCCAATGGAATGAGTCTAAACCAACGACTTCTTGCACTGTTGTTGCCCTTGTGTTGTCACAAATTTGAACGGGGGTGACGTGTGGTGCTACAGACCGCTCATAATGGCCTCCATTGAGGATCACGTAGCATCAACAAGCTTTGTTCTGCGAGTTTTCAGGGCTGGACTTCTTCCAGGAATGTTAGGCATCCTGAGAATTCTTGGGGGAGCCCGAGTCTTGTGGCATGTGGCCAATTAAGTTGCGGTTCGGAAGGCCGAGGGCAACCCTTACACAACTTGTGGATTAATTGGGGAAACAGTAGCAGTTGCTATTTTAAGACTGTGGACGAGCTTGTGGACTCAGGATTGGCAGATTGAAAAACAACAACGACAACAACACAAGAAATTTAAATTAACACCCGAGTTTGTTTTCAACGTATAATATTTTAGCAGTCGGCCAGCTGATCAAACCTTTGTATGAGGCAATAAGGCTAAATTTTGATGTACATAAATCAAATTGAGATGACACGTTTTCTTGAGGGTAAATTGTGTGGAACAAAGTCAAGTTCAAAAGGTCTCTGTCAGAAATGTATGAAAATCTACAAGTTAAAAAAAAAAAAAAAAAAAAAGACATTGAAATTATTTGTGTAAGAGACAGCAGGACCTGTGTTTAGTTCTAAAATTCCTGCTTTAAATCTTGGCTCTACGTGTATTTCTACCCATGCTTAGGTTGTAACAAAAATAAAGTTGTTTTTTAAATTGTTTTATTTATTTGAACAAAAGTTCTAACCAACTTTTTCCAGGAGTGTTGCAGAGTATAAAATGTGTATGGCGGAAAACACAGACAAGACTCAAAAAGCAGTTTCTGCTCTTGCACTCCTCTTTAAAAGAAATTGCTGTATTTTAAGCCGAAAGAATTGTTGTGTTTGATAGAACAATGTGTCTATCTGCTGCCATAGCAGATTCATGGCGCATTAAGCCCCCGAACTATTTTTAATGTCCCTTTTACCCTGGAAACCAGCGTTTACAGAAGTCGCGCAACCGCTTTTGTTTCAACCCAAGCCGTAAAAAGAAGTAATTATATTTATTAATCAAAATGTCTGTCATTTTTAGCTCAGAATCATTAATTGATGTCCAGTATTTCATTAAAAAAAAAAAACGGCTTTAAAAAGGTATTCAATCGCATATTTTGACTTTTAAACAAATTACGTCACAATGAAAAAAATGGCGTCGGTAAAAAAAAAAAGTCTATTTACCTCATAACTATCGATTAATTGTATTTTTTTGTTACTGTCGCATTTTTCCCAATATGTTAGATGATAAATAATCGATCCAAACAAAGAAAAAAAAAAAAAAAAAAAAAAAAGTTTAAAAGGGTATATATATATATATATATATATATATATATGAAAAAGAACATCTCGACAGCTCCTTGATGTCTGCGATTTCTGCATCACGACCCTTGTTATCTTACCATGTTTCACCTATAGAATCCCCCAAAAATCCGGCTGTGGCCATTCACATCTGTGTCTTGGCACTCGCTGATACATGCTACATGGAGTTTTGGGCTCCAAACAAGGCAAGTACTGTACAAGATAATATCTCGTTAAAATCATGTCGACTTTAATTCTGCTCTCGCGTGCTCTCGCCTCCAGTTAGGGTTTTGCTGTATTTTAAATGCCCTCCTCTTCAAAAATTTTCTTGCCCCAGAAAATAGAGATTTGAAGCTTTCAAATGATGTATCACACATGCATATAGGACGATTTTGAAATTTGGTCAAATTGGGGGTCTCAGAGCGGAACTTCAAGTCACCTGAGTGTTTTACGCCATATATTTTTGTCTCTTTCGGCAAGGCCATTGTTTTTCTGGAATATTTTGTTACTTTTTAGCCATTAAAAACCAAAATAAATAAATTAGACCTGAACGGTATTGGAAAAAAACTATCATTGCCATTTTTTTCCTGGGTTTGCAATATATTGTGATATTAAATTGCGATATTATATAACTACTATATAACTAGAAGAGATAACTTGAGTAGCTCTGTTTGGGAAAAATTAACATCGAGACATATTTTGCCAAGGCTCTATACCAGACATGTCCAAAGTGCGGCCCGGGGGCCAAATGCGGCCCCTGGTCAAATTTCATCTGGCCCCCAGCCTCTGTCATAAGATCAATAACGTCTGGCCCGCAGACAGACTTAATAAATTGGTCAGCAGTACTGCTACCAGAAAATGAAGTAGCTTCCATATTAAATGCTGCTCCTCATTTACCCACTAAAAGGCAGCAGTACTCTAAGCAACATTACCCCATGTGACCCTTGACTTCCAATTTTCTAAAATGGTGACAATCAACAAAAAAAAAAAAAAAAAAAAGTTGACTGCGACAGCCAACGCTTCAAGTATAGGTGGAAACTGGACTATTTTTTTTCACTAAAATACGCAACATTTGTGTCTGCCTCATTTGCAAAGAGATTGTCACTGTTTTTAGAGAGTTCAATGTGAGGCGATATTACCAAACAAGACACGCTGACATGTACGACAAGATTACAGGGAAGATACGCAGCGAGAAATTGAAGCAACTTGAAGCTAGTTTAATTTCACAGCAGCAGTATTTTGCAAGAGCCCGAGAGCCGAAAGAGAACGCCACAAAGGCTAATTGTGAGATTGTTGAAATTATTAATTTAAAAAATTTATAAAGTAAATGTGACACACAGAATGGCTTGCTAAAATTTGCTTGAATATATTGTTCTACGTAAAGGACGTCAGCCCAGGTCGGCCCCCCACATTTTTACCACACCAAATCTGGCCCCCTTTGCAAAAAGTTTGGACACCCCTGCTCTATACTTACTTTTTGCATTAGTTGCACTAGTGTGCCTAATTTTTTTCTTCAGGTGCACATTTTTCATTGCATCACCTTTAGTGCCACACTCTGAATCACTCTCCATCATATTCATATAATTCATTCATTCATTCATTCATTCATTCATTCATTCATTCATCTTCTAAACTGCTGATCCTTACGAGGGTCGCAGGGATACTGGAGCCTATCACAGCGAGCTCCAGGCAGAAGGCGAGGTACAGCCTAAATAAGTTGCCAGCCAGTCGCAGGGCATACAACCATCCACGCACACACTCACACCTACGGACAATTTGGAGGCCGTATCAATCAGCATACCATGTACTTTTTTGGGGATGTGGCAGGACTGAGAAAACCCACGCAGGCATGGGAAGAACATGTAAACTCAACACAGGAAGGCAGGAGCCGGGATTGAACCCAGAACTGTGAAGTGGACTGTCCCACCGTGCCGCCTTCACAATGTGAATAATTTTGAATAATTAAATAGTTTAAATAGTTTAAATAATTTAACTATTAATTGAGTGAGTCCACTCAAATCCATGCACTTTGACGCTCATGCTGCCGAGAACAGTCTCTCACTTACACGATGGGTTGCCACAGCACACTTATGACTGGGATGCTAACGATGATTACTACATTTGTGCTTTTGAACTTAAGAGCTACCGAAGCTTCTCTGGCAAGATCAAATCTACAAACCTGTAATCGTCGTCAACTTTAAGTACCAAACATCAGCTATACTGGACAGCTTAGCAAGAGGGAGAGTGTGGCGCTGTACAAGCATGTAGCAGAAAAACAAATATATATATATTTTTTAATTAAAAACCGGATTTTCATCCGTCATTATGCTTTTTCCGTGATAACCGTTTCATTAAAACAATACCGGACAGCATTTAATGTATACTACAGTATATGAAGCCTCAAAAAGATAGAGGGTCACAGTTGGGTTGCAGTATCCCAGCTAATCATTTTTTAATCTCAAGCATACAAAATAAAAAATCCTTCTTCAATACTTCAGATTATCTTTTGAGTCACATTTAGATGAGCTGGAGCTGATCCCAGCTGATTTGGGGTGGTATTTTAGTCTTCAATGAACCTGACTTACATGTTTTTAGAATGTGGGTGGGGAAGGGATTCTACGCAAACAGTAGAACATGAAAAATCAAACAACCTCGGTACTCTGAGGCAAACGTGCTACCACTCATAATATTTATTTACATTTTTACCCCTTGATGCCCATTGTTGCAAAATAGTCACATTCCACAGTCCACATTCATATCAGCCTCAATGTCTTTTTAATTCCTTTTAATATATGCTTCCTGTCGCTAAATTGCATCAAATTATCATTTTTTGGCGGGGGGGGGGGGGGGGGGGGGGGCATTTTATTCAATTATTTATAATAATAACAATAATTCATTTTATTTGAAGGTGCCTTTCTGGCACTCAAGGTCGCCGTACAATAATTTAGAATTATTTATGGTTGTTTTATTATGTATTTGAATTACCTTTCTCAGCTTGCTTTATCATCTACGTGACAGCAAAAATCCAAGTAAAAGAATTTCAAATCTTTTGTTTTTTCCAAGCCGTTTTCATTGTACAATATACACCATGAAGGAACATGACGGGCGTATGTTGCGTGATTATAATATAAAAATTATTATGAGTAAGGAAAGGACACACAAGGGTGGATTGCCATCATGAGATCAAGCCTCCCAGACAGACACACACCCAACTCATTTCTTATATGTCAAAGCTTGTTTTGTGTTTTTTCATTAGCGCTCACTAGGAGTGGGAACCTCTTGGTAACTCACGATACGATACGCGATACAAAACTCACGATAACGATGATCTGACGATATTGATTACAACGATTATCGATACACTGGTCAGGAAATTATTCTAGGATATTCTACAAACAACTAATAAACAGAAAAACAAGCTTCTGCTGTGAATTGGAATGAGTAAATCACTAGTAGACGTCCAATCCATTTGAACTGGGAGGGTTACCTGTTGATGTTCAGTTACTTCCTGTTGATTTTGAGGTACTTTATGGGTCACTTCCTGTTTATTTTGAGTTACAGAACAGGAAGCGACCTGGAAATCACCCAAATTAACAGGCAGTGACTCAAACTCAACAGGAAATGACCTGTAAATGCCCTAAAATGAACCGCAAGTGACCTGTAAATGACCTGGTTTCGAATGAACGAACGTTCCCAGTCTAAATAGATTGGGCGCCGTGCATCGTCAATGCAGGCTTAGAGTTAACTGAGACACTATTATGGTAAAAGATTTTGGTAGCAACTTGTCGGTTCCTTTTTATTTTTTTTTCGACATTGACACCTTTTTAAAACGTCATCTCGATTCTTGGCAGGTGCATATCGATAACCTTTTAGGATACAAAATTGCACGATATATCACCATTTCGATATTTTGTCACACCCCTAGTACTCACCAATTGAAAAGGACACCAGCGCATGGGAAACCATAGAATGTGTTTCTATCAAATCTTCAGCCATTTCTGGTTGCAGGAAAAAGCTGGAAAATATCAAAAGTTCAGTCACGTGATCCCAACTTAACCCTGATTGAAATGACCCATTACAAAATAAGACATTACCAAAGCACTGCCCAAATCGCCGTGATGAGGCTGTGCACGAAGGACGTGGAGATATTTCTCCATCTGGTCGTGTTCTTGTGTGCAGCTTCAGGCACAGGTAGTCTGCCGACAGCGGTGTTGATACATCGAAAAAATCCGAAGGCTCCTCCGGTGGTGAGAAAGACCGAGCTCAGCTCCATGGCCCCCAAAACGCGTGAAGAGCCCGAAGGTTTGACGGCCGATTGCTCTCGTCTGTGACTCTGGTCGCCGTGGTTAACTAATTCTTGTCAGGAGAAACCCTCCAAAATCACATACCCGTGAAGTTACTCGCGCCAGATCTTGAAAGGCGTTTGTTTTGATCG
Organism: Corythoichthys intestinalis; assembly: GCF_030265065.1. NCBI lineage: Eukaryota > Metazoa > Chordata > Actinopteri > Syngnathiformes > Syngnathidae > Corythoichthys > Corythoichthys intestinalis. The sequence goes on from NC_080400.1 coordinate 39,273,835, forward strand.
GCTGCTCTTCCTTCCAAAAGCGGTGTTGAAATGACGGGTGGGGGGGGACACCACTGAGTGCGTGAAGCGGAGATTTACGTGCCTCGTGCCCGGGTTCAAAAGCTCGGTGTTAGAGGCGGACACGCCCGGCGGGGACGAATGGACAGCGAAGCCGTCACGACGACTTGTTCAAGGTTGTGAAACGGCTTCTGTTGTACAATCTCGTTCGATGCTTGTGTAACTTTTTGACAACGAGAGAAACCAAACCGACTGCTTTTCTCCGCCCTACTACAAGGGGGCGCGGCTACGAGCAAGCATGTTTTGTGGCGCGTTCAGGTTCCCCTGGAAATCCAATAAGTGAGGTGAGGCGAGGGTATTGTTAAGACACTGCTTGCAAGTTGCACATTTCTGGATACAAACAAACAGAAGAGACACATTTGCTATTCATTTATCAGATATACTTAACTCATTGGCTGCAATTGATGGAAATAGACAATCCATTCAATCCATCTTGATTGGAAAAATCAATCCCTCCCAGCTAAATTGGAATCTCTTGTGCCCTTAATGTATATGTGATATATATAATGGGTGTTATATATATAATTATGTTCTCCTTTTACCAACTACAACAGCACATACTTTGTGAATACTGTACCATGTATGTTTATATATACAGGGTGATTAAAAAAGAATTTGCCAAAACCATCACACATTTATTCATTTTAAAACCATTGAAATAGACTGAGTTATTAATTAATTAATTAAATAAAATTAATTAAGCAATTAATTAATAATTTAATAAGAATTAAAAGTCTTTTTAACAAGTGAGTAACTTTAACAAATTAAAAGTCATAATGGCTTGATGTTGTCCATGCCACTGGTGGTGGTCACATTGAGAACTTGTAAAGCATGAAATCAAAACTTGAAATTATATCCAATACTTGTTTCCAGCGAGTTATTCATTGTTTTTGTTTTTTTTTTTTTTTGCTTTTTTTAAATATACCCCAATGGTTTTGGCACATTCTTTTTGACTCACTGGCACTAAATGAGTTGAGTTGAATATATTTCAATTTAATAGATTGGATATCGATCATCATGAAATTGAGGATAACCGCGATAAAACAACTTTCTTTGGAGCAAAGCTTGCTTACCAAAGTAAAAAACACATCAAAGAACCCTTTTAAGATTGTTTTTAAAGTCAATTGAGCAGCAAGCCACTTACATTTACTACAGATTACAATGAGAGTTTTCCGATAATATAGGCCACCCGATAAAAGCATTTAAATTAATATCAGGAAAAAAAATCGGTATCGGGGTTGCGCCTATATGTTAATTACTCGTTAATGAGCAAGTCTGTCGCCTTTGAGCATGAGCCGGTCACAGCTTAACCAGCAGATGTGCTGAAAGTGACCGCTAGATGTCTCCAAACTAAGATGGTTGGGATTTGTTGCCTGAGGGAAAGACCCCAATCGTTCATGCTGCACAAATTAAATGAAAAATGAAAAAATATTGAATTATAAACTCATCATACGTAACTACTGTGTCACTAGAAAGAAATAGTCACTAAGAAAAGTCATAAAACACCTAATTATAACTTAAAATATTATTTTCATAAGCCCAGCAAAATGCATTTTGAGAATTTCCATTGCATTGGCATGTCCTATGATTCTCTTCCTATATTTGTAATGCTTTGGTCGCCCTCTAGTGGCTTTGGGGTAACAAGTCTAAATGTGATTTATTTGTGTTATTCCTTTTGATTAATTACAGACATTTTGGCTCATTTCAATTTATTTTATTTATACAAGGCATTATTTATTTATTTTTTTCTATAATTTCATTTGGTTTTTTTTTTCACAGAATGCATATTTCATTTGTAAAACTTTGAAGTTCTTACATTTATCATTATTAAAGCATCCAGTAGGACATCGCAATGCAATTAGCAATAATATGTTAAATACAATGATTATCGATACACTGGTCAGGAAATCATTCTGGGGTATTCTACAAACAACTAATAAACAGAAAAACAAGCTTCTGCTGTGAATTGGAATGAGTACATCACTAGTAGACGTCCAATCCATTTCAACTGGGAGGGTGGCATCCCTCCCACTTCAAACAGATTGAATGTCTATGGCTGTCTGTGGCAGCCATTGCCTAGCAATGAGGTAAATTTTGGGCCACTTAAGGTAATTTACCTGTTGACGTTCCCAGTCTAAATACATTGGGCGTCGTGCACCGTCAATGCAGCCTCAGAGTTAACTGAGACACTATTATGGTAGAAGATTTTGGTAGCAACTTGTTGGTTCCTTTATATTTTTTTCGACACTGACACCTTTTTAAAACGTTATCTCGATTCTTGGCAGGAGCATATCGATAACCTTTTGGGAAACAAAGTATTCTTGCAGTCGGTGTGATGTCACGATGATGTCATCTCGCATAGCATAACATGTCACCATTTTGAGAGGGAAGCACGCACAGGTAAACATCCGTAGACAAGCGTTGTCTGAAATTCATATATTTCAGCTGTGTTTTGCGTCTTTTTTTTTTTTTTTTTTTTATAAAAATGTCTTAAACATGACATTGTTATCACGAGTCACTGCCAACAGACGCGAGGAGGCGATACAACTTAAAATTAGCGTGTATTGGCCTGCAAATCTGCCCATACAAAGTCGCAGCTGATAGCTGGATAAACAATCCAAAGGAATGGCCCGCAGTGGAGTTCGGAAACATCTACACCTACCTCATAAAGTCACCCAGTAAGTTGACCTTTATCAGTTACGTGGAATATGTACTGTGTGGAACTAAGAAAACTGGTAGTATATACGGAGTGATTATTTCTGTTGTAACCGGTAATTCGCCTCCAAGCGTTATTTAGCCGTGAACACGTCACAGCAAAATAACCAATTCCCACCAAGCCAATAATATACTGATTGACCGATCAGAGCAGTTCACGGCAAAAGATAAAATAACGCTTTGCGAGTTGTCGGTTCCGGTTATAATAACCACTGCCTAGTTTATAGACCCTACTCACCTACGTCACAAAATGACGTGTCGCTGTATCCGGCCACCATATTGTCTGTCATTTTCTAGCCCTATTCTCAATGGTTTCAATTAGTCGTGCAATTTATAGAGCAATTCATGGAAGCCCCGGTGTTATCTGACGCTGTAAACTCATTGGATGCGTTGCATAAAAGGCGTTATGTGGAAAAGCTTCAATTTATCCATTCGCCAGATCCATATTTGATGCCTAAATCGATGTTTTTCGACCCGCTGTCTTCGCCCGTCTCTGCCTGACATCTGCTACCCTGATATTTACAACTATCTTGTCCACACAAAATCAGCCTATTCTGACGAAAGTTTGAAAAACTTTAAGCGCTTGGAGGCTTATAAATACTTCGTTGCTGGTTGGGTGAAACAGGTCCTCGTCCACGAAAATTCGGCAGGAATCTATCTTGTGCTCGGGAAGGTGAGTTACGAAATTTTCAATTCAAAATCTTTTGTTCTTGCTAACATCCACTGTCAAGTCTAATGTATTTCATGTCATTTGTCAATGGAGCTAGGGCTTTTAATTTTTATATGATTTAGCGATAGCACTCTCACTACATACATATATAATATGTAATAAATATGAAATGCGATAGCACTACTCCAGATTGTCCCTAGTTGAATTTATTTTTTGGCTTTTGACCTCAATAGTGAAATTGTAAATTAATTGTATGACAACTGTCTTATTATCCCCTTATCATTATATATTTTCAGGTAGTTCATTCACAACGTCTGAGTGTATGTTGTCGGCGATTAGCCTAGCAATGATCTTAATTGTGGTTGTCAGCCCAAAACCCTCTAAATATATATTAAATGCATCTTACCAGATATAAAATGACTATGCATCAACAGTGACGAGTTGATGGACAATATGGCGCGGGGGCGTGGTTGTGACGTTATGTGAGTAGGGTCTATTGAATCCTAGCAGCTAACTGAGGCAAAAAAAAAAATCGATTAAAGTTTACTCACCAGTCATAAAATGTCGGCTGCTAATGTAAGTGTGCCTGGTCCACGGAATCGTCTTCTTTTACTGTTCCTCGATTGATTGCTTTCAGCCAATTGCTTGTCCTTTTCTTCTCATGTGGAAGAATGAAGAACTTCAAATGCGGTTCCGAACTCTTCCTTGGGTTACAACCCGCAACACGGCAACTTTTAGTCATTCCGACGGAAAAAAAGACCGCAAATAAGACAAAAATTCAACGCGTTTGTACTACAATGCACGACAGAGCAACTGCTTGTGACTCGTGTTTTGACCCCATTTCAACATGGCGACGCTTTGTTGTGGCTGGTGACGCCATTAATGCCCGGATGTCCGACTGCAAGAATCATGATACAGCATATCACCATTTCGATATTTTGTCACACCCCTAGTATATGGTATATAAAGTGTGTATGTCTATTGTACATATTATATCAATGCTTGTAAAGACTTTTGGCATTTATAATTACGACATTTTCTGTTTTTGAAACATGTAACACAAAATAAGTGTAATTTTCATTTATCCTGCAACGTGGGTTGTGTTTGGGAACAAACCCATTTTCATTGTATTGTATTGTATATTTTTCATTGAGATCGTTAAAAACGCTCAGATTAAGGACGTCTCAAACCTAATAATAATAATACTGCAGACGTGACAATGTAGTCTTACTCAGGAACTATGGGAAATGTCGTTTTTTAGATGTCAACACAGAATCAGACTTCCGGGTTAAGCACAATGGCGTAGTCAGTTGCACAACACCGGCAAGCAGAACAGTCGAGTCGACTGTCACATGCTTTTGAACGCATCACGCACGCTCGTGATCGTATGCTGTTTACACCGACCGACTTTTTCCAGTTTTATCAAGCAATTTTTCACTAAAGAATACATAAGGTGAGCGTCGATCTTGTTCAGCGATTTGGGGATTATTTAGTACTGTCGTTGCATGACTATGCTGTCACTCAGAGCGCACCGCACGAAAGATGTTATGTGCGATTAAAAAGTAGCCTCATTTACTCAAAAATAAGTTTTAAATGTGCACTTGATGATTTTAAAGTTTTGCATCTCGCTGTCTCTATACGTTGAAAAGAAAATAATCCGGTTAATCTGCTTGCAGTTTTCAGTAATGTGTTTTTATGTGCATTTTTACTGTGTATGTTTTTTTTTGTTTGTTTGTTTGTTTGTTTGGTGTTTTATTTGCCGCATTTCAGGCATTATTCCTCAACAGGATAAATGGATAATAATTCTTCCATGTCATTCATAATCTTAAACAAACTGTATGTATAGGGCACACCAACTTCATCACTCATTTCTTACACAGCACACAGAAATTGAGTGGCGTGTGTTGCAGAAAAGCCTGTAATAATCCACCCATTCAACCAAACAATGGAGCATTCATGAGATTCATGTTTCAACAGTATGAACAATGAAGATCAAGGCGAAGCTTTGGAGGAGGTGTCTGGACTGGTTTGTCAGGAGGATGACCTCAATGATGGCCAGTATGTTACATGACATGTCTCTGACAAAATTAGGTGTGTGTGTCAGAAAGGTTCCAGGATTGTTGTCACAAAACACATATCTCAAATCCAAATTAAAAGATTTACCGTTGAATTCAGGCCAGAAGGTCAACCAGCACGCATACCAAGAGACCCTGCACCGTCATTCAGTGTGCGAAAAGATGCAGGCGTTGTAGGATCACTTCAAAAAGGAAAACTAGTAGTTTTGTGACAGAAGTCTTAGAACGTTTCCAACACAGCTCATACATTCATCAGAGGAATGACATTGTGATTCCGCCTCTTTGATTGAAATTAAGGATGAAAGTAGTCTCTGTGGCAGACCAGAAGGTGTTGCTTGTCCGGACGGAGGGTCAGTACAGTGCAGTCGGGAATCAGTGCACTCATTATAACGCTCCTCTAGTTAATGGTACAATTTCTTTCATTGCAAATTGAAAACATTCATTCAGCTCAGAATTCATTTTGTTTTACATTCAGTTAATGCATAATCTTTGACATTCTAGGAGCATTGGTTGGCAACAGAGTGAGATGTCCTTTCCATGGCGCTTGTTTCAATATTAAAACAGGAGATATTGAAGAGTATCCTGGTCTTGACTGCCTTCCTTGCTACAAGGTGAAATAAAAGTCAACTTTAGACATGCTTGTATTGATTCTCAAAATGTTATTTCAAGTTGCATATATTGTGCATACACAAAAAGAGTTTTCTTTCTGGTCTTAATCGTATATTTACCATTTTGACACAGGTGAATGTTCAAGATGGAAAGGTGTACGTTTCCATCAAGAAAAAGGCAAGTGAATGCAGACTAAATGGATTGAAGTAATGCACGTATGACCTAATGTTAAACAATTACTTCCTTTCTCCCCTCAGGCTCTTAAGCAAACCAGGCGCGTGAAAGAGATGTGTAATGTGTTACCAAATGTCACACATACTATCCTGCTCATTGGAGGAGGTAAGGATTGGTTCAAAGTCTGTCCATCAATGGATCAGCTTGATCTTTGATGCATTGTGAGTTTAGGCCCTGCTGCTTTGGTGTGTGCTGAAACGTTGCGTCAGAACTGCTACCAGGGCCGAATTGTCATGGTAACCAAAGATTCCAGCCCTCCTTTTGACAAGCCCAAACTGAGTAAGGTAAGAATTTGTTCATCTGTCTGTTTATTTGCAAAAAGGACATTTGTCAATACGGTGGAATCTCGACAGTTGAATACAATTCATACTGGGAGGCTTGGGAACGCTGATTGATTTAGATTTAGAATACTTGTCTGCCGCACACTGAGCGACATAGCCATAACTGACGAGCTGCACTGTCGCATAATGTACGAGCTTCGACAGCTAGCAACCTTTCACCCCCGAAAAATTGTGTCAAGGTTTTACAATAGAAGAGAAAGCCTTTATTGTCATTGTTCAGAGTACAATGAGATTTAAAGCTTTCAGGCAGTTATGACTTTTTATTTATTCATTTATTTTTCAACCCTTTCAGGGCACTCTTTTATCTCACTTGCTGCCATTGATTGGGAGAGGCGAATGAGCATTGGTTCATTTGCCCCTTAAAGTCAAAATGGACTGGATGTTAAGTGCCGTCCAGGGCACTGAAAGATGATTACTCACGGCCAATCCTCCCAATTTAAATGAATCGGACGTCTGTTACTGTCAATGGTGTGCGATGAGTTAAATACTTTGAAAAAAGTAATCTCAAGTGTCACTTGTGGCCCTTTGTATTTCTGTTTTTATTCACCATAATTTCATTTATTTGGTTTTTAATTAACATTGAGTTAGTTTGTGGCAATCTGCTTCTCCCCTGCAAATCAAGCCATGTTTTTTCGGTTAAATGGAAAATAAAGTAGAAGAGCCTGAAAACATAATACAAGGTGGTAGTTTTTCAATTTCAGAGATGTTGTTTTTCTATGATTGCGCACTTCAGCCGCGTTCGACAACTTTAGTTGCTGTGTAGCGGACCTTTTGGAAACTGCTGAGCTGCAAGGATTTCGCTATATGTTCCAGTTTCCTTTCCACGCTCATCATCGCCAAACTTTTTTTTTCGTCATTACTGTTACCCTTCTGTGATGAATACACATTAAAAAAACACAAATTTCCGAGGAAGAAGCAAAATTTCATAAATGCTTCATATGTATATTCTTTGAGCTAAAATTTTCTGAGATCTGCTGACATCCTCTGCTGGATGCCAGTTTCAAAGTTAAATAGGTTAGTGCGCTTTTGCAATAAAGGCATACGTTCCTACCAAAATAAGTCGCTTTCTGAATTGTATCAACTGCAGAGTTTCCACTTGTATTTTCATTTGCTCCATTACAATACCCCCAAAAACCAAAGACATAAGAACTTTTTTCAGGCTATGAATGTGGACATAAGCAACATTGTCCTCCGCTCCAATGAATTTCTTCAACAGTACGGGATAGAAGTGCGGATAGGGCAAGAGGTGAAAAAATAGCACATTTGTCTTGTTTAACAACATCCGATGAAGGCTGATGTTTTCATGTTTTGATTTAGGCGGTGACTGTAAACACGCGAGAAAAAGCCGTGACAATGAAGGATGGTGCTGTGCTGCATTACGACCAGCTTCTTATCTCAACAGGCTGCAGGCAAAACTTATCTTTTGTCTCACCTCAACAGACATTTTCTTTGTCAGACCATGAGAACGTGTAAAACATGTCAATATCCACAGAGCGAGGCGACTCACTTGTCCCGGTAGTGATCTGAAAGGAGTGAAGTTACTAGAGAGATACGAAGACGCCAAAGACATTCATGCTTCCTGCCTGGGCCGCAAGGCTGTTGTCGTTGGAACATCCTTCATAGGTTGTTACGTTTTTTCATTTTTAGTTGTAACAAACTGTAGACATGTCTTTTGTTGTTCTTAATTGTCGAAAATGTGTGTGTTTTTTAATTCAAGGTATGGAGGTAGCATCCTACCTCGCCAACAAAGCCTCCAGTGTTGCCATTGTTGGAACCACCAAATACCCATTTCAACAGTCCTTGGGTTCCCAAATTGGCCAAATGACCATGCAAGTAAGAAGAAATTGGGACACAATTCTGAACATAACGCTTGTTATTGTTATGACACGGTAATGCCTCATCTTTTTAAGATGTTGGAAGAAAAGAATGTGAAGTTCTACATGAATGACAGCGTCACTGAAATCAGAGGAGTGAATGGCTCGGTAATTGAATACAGTGGTACCACGACGTACGATCGCTTCGACACACGATCTTTTCGACATCCGACGTAAAATTTGACTCGTCATTTGTTTCTAAATCCAACGACGTGCTCGAAATACGACAATTTATGACAGTGTCGCAGTTTGTTTTCCCGCAAGACGGATGCACGCCGTATTTTTTTGTGAGCGAAATCAGCATGGGTTCCAAGATTGTTAGTGTAGTTGGTGAAAAAAGGAAAAAGGTGAGGCGTACCATTGAAATAAAGATGGAAATGATAGAAAAATATGAGGGTGTTGTGCGCGTCCGTGAACTTGACAATACAGCCGTAGAATATCTACTGTACGATCTCGACGGTCCTCCGTTCGCCAGTCTTTATAAGTTAAGGCGAGAATTATAATTTTTGCCAGTTTCGTCAGGTTTTTAATCTTATTTCAAAACCTGTGCAACACAACATGCCTACTGTACCCCGATGCTGAACATGAAAAGTGGGGGGAAAAAAGTCCTCTCTCATTCTGTCACATCAGCCACGTGGTGCGTTCAGGTACAGCATGCAAAACACATCTGCCACATGAGAACCCGATTCGTTACATTATTATAGGTTTTATTATTATTATTACTATTACTATTCCGATTTTTATTCATAATTTATTTGATTTGCTCTACGTAATTGTTATTTGCAATAGTTCTAGCAGTATTTATTAAGGATTTAGTGTAGGTTTTCGGGCTGTGGAACAAATTTTTGGAATTATTATGTATTCTTATGGGAAAATCCTGCTCGACATACGACCATTTCGACTTACAGACAAGGTCCTGGAACGAATTAACTTCGTATGTTGAGGTACAACTGTATTATTTTTCTTAAGCTTTCTGTTAACGAATTTGAACCTTTGATTTTAAAAATGTTACTGGAGAAAAATAACGCCGTCTTTGCAGGTGAAAGAGGTCATGCTGAAGAGTGGCACACTTCTGGAGGCTGATGTAGTGATTGCAGGAATAGGTAAATAATCCAGCAGTCTTAAATGAACAGGATTGGCAATTACTTTGGTTAGGATAATATTAAAAATATGTATTTTAAAAAATGAATGAAAAAAAAAACAAAAAAACACTGTTTTAATCCTTTAAAAATTTGTAAAGTACGTAGTTGTTTTGTTATTAGCGTGCCAAATTATAGTTATGCATTCTTGAACAGAAAAAATAGCATGAATTTTCTGACTCAGGTTTAGGTCTGAAAAGGTGAATTTAGATTGGAATTTCATATTTTTATAAAATAAAGTCAAAAAAATGTTTTGCTTCTATTAATCATAAAAAAATAGATAGTGAACAGACTACCGGTAACTTGGGGGGGAAAAAATAGCAGGGAAAATTATTTTGAAAATGGTGTTCTCGTTGTTAAGACGATACATTTTAAATAAGAACAATAGTGAAAAAGCTTAAACAGTTTTCACACTGTTTTAAATGTGCAATTCTCATGAACTATTGATAGTGAAGTGCTGGACAAGCTTACTTGCACACTGCTGACGCAGGATACATTTCCAAAATACAACCAAAATTGTCAAACTGAGGGGGAAAAAAATAGGTTGAAATTCTCTGTTCTTAAAATTCAGTTTTTTTAATTTGTGATCCATGAATTAGTAATAATAAATTCAAGTTAAAAAAGTTTTTTTTTTTAATTAATAATTTTTTAAAATGTGTGCAATTTTGCATTTTTTTATTGACGGAAGTAAACCATGAACTCTTAAAAGGTGAGTAAAGTACAACTCAATGACACTTTAACACCAAAATATAAAAACTTAAATACTGGGATTTGTCATAATGTAACTTTTTTCAGCCTATGTTTATGTTTTTGTTTCAGGTGTAATCCCTAATTCCGACTTTCTAGCTGGAAGTGAAGTTGATTTAGATCCCAGAAAAGCAGTAGTTGTTGACAAGGTGACGTAACCAGTCAGTGGCTGTCGCTGTAGTGTTCATGACTAAGTGCATGTTAAATATTGTGACAATTATATGTGACACATTTCTGCAGTTCATGAGGACCAACGTAGCAGATGTTTTTAGTGCGGGAGACGTCACCTCCTTCCCTTTGACTATTCGAAGTGATCAACGGGTCAGTGTGGGTCACTGGCAAATGTCACAAGCTCATGGTAGGACATGCTTCATTCTGTTGAACATCATGAAGCTCATGTTGCATTTTTGCACCCTCAGGAAGAGTTGCTGCCCTCAATATGCTGAATATACCTACAAAAATAGAGTCTATACCTTTCTTCTGGACTGTATTGCTTGAGAAGAGTATCAGATATGCAGGTAGTGTTTTTATTTATTGAATTTCAGATCAAAGTTCTAACTGCCAATGTACTTTTTTTATTGTAGGTTATGGGGAGGGCTACACAGAAATTGTATTCAAAGGCAAAGTGGAGGAAAGAAAATTTCTGGCGTTTTATATTAAGTAAGTAGATGCTGAATATTGCCTAATATGAACAACTGTTTGCGCCGATCCGTTTTCTGTGCAACTTGTCATCATTGAACGAATAATTGATTAATCAATGGATTGACTAAATGATTTACTGTATTTCCTTTCTGTTTCTCGATAGAGATGACACTGTGGTGGCGGTGGCCAGCCTCATGTTTGATCCCGCTGTGGCTCAGCTGGCAGAGCGAATGGCAGCAGGCCAGCGCATTACAAAAGCGCAGACTCAGTGAGTGTGATTATTCACTTATACAAAAGAAGCTACATTTGAGCAAAGCGGATATTCAACTGCATTGCTCATGCTCCTGCATGGCGTGCAGTTTGTTCAATCGCTTGTTCAGGTTCAAGAGGATGATTATGAATTGTGAAAAATAAAGAATGGGAATTAAGGTGTTTACATGTGTACTAAAATAGGGTGATATTGAGGATTTTTTCCCCCTTTTGATACCATCTAAATTTCCTTATCTTTGTAAGAAGTTACAGCACATGTATGTTCTATGACTCTTTTTCTATCCAGATTAGAAGACCTGAGTTGGCTCCAGATGTGAGGGGTCTGAATTACATCTCACAGACGAAGAACACAACTGCTATCTGTCTTGATCCCATCTACTTATCGCCTCTGGCAATTTGAAAGTCGGTCAATGTCTGTCTGCCCTGCTCTTATCACTTCCATATTCATCAAGACACCAGCAACAACAGAATGGATGCTCTCCTCCCTCTCAATATTGCTCATTATTTAGCTTGAATTATATACACAAGTTAATTTACATTATATACAGTAAGCTACTAAATGTTTTCAGAAGATGCATCAGTTACAGTGTGCTGTGCACAACCTAAAAAAATATCAGGGACAGGAATAATGCAAGAAACATTCAGGCTTAATAACAGTATTTACGGGTACGTCTGTTTTAGCTTGGACTAGACACGAGTTCATGGCTACTTCGTGACAGATTTACTTGAGAAAAAAAAGCTAATTAGCTGGAAAACCACTCCACTTGCATAATAGTCGTAGCTAATATGAAATGTGTGTGCTGCAATGCCTGGTGTATGATGATTGTTTACTGTGGATAAGCTTTAGTTCTTTTATGTCAGTTTTGGTGCACTCTACATGCCAATGATTGTTACATCATCTTTGTATGTTTGCATATTGTTTTATTGTTGCATCTAAATTCTTATAAAATATTTCACTGAACATTGTGTATATTTTCTAAACAATCAACTTGAAATACTGCATTTATTTTCAATGTCATCAGCTCATTGTATGTCTTAATTTACCAGTTACTGTAGCCTATATGCTTTGTCTACGCAATAACTCCCCAGCAAATCAAATAATGTCCAGAATATAGTTCCTTTACCTTTGCATAATTATTGTGGAGGGAGAGGGAAAAATGTGTCTATAATATTATAAACCATATGTCAAGTCTATGGTCCAGTATACTAGTATAACATACAGTACCAGCCAAATAAAAATATAAACAGCCTAGGAAATGCAAGTGGCAGAACATACTCCAACACTGTAGGTGGCAGTAGATAGCCGAATATTGCATCCGGGCATCCACTAATTGACCTTGCGCACTTTTCCCCCTTTTTGTACGTAGGCTTCACTTCCTTTATGTAATACATGTCGTAATTGCGGCTGCGAATAATAGTCGGCGTAGTCCGTCAGACCAACGTTCTTCGTCGTGTGTGATGAGGTTTTCGGAAGACAAACTCCATTGAAAAAGGCATGTTTTCATGAACAAGATCGTGTCGAAAAAACTGATTATTTAATCAAACAAATCATCGTGGGAGCGAAGGGAGAACGGTGAGCGACGCTACGTGGATTCGGTCACTTAGTAACTTCCTGGCCTTGGCTGCCGTGCTATTTGCTTAGCTTTTAGCTTGCGCGCCGCCATAACCACGTTTGGCCTTATTTGCGCCATTGTTGAGTCTATTAAAATACTAATCTTAAATCACATCGTTTCGTTCCCCTAATAGTAGACACGCTAACAGTGTCAGCATGTTATGCATTAAAACTTGATATCCACGCTATTGTGCTTGTTGTTTCATGCCTACGTATGCCGTTGTACAATGGGTTAGCTAAACAGTCGTAGACATAGCCAAGCGTCGATGCTATTTTTTCCCCCACTCAAAATATACACCGCTTTAAAATGTAATGAAATGGTGAATATCATTTTTTGTTTTCTAGTTTTGAATGCACGAATGTGAAAACGTGCATTTTTAATTGGCAAAATCGTCTATCGGTACTTTGCAGGTACCTAAGAAATTCTAATAAACACAATCTTTAATAGTTAAAAAAAAAATTACACCAATTTCTGGTGAACTTTTTAAAGTCAAAAGTGATTTACATTTCAGATGTTACCTTTCCAGGCTCAGTTTTACGTTTAGTAAATAGTAATTTAAAAAATATAATGTAGGAGCTTGCTGCACGCTCACTTTAGAATATAATGATGCTAAATATTAGGGATGTACTGATAGCAAAATTCTTGGCCAAAAACCGAACAATGGAAACACTTGGCCGACAGGCCGAATAATACACATTCCTACAATTCATTATTTATTTTAATTATTTTATTTCACAATTGTACGATTAATGCCCTTTGCCTTTTTTAATGATCAGGCAGAAATAAAACATGGTCCCGTCTTACAAGTACGCAAACATCTTCCAAAATGTTCTACGACCTCCGAGCGTGAGAAATTTTGTTTGAAAGGTGCAGATTCTGAAACCCCTTGGGATGATGTGTTCCCGGCGGCAATAAGCATTTTGTGGCGAACTGAAGGTGTCCTATTAGGAGAGATGCCGGTGTCGTTGTAGCATTCTGTTTGGTGGGCATCACTGCCGATAAAACCCTAATAAATGCACTTTCTTGGAAGTTTGGGACTAAATGGTTCTCATGCCTTCAGTTGCTAAACTAAATGAGATCTCAATGTACGTTTTTGTGGAACTGTAGTTCACAACAATAGCAAAAAACGATTCTGTTTTTGCCGAGAGTAGTAAAGCTCTTTACAAGGCTATTACAACCTCTCATACTAAGATTAGCTGTTTTCTTGAATAACAAATGGAATCGATCAAGAGCCAGGCGATATGGCCGAGCCCTAGCGGTGACGAAGCCGAGCGAAGTTGCTCCCAGCCGGATTAAACGGCAACTGGCAGAAAGTGGGTGTGGAAGTCGCAGAAAAAATGTGACAAAACGAGGAAGTGGTCGTGTCATAAAATTGTACTAAACCACAACCAATGCACATGTCAGCATTTAAATACTACTTTATTTTTATACTGCTTGCTTGATTAAACTCCAAACTACTCACGCATGCACGGTCTCAAATGCACTGTACTCGATTTGACGCGGGACATCAGTGAAGCAACTTCAGAATGCGCATGTTGCAGCGATGAAGCAAATTTTATTTTCCTTCATTTAATAATTATATATTTATTTGACACCTCAAAATACTTCCAAACCACAGACATGTTGGCAGTGAGCCAGTAGTTTTGCTTTTCACAGTGTTTTGATGACGTCATTACAAGAGGACGACAGTTCTTCACACTTTTCGGTGGTGAACTTTCCATCTTTTTAACCGAAAATCCAATTTCAGCTTTTTTCGGTCGAAAGTTCTCTGCGCATCTCACATCTCCATTAAAAAATTGCCTAATGCCAAAGTTAGGTTTATAAAGCCACTCGGAGCATGTATAGAAAATGCAAATTATGAATTGCAAATACACTAAAAGCACTCACCCTGATTGTTTTGCCTACTATAAACTTGTAATTATTAACAAAGTATTTTGCATCCACAGATTTGGTATTCAGTGGTCAGGGAAATTAAGTGGATCCAGTGAATTATGGAATAGTGTTTCTGTTGCTAATCAGGGAGACCAGGAGGCCTACTGATATTTTGCGTCTGCTTGTGTTGTTTATAGTCTCAAGGCACCATGGCAGTTGCCTTCCCCTTCCGCGGTGTTCCTGCGGGAGTCCCACCTCCAGGTGTGCCGCTTCCACCACAGGTTCCAGACTATATGACTGAGGAGAAACTCCAAGAGAAAGGTTAACTGATTACCCTACAGATTTTGTAAAACATGCTTAAACTGGGACGTTTTGAAATTGTGTATTTATCGGTTGAAATGTCTTTCTGAAACACAGCAAGGAAATGGCAACAGTTGCAAGCAAAACGCTACTCGGAGAAGAGAAAGTTTGGTTTTGTGGACGCTCAGAAGGAAGATATGCCACCTGAACATGTCCGTAAAATCATCAGGGACCACGGTGACATGACCAATAGGAAGTTTCGGCATGACAAGAGAGTCTACTTGGGGTAAGAACTGAAACCTATGACATAATTGTTATTTTAGTCACTTTTTTTGCCACTATCTTAAGAAATAATATATCTGTGGTTGAAAATCCTCAACTGTGACTGCTTAAACTTTGTTTTGTCATTTTATAAAACAGTGCCCTCAAGTACATGCCTCATGCCGTGCTGAAACTGCTGGAGAACATGCCCATGCCCTGGGAACAAATCAGAGACGTACCTGTCCTCTATCACATCACTGGAGCCATTTCATTTGTAAATGAAATCCCTTGGGTTATCGAGCCAGTCTACATCGCTCAGTGGGGGTAAGTTGGAATAACTCACTTCATATTAACGATTGTCACTGCATTTAAATGATTCTTGTGTTTTCTCTTAGCACCATGTGGATCATGATGCGGCGAGAGAAGCGTGACAGACGGCACTTTAAGAGAATGCGTTTTCCGCCGTTCGATGATGAAGAGCCGCCGTTGGATTATGCAGACAACATCCTTGATGTTGAACCACTGGAGGCCATTCAAATGGAGCTGGACACAGAGGAGGATGGTCCTGTTGTGGAGTGGCTGTACGAGCACCAGCCCCTAAAAGAGACTACAAAGTAAAGGCCTCTTGAAATGTTTTGTCTCACTTCTTTGCAAGAAATCCGGCTAACCTTGCCTTTTTTTCTCCCTCAGGTTTGTGAATGGTACCACTTACCGTCGATGGCAATTTTCACTCCCCATGATGTCTACGCTGTACCGCTTGGCCAACCAGCTGCTCACAGACTTGGTGGATTACAACTACTTCTACCTATTTGACCTTAAGGCCTTCTTCACTTCCAAGGCTTTAAACATGGCCATACCAGGAGGACCGAAATTTGAGCCTCTCGTTAGAGACATTAACCTCCAGTAAGAACTGTCAAATGATTGTGGGGCTTTTTTTTTCAATAATTAAACACATACTTTGTGTTTTATAGTTTCACTTCAAAATTTCTGAGCTTTTGTGTTTTTATTTTCTCTAATAGGGATGAAGACTGGAATGAGTTTAATGACATCAACAAGATCATCATTAGACAGCCAATCAGGACAGAGTACAAAATCGCCTTCCCCTACCTGTACAACAACTTGCCGCACCATGTACACCTCACCTGGTAGGTTTCCACCATACACTGGCATCGATTTTGAATTTCTGTAGATTTTTATCAGGCATGAAACTCTCTTCCTTTCGGCGAAATTCGCCGTTTTGAAGTAAAAAAAGGGTGACCTAGGTGAATTGTGTAGATCCGAGGAGAAAATGTTTGTGTGCATGCGTGCATACATTTGTGCGTGCGTGTACACCTGCATGTTGATGGCAAATGCGACTACAGGTTCTTTCACAGATGTTTATTGGTCATCAACACACCGGAGAATTAAAGTTCAGACATACAAAATAAGGAAACCCATCTATATCAAACACTGTAAATGTTAGCATTGCTACATTGAGTCTAATGTGGGAAATAACAACCTACTTTAGCCTGCAAAAAAACATTGCCAGTCTTCTCCAAAAATGCAAACTTGCGGTTAAAAAGTGACACTTCAAACATGAAAAATCGCTGGTTAACAGCATTTGAAAACGAACGAAATGAAAAAAATTGATTACAGGCACTACATGCAATGACAAAAAGAGCTTTTTTTGCCTAGTATTAAGCTTACTGTTAGCGGTTTAGTGAACGTACTTCCGGTGAACATTTCAAAATAAGAGCATGTCATGTTCATCATATAAATAACGATTTCTGGAGTTAATCCCACATACTTCAGAATTCAGATTCTACACTTAGAAGAGCTTTAAAATGACACCCTTTATGAAAAATCTGATTGGCAATGATTATAATACTATTATATACACTGTATAGTAGTATACTATATTAATTAAAGATACACGATAATATCAGCTGCCGATAATTATCGGCCGATAATGGCAATTATGACGTCACACAGACCCCTCCCCTCTCTGAAGCTCCTGTGGGAGGAGGGGTTTAGGAGTACGGCGTCATAGAGGAGGCGGTGTTACACATCAGTGTTGAGGCGCTCTCACTAGCGTGCGTTGCTTTTCCCGTGTGTGAAATGAAATAAACGGCGCTCTCGCCATCTACAAAACAGTTCCTCAAGGCCTAAAGAAAGCGTCCTCATTGAACACCACTAGCACTAACCCAGCAGCCATTTAAAACTGCATCACAATGATTTTTGGAACGAATATGCTGCTGCTAGCACGAATGCTAAAGCTATTGTTAACAAATAAACTATAAAGGAAGCTACGGGGCTTGTGACGATACAGAGACGCTGCGGTCCTCCCGGAGTCGGGGTGTTTGGGAATGCAGCCCAAAGCGAGTGGTAAACTCCCATCTATGGCTAAACACCTCACGAGATCGATAGTTGACAAGTAGCTGTCTTCCGACGGAGCCCGCCGGTCCGGCAGGCCGCCGCCTCGCCCTAGGCGGGTAGAGCATAAGAGCAGAGCCATGCACCGAATGCGCCTCAGCGAGCCGGCCGGGGCGGGCGGATATACGGTACGAACTTTGCTGCCGCCGCCACTCCGGTTCAAGACAGAGGCCTGGTGCGGGTGCTAATTTGGCAGCCGGGCGGACTGAAGGGCACAGGCGGGAGGAAATTCCCGAAATGACCCGATAGCCAAACCCCTGGATGAAAAATAATGCAGTTTATACGACCACGATTCTTCGTGAAAGACATGTCGATCACATCAGTTTTACCACGGACATTTACACAGGTGATGTCAACAAACCATGTTTATCATGACGGCACAGTGGTTAGTTGATAATTGTAACATGCACCAAACGACACAAAGAAGTCATCCAGTCAGTAATGCATTCAGTACGCTTTAAATTTATGATGTCTTAATCAGATCATTCTTCTTAAATCTAGTCAAATAATTTTCCCCATCTTGTTTGAGTGTTGAAGACTAGTTGAATGCGCCAGACTATTCCACTTACTTGAACTAAATATTGCAATTTGTTCTTATTAAGCCCAAACATCTAAAAAAATAAGGTCATTTTTCACCTAAATCAAGAAAAAATTGCTTTCAAATAATGTTTTGAACCATACATATTCTTGAATAAAGAACATATCTGACAAGTTTTTATTTTTTATTTTATTTATTTATTTTTATTTTTTTTTAAGGATTATATATAATAATTTATTGCTTAAAATAAGGCTGTTAATCTTATTTTCAGCTGGCCATTTTTCTTCAAGAAATCTGAGTGAAATATACTTGAAGTGCTGGCAGTTAATTTAACTTATTTCCAATAGATTTACACTGAAAACAAGGGACTTTAACTAGTCTTAAGGAGCTGTGTTTTTGCTGTGTAGTAATGTTATACTTTAGGAATGGCATACTTTTAAAGCCATTTTTGTGCAACGTATGTATTTACTCTGTAAGTAATTGTTGCCAAAAGTTTACCATTACACAATGTCAGACAATCTGTCTTTATTTAGATGTTGGAATTTACTACTACTACTACTTGTTCACATTTGATGTTGAAAAAAAAAAGAGCAATATTATTTTTGCACAGCAATATTTTCTCTTGTGTATACTTTAAAATTTTACATAAATCTTTAATAAAATTATCGGCTTGACATTATCGGTTATCGGTTGGAACGAGGAGGAAATTATCGGTTATCGGAATCGGCTGAAAAATGCATTATCGTGCATCACTAATATTAATGCTAGATATTTTTTTAAGAATTGTTTTGAATCATGTTGGAAAGGCTGTCAATGTTCTGAATCTGTTTACATTCCATTCTTTTGCACTAGTTAATGCTATCAGCATTTGACCTCATTGTTTATTTGTGATTTACGTGTTTATTTGTACTTTAATATAAATAAGAATTTTATTTAATAAGAATTTATTATACATTTTATTATTATTTATTTAATAAGAATTTATGTGTTCCAAAATGTTTTTGTCAGTTAATAAGTGTCATCAAAAAAATCATTGCTAAATTAGTTAAAAAAGGGGTGAAAAATTATTAGATTACTTGACTAATCATAAAAATAGTCTGCTGACTAATCAGGAGAAGATTAGTCGTTTGGGACAGCCGTAGTTGTACAGTGTACTGGAACATATTTCCTCCACACCTTTCTCACCTTTTTAACCATTTTCATGCCTGTTTAGGATTTAAATAATCAATAATTGATTTGCTGTGAATACATTCATTGTTCTCCATATTGGAAGTACTCAATTTTTTTCACTGGTTCTAAAGAGTCCGCATTGATTGCCGTGTGCAGGTACCACACACCAAATGTGGTGTTCATCAAGACGGAGGATCCTGATCTTCCAGCTTTTTACTTTGATCCGCTGATCAACCCCATTTCTCACAGACATTCGGTCAAGGTATGTGTGCACCCAAGCGAAACCTGATGATAAATTTGCTTAAGTTCAATTCATTAGTGGCAAAGTTTAGAGAAAGTTCATGAAGTCCTCTTACCAAGACGCACTTGCATTGACCTGCTTGCCTGTGCGTAAGAACCGGAGGAATATTAAAATGAGTGGTGGCGTTTTTTTTTTCTTTTCGTCACTGGCTGCAGTCGTAGCCGGCCTGTCATCATTCAAATAGTACAAAATCAAATGTTCAATCTTGTGACAAACCAGTCGTTGGTTTTGTAGTGAGTGTTCCTTAACGCTCCCTTTTAGAGTCAAGAACCTCTGCCTGATGACGACGAGGAATTTGAGCTTCCTGAGTTTGTCGAGCCTTTCCTCAAAGAGACTCCTCTCTACACTGACAACACAGCCAACGGCATTGCCCTGCTGTGGGCGCCGAGACCTTTCAACTTGCGTTCGGGCCGCACCAGGAGAGCCATTGATATACCTCTCATCAAAAACTGGTAAATAAACAATGCGGTGGCAAAATTATTATAATTATCATCAAAGTATTAATAGAATGGTTTTTTTTAAAGGTATCGTGAGCACTGCCCTGCAGGTCAGCCAGTAAAAGTGCGTGTGTCATACCAAAAACTGCTGAAGTACTATGTGCTCAATGCTCTGAAACACAGACCACCCAAGGCCCAGAAAAAGAGGTGCGTCCTACTAGATCATCTTAACTCATTTGCTCCCGGAAACGTATAAATACGTTCTATTTTTTAAATGCTTCACTGTCCCAAAAACGTATTCATACGTCTTTTGCGTTTTTTTTTTTTTAATAAGAAGCATATATACCTTCCACTGTATCTGAGAAACAAAGAAAAACACTCCAACCCCATTTTAAAGCAATAAAAACTGGCCACTGGAGGGCAGTAGCGCATTTTGCAAGAACAGGCAACCCGATTCAACAGCAGTGAACGGCCGGGCAGCATGGTCGGAGCGCTGGCGGCACGATGTCAGGCGGCGCTCCGACTGAACAAAACAATGAGAGGACGCCTGGAAGGCCAGGCGTTGGACAACTACGCAAAACGAGTGAGACCCTTAGTAAAGCGGCTCGCCAGGCAGACCCCGCAGAAACGCAAAAATAATCCATCTTTGTGAGACAGACAACGATGAGGGAAAAGTTTACGCGGCTGACGTTGCGACAACGGCGTCATCTCGGCGACAAACTGTCATCTCTCAGTAGTCATGTGTGAATAAATTGCTACTTTGCTATCAAAAGCTCTATTTGGCTGGTTGTTCATGTTATTTTGTAAAAGGAAAACATTATTCAGATGTTTGGGATGTCACTGAAGCAAAAAATAGCCGTGTTAAAGTCAAACATGTTTGAAATGTATGCGTTTAGAAAAAGCTAATTTTCTCCGTTTTTTCATCAGAAATTGGAAAATTGCTCAAACTAAGCTATTTTCTAATGCTGATTTCTAAAGAATGGAAAAAGATATGAACTTAATTTTTTTTTTCTGCTGAAAGAAGAGAGTCTAATCTTTCTTTTGGTGGGTTCCATGTTTATATAGCAATGGAACAGAATTTTCTGTGGGCCTTGTAAAATCAGTCAAAATCCGGAAAAAAACGGCCGGGAGCGAAGGGCCTTGCTATGGTGAAAATGGCTGGGAGTGAATGAGTTAATTTGATGTAGTAATTCTAGAATAATTTACTCAATAGCTTGATGTGGCTTTTAAAATTCTTTGGCTGCCATTTAAGGCAATAAACACATACTCTGTGACCAGGGCTGGTGAGTTAAGGTGTCTCTTCCTTGCCTCGCAGGTATCTCTTCCGTTCCTTCAAGGCCACCAAATTCTTTCAGTCTACTAAACTTGACTGGGTGGAGGTGGGTCTGCAGGTGTGTCGGCAGGGGTACAACATGCTCAATCTTCTTATCCACCGAAAGAACCTCAACTACCTGCATTTGGATTACAACTTCAACTTGAAGCCTGTCAAAACACTGACCACCAAGGTGCAAAGTAGTTCAGCATAAAGATGTAAACTGTAACATGAAAACATGGCCCTCGCTGTCTTTTAGTCCATTTAATTCTTTGTTTTTGTTTTTGTCCTCCAGGAACGTAAAAAGTCTAGATTTGGCAATGCTTTCCATCTCTGTCGAGAGGTTTTGCGACTCAGCAAGCTGGTGGTGGACAGCCATGTGCAGTACAGACTGGGAAATGTGGATGCATTTCAGGTCATACTCTTAAAACATTACGCCTTCGGGGTTCGTAAGCCGCTTCGTAGGACTAAACACAGAATTGTCTTTGCACTTTAGTTGGCAGATGGGCTCCAGTACATCTTTGCTCATGTGGGTCAGCTGACTGGCATGTACCGCTACAAGTACAAGTTGATGAGACAAATCCGGATGTGCAAAGATCTGAAGCATCTCATTTACTACCGTTTCAATACAGTAAGTGCAATTTTGCAGTAAACTACAGCATCATGACAGCTATCATTGGATCACTGTTGAAAAGCTGAAAGGAAGCTTTGGTTGCCTTTTGATTCATGTTCTGTTTGTAATGTAGGGTCCTGTCGGCAAGGGACCGGGTTGTGGCTTCTGGGCACCTGGATGGAGGGTGTGGCTTTTCTTCATGAGGGGCATCACACCACTGTTGGAGAGGTGGCTTGGAAATCTGCTTGCCAGGCAATTTGAAGGTCCGCTGCATTCTCAGGATAATAATGCTTTACATTTAGGGCTGCTACTGCTCATAGTTAGATGGGATTGGCTCCAGCACCCCCCATGACCCTCATGAGGATAAGTGGCTTGGAAAATGAAGGAATGAATTTAGGGCTGCCAAAAACAATTATTTTGATAGTTGACTAAACGTCAATTATTTTTGTGATTAGTGCACTAATCTGGACAAGTTTTAGGTCAACAGTGTCTCTAAGCAATTAATTAACTATCAAAATAGGTGTTAATTTGAAATTTAATTAATGGTGACGTCCCTAATTGTCACTTCTCAAATAGATACCACATAACTGCAGCTTTCTACATGCTTGTAATGTTCTGTTAACGGTTTTGTTGAATTTTCCCCACTAGGCCGTCACTCTAAGGGGGTGGCCAAGACTGTGACCAAACAGCGTGTGGAGTCTCACTTTGACTTGGAGTTACGAGCTGCTGTGATGCACGACATCTTGGACATGATGCCTGAGGGTATCAAACAGAACAAAGCCAGGACAATTCTGCAACATCTCAGTGAGTCTTGGAGATGCTGGAAAGCAAACATCCCGTGGAAGGTTGGTACTTCATACATAGTACACCCCTGAACAATTTCTGTTAGTTTCATTTATAAATCATTTGGTGTTTGGACCAGCCACTTAATTTTTATATATCAAAAAACTGATGGACAGAGTAATATTTCAGAAGTATTTATTACAAAAATGGAAGATGTGTAAAATGCATCAAAACAAAATTATACAGGTTAAAAAATGTGAGTACCTAACAGAAAAACTAAATTTAATAATGCACAATAATACATTTTTCAACCAATACCGATAAACGATAATTTCCTCCTCGTTCCAGCCGATATCTCATAATGTCAAGTTTGATAATTCTTTTAAAAGATTTATGTAGAATTTTAAAGTATACACAAGAGAAAAGATTACTGTGCAAAAATAGAATTTAGTGCTTTTCTTCCAACATTAAATGTGAACAATTAGTTTACATAATTTAAATAATGACATTGTCTGACATTGTGTAATGGTTAAATTTTGGCAACAATTACTGACAGAGTAAATGCCTAAGTTGCACAAAAATGCCTTTAAAATAAAGCCATTCCAAACATACGTATAACATTCCAACATTGCAAAAGCACACCTCCTTAAAACTAGTTAAATTACCTTGTTTTCAGTGTAAATATATTGGAAATAAGTGAAATTATCTGGCAGCGCTTCAAGTATATTTCATTAACTTAGCTATTTTTCCTATTTCAAGAAATCTATCTGAAATTAAGCTTAACAGCCTTATTTTAAGCAATAAATTATTATACTTAATCCTAAAAAAAACTTGTTTGTCAGAAATGTTCTTTATTCAAGAATACCAATTTTGTAGATGTATGGATCAATAAGAACAAATGGTAATATTTGCTTCAAATAAGTGGCGCATTCATCTGTTAACTAGTCTTTAACACTCAAAACAAGATTGAGAAAATTATTTGACTAGATTTAAGACGAATGACATGATTAAGACGTCATAAATTTACAGCGAACAGAATGCATTACTGACTGACTTCTTTTGGGTGTGGTTGGTGCATGTTGAAATTGTCATCTAACCACTGTGCCGTCGTGCCGGTTTGTTTGTTGACATTATCTTTAGCCTTCGCACTAGCAGCAGCCTCGTATTCGTTCCAAAAATCTTTGTGATGCAGCTTTAAATGGCTGATCAGGTTAGTGGTGTTGAATGAGGACGCTTTCTTTCCGCCTCGTGGAACTTCTACAGTGCATGTTTTGCAGATGGCGAGAGCATCGTTTGTTTCACACACGGAAAAATCAACCCACGCTAGTGACAGAGCTGCCATGATATCCTAGTGCATCAACCCTGTTGTGTAACACCGCCTCCTCTATGACGCCATACACCTCAAGCCCTCCTCCCTCAGGGGCTTCATAGGGAGGAGGGGTTGAGGAAGCGGCGGTGCATGAGTGGACAAAACTGCTTCGGTTTCGCACATTTAGAGGCTAAATCAAGTATATAATTATCGGATTGCATTATCGATTTAATTTTTAAATTTTTTATAATCTAGATTATCTGTGTGATGTCATAATTGCCATTATCGGCCGATAATTAGCGGTAACCGATATTATCGTGCATCTTTAGTATTCAGTAGTACTTCCCTTTGCCAAAATAATTGCTTCTAGACATTGCTAATGACTTCCAATGAGTTTCGAGGTTCTGTATAGACATATTTTGGGCTAATTAGTCTTACAAAACATTTGCCGTTCGGTTAAGTTTGAAAGTTGCTGAACATGGACAGCCCGCCACAGATTTTCAGGCCTGGGGACATTACCATGCACGGCCAGACTGTTCTGCCTGTATTTTTCAAACACTGTGAGAATAGTCTGGGACCCAGCTCCTTAATGGCTTCTTGAGCCTAAACGAAATCATGCGTGCAATCAGATTTGTTTATTTGCGTGACGTGAAGTCGTCTCCACAACAACACAGATGGCGAACGGGAGAGCCGAGAATATGTTCCGATCGGCGGTAAATTCAGTTTTAAATGACCAAAAACACATCGACACAAGTCAATGACAACATTCTCTCGCGCTAGCCATGTTGAATAAACTTCTCCATTCTACGCTCGCGCTATAGTTTCTTGTCGCTTTACAAATGTCACGTCCGCCCGTCGCTGATTGGTCCACTCCGCTGTCTGTTTGCTGTGACTTTATCCGCCATAGGAATGTGATCCACGGGAACGGCACCAGACTATCGCTGGGACAGGGATGGCCCTCCTAAAACATTGTAGTTGCTGTTTTTGTATGAATACTAGAATATATTTTGAGCAATGCTGTGGGTGGTTGTATTGTTGAAATATCTCGCCCTGACGTCACTTCAAAATTAAGGACCGTTAGTTGAACATTATTCTCAAGAATATTTTGATATTTATTTGAATCCTTGCAACCCTAAATTTTTTAAACCTCCATTTTGCTACCCTTTGATGGAGATTCAAAAAGAAACAAAACATTAGATCCAATCGACTAACTTAAATACATTTTGTCGCTATTGCGTCTTTCTATTAGGTTCAAGGCTTTGTAAGCTCTCATGCCAATTTTGGTGAATTCCAATTAAGCAGTGATATTTAGTTACAGGTATTCAATGATTTATAAATAAAAATCAAGAAAATTATCAGTTGTGCCCAAATTTAGCACTGTATAATGTATGGAATATACGGAACTGTGTTCACTCAGTAAAACCAAAGAAATAAAATGAAAGCAAATCTGCAGGTCCCTGGCTTGCCAACACCTATTGAGAACATGATCCTGCGCTACGTGAAAGCCAAAGCTGACTGGTGGACCAACACGGCCCACTACAACCGTGAGCGAATCCGCCGCGGGGCCACTGTGGACAAGACGGTCTGCAAAAAGAACCTCGGGAGGCTGACCCGTTTGTACCTGAAGGCTGAGCAGGAGAGACAGCACAACTACTTGAAGGTATTACACAGAGGAAAAAGGAAAAAACATTTCTCTTTTGTAAAATCCTCTCACCAAGACGCATTTGCATTGGTTTGCTTGCATGTGCGTAAGAAATAGAGGAATATTACATTTAAGGGTGGTTTTTGTTTACTGGCTGCAGTTGCAGTTGACTTGCCACCTTTAAGACATTGCTTCTAATATAATTGAAATGTTTCATTAATTTCTGGTTTGAGGTGATTTAAAATATACAATTAAAGCCATAGTTTTTTCACATTTTTTAAAATAAATTCGGTGGTCATGATTTGCCTTTCAGGATGGTCCCTACATCACAGCTGAGGAAGCTGTAGCTATTTACACCACAACTGTTCACTGGCTGGAAAGTCGACGTTTCTCACCCATCCCCTTTCCTCCCCTTTCATACAAACATGACACAAAGTTGCTCATCCTGGCATTGGAGAGGCTTAAAGAGGCTTACAGGTAAGCATCCATTCAACATATTAATGACCTCTTTCAGGAGTTCTTGATTAATGCTTAGTTTTGTCTGTATTTAGTGTGAAGTCTCGATTGAACCAGTCTCAAAGGGAAGAGCTTGGACTCATCGAGCAAGCTTATGACAACCCTCATGAGGCTCTGTCCAGGATCAAGCGTCACTTGCTCACACAGCGAGCCTTCAAAGAGGTCAGCAAAGATGAGGATCCAAGCACTGATCACTGTTGATTAGTGCTGTAACGATTAATAGATTAACTCGAGTAATTCGAATTAAAAAAAAAAAAAAAAAAGCTTTGAATCAAAGTTGCTGCTTTGAGTATTCGTTAAATTAGTGGCGTTTTGTAAGTGTTTGCATTTAGTTTTATTGATTTGGTTAGATACACTGCCCTCTAAAGGCAACAGTGTATATGACACAATTCATGTAACATGGCTGAACCCAGCTGCTCCCTGTTAAGACCAACATAAGCTTGTAATTATTTGTTTGAGCTAATTTTTTTTATACATTCATAATTTAGTTTAGAGCAGGGGTGGGCAAACCGGTCCTCGAGGGCCGCAGTGGGTCCTGGTCTTTTTTCCAACTGACCCAGCACAGATAGTTTAACCAATGCGGTTTCAGCAGAAATGAGAAGCACCTGACTGCAATCGACTGATTGCACTTGTAAAACAGCAGATTGGTGAAAAGGTGTCCTCTTAATGGGTTGCAACAAAAACCCGCACCCACCGCGGCCCTTTGTGGAATAATTTGCCCACCCCTGGTTTAGAGGTATATTTGGCTGTTTTTTTATGGGAATATGAGTTTGAACGACTTGTTAAGAGCATTGTAAAAAAAAAAAGAAAAGAAAAAAACATTTTATAGCATGTAAGATAACGGACTTTTGCTGGGCAAGTTAGTCAGTTGTTCTTTTGTTGTACTTGGATGCTCCTTTTTTTTTTATACCATTCGAGGCTAGGCTCAGGTATTTTAATTTATTTTTTAAATGAAAGTGCATAGTTTGAAGAAATATTTTGCATCTCCTAAAATATATTCTGCAACACATTAAATGTTCCTAATCCGATTATTTGAACTAACTAGTTGATAGATTAATCAGCTACTGAAATAATCAATAGCTGCAACCCTACAGTTGATTATTTAAAAAAAAAAAAAAAAAAAAGCCTTCAAGTTAGTGTGTGGTCTATGATGATAAATATCACCAAAACCGTTGTAAATTATGTATCATTATACATTCCTACTCTGGTCACTAATGTCTTTTTTTTTATGTATCATAAAATACTCTGTGCTCAACTTTATACTAGTAGTGCTGATATTTGTTACATCAATGATGCAGAACGGCCACTAGATGTCCCAAGATTAGCAAACCTTGGGTGTGATAAATCACAAACATTTGGTGCAAAAATTTAACATACAATAATTAGGTGTTGTTTTCTGATAATTTTAACCACTTTATCAAATCCAGCCCTTGTTCAATCTTTCATAGGTGGGCATTGAGTTTATGGACCTGTACAGTCACCTGGTACCAGTGTATGATGTCGAACCACTGGAGAAGATCACCGATGCCTATCTTGATCAATATCTGTGGTATGAAGCAGACAAAAGACGACTCTTCCCACCCTGGATCAAACCAGCTGACACTGAGCCGCCTCCACTTCTTGTCTACAAGTGGTGCCAAGGTCAAACCTTTTGTCATTTAAGCGCAATCTTGACCGTCTGCAATTAATCTTTTAGGAACACAACCTCCTGTTTTTAGTATGTTAGTCAGACTGAATTGTGCTGTGTCTTTGCAGGCATCAACAACCTGCAGGATGTTTGGGAAACTGCAGAAGGAGAGTGTAATGTGATGCTTGAGTCACGTTACGAGAAGATGTATGAGAAGATTGATTTGACATTGCTCAACAGGCTGCTGCGTCTTATTGTCGACCACAACATTGCTGATTACATGACAGCCAAAAACAATGTAGTCATCAACTACAAGGTAGCCTTTTACCTGTAATTCTTGTATTTTCATTATAATATTAAATCTAATGGTAATTGTAAATATGTTTTTTCAAAACTCTTTCCTAGGACATGAACCACACAAACTCTTACGGGATCATCCGTGGCCTGCAGTTTGCCTCGTTCATTGTGCAGTATTACGGTCTGGTAATGGATCTGCTTGTGCTGGGCCTGCACCGTGCCAGCGAGATGGCCGGTCCACCCCAAATGCCCAACGACTTCCTCAGTTTCCAAGATACAGCGACTGAGAGCGCTCACCCAATCCGGTTATACTGCCGCTACATTGACCGCATCCACATCTTCTTCAGGTTAGATTGACTCAGCCCTTCCTTTGTTTTTGGAAAGAGAACCAGAGTTTTCAATGTAACTATGGTTCGATGCCGAATGACTCTGTCTGTAACAATAATATCTATATTTAAAGTGAGACCCATTGATTAAAACACCAAAGATAACTTTTTCATGCCCTTCTCAGGTTTTCTGCTGATGAAGCAAGAGACCTCATTCAGAGGTACCTTACAGAGCACCCTGATCCCAACAATGAGAACATTGTGGGCTACAACAACAAAAAGTGCTGGCCACGTGATGCCCGCATGAGATTGATGAAGCATGATGTCAATCTGTAAGTTCTCAGCTCCATCTTTACATTAATGCACACAGGTTTCGCTAGTCCATAACAAAAGCCCATAACTTCATTCATTGTATTTATCTCAGTGGGCGTGCAGTCTTTTGGGACATCAAGAACCGTCTGCCGAGGTCAGTGACCACAGTCCAATGGGAGAACAGCTTTGTGTCTGTCTACAGCAAAGACAACCCCAACCTGCTCTTTAACATGTGTGGCTTTGAGTGCCGCATCTTGCCCAAATGCCGAACAAGCTACGAAGAGTTTACCCATAAGGACGGTGTCTGGAATTTGCAGAATGAGGTAACGTCAGCCTCCTTTACACTAGAGTTTTGCCTTCTCGCTTCCATTTTTAATGCCCCTTCACACCCACTACCGTATTTAATTGTTAGTTCTGATTTTTTTGCTTATGAAGGTTACAAAAGAGAGGACAGCTCAATGTTTCCTGCGTGTGGACGATGAGTCAATGCAGCGTTTCCATAACAGAGTGCGCCAGATCCTAATGGCCTCAGGCTCAACCACTTTCACAAAGGTGGACAGACTCAAAAAAAAAAAAAAAAAAAAAAAAAAAACATGATGAGTTAAACATTTAAAACTAGAACATGAATAATAATCCCCACCTCCGTTGATACCCCTAGATTGTAAACAAATGGAACACTGCTCTTATTGGCCTGATGACATACTTCCGTGAAGCAGTCGTCAACACCCAGGAGCTACTGGATTTGCTGGTCAAGTGTGAGAACAAGATTCAGACTCGAATCAAAATCGGGCTGAACTCTAAAATGCCTAGCCGTTTCCCGCCTGTTGTTTTCTACACTCCCAAAGAGTTGGGTGGCCTGGGCATGTTGTCCATGGGCCATGTGCTCATCCCACAGTCTGATCTACGGTCAGTCCCGACCCATATATTTGACTTCACTCTAGAAATAACTTATGTGTCAGTTTGGCTAAATGACTTCTCTTACCCACAGTTGGTCCAAGCAGACAGATGTGGGAATCACCCACTTCAGGTCCGGAATGAGTCACGAAGAGGACCAGCTCATTCCAAATTTGTACCGTTACATTCAGCCTTGGGAAAGTGAGTTCATAGACTCCCAAAGGGTCTGGGCTGAATACGCCCTCAAGAGGCAAGAGGCCATTGCACAGAACAGGTATACTGCTGTATATTATCGTTTTTTAATCCTTTGCACTGGATAACGTTGGATTGTTGTTGCTTTTTTTTTAATGTACTCAAACGAAAGTCAGTTCCTGCAGGAACATGTTGACATTTATCGTATTCTCTTCAGGGGCAATTCAATATATTTTTTGGAATGTGTCTGAATTGAATAGGTATCACATGGGATGCATTCTAATAGTCTTTGCCCATTTCCAGTTTTCAAAAACAATACAGAAAGAGTGCTTAAATTCTGACTGAAACAAATGTCCCTTTGTGTTCTGTCTTCCAGGCGACTGACGTTGGAGGATTTGGAGGACTCGTGGGACAGAGGAATCCCGCGTATCAACACTCTTTTCCAGAAGGACAGACACACATTGGCCTATGACAAAGGCTGGAGAGTCAGGACAGATTTTAAACAATACCAGGTACATCAAAAGGACTTGGCCACTATTTCTTCTCAGCCAAAGCACATGATTAGCATCATAGACACTGGTGTAAATCAGCAGTTTAATGTCTGTCTGTGGACTCCAGGTCCTGAAGCAGAATCCATTCTGGTGGACCCACCAGAGGCATGATGGTAAACTGTGGAACCTTAACAACTACCGCACAGACATGATTCAGGCCCTTGGTGGTGTGGAGGGCATCCTTGAACACACCCTCTTCAAAGGCACTTACTTCCCCACCTGGGAGGGTCTCTTCTGGTGAGAAAGTCATCTTTGTTAAAATAAACATGACATGCTTTCTATAAAACTTTTCATTTTACAAAGTTTCCCACATTGTGTATTTTTTTGGTCAAAATTATAGCTAGGTTTAATCTGCATTAATTTTCCTTCTGATATTTAGGGAGAAAGCCAGTGGATTTGAAGAATCCATGAAGTGGAAGAAGCTGACAAATGCACAGAGATCTGGTCTTAA
Organism: Corythoichthys intestinalis; assembly: GCF_030265065.1. Taxonomy (NCBI): domain Eukaryota; kingdom Metazoa; phylum Chordata; class Actinopteri; order Syngnathiformes; family Syngnathidae; genus Corythoichthys; species Corythoichthys intestinalis. The sequence goes on from NC_080400.1 coordinate 39,304,937, forward strand.
CCAAATTCCCAACCGTCGTTTCACTCTGTGGTGGTCACCCACAATTAACAGAGCCAATGTATGTCCAACAATGAAATTGCTACTTTTTTTAATGTATAAATATCTTTAAACATATTATTAGGTGTTGAATTGAAAGCTAATGGATTTCTCCTCTTGTCGATAGGTTTATGTGGGTTTCCAGGTGCAACTTGACCTGACTGGAATCTTCATGCACGGAAAGATTCCCACCCTGAAAATTTCCCTCATCCAGATATTCAGAGCTCACTTGTGGCAGAAGATCCACGAGAGCATTGTCATGGATCTCTGCCAGGTTGGTTTTATTTCACTTCTATTTCTTACCATTTCTGCGTGTTGAATGGTATAAAAGGAGGGCAAAGACTTTAACGGGAATTAAACGTTTTGGCTTTCAGGTGTTTGACCAGGAACTTGATGCTCTGGAGATTGAGACTGTGCAGAAGGAGACAATCCATCCCAGGAAGTCGTACAAGATGAACTCATCATGTGCCGACATCCTCCTTTTCGCTTCCTACAAGTGGAACGTCTCTCGACCGTCTCTGCTTGCAGACTCAAAGTATGAAATAATAGTATCAGGATACTCCTTTTATAAGCCTTTTTCAACGAGAACATAAAGTGAAATATGTGTGATTATTGAGTCCATTTATCTCTGCTCTTCAAGGGATGTGATGGACAGCACCACGACACAAAAGTACTGGATAGACATCCAGCTGCGTTGGGGTGACTATGACTCGCACGACATTGAACGGTACGCCAGGGCCAAGTTCTTGGACTACACCACAGACAACATGAGTATCTACCCTTCGCCCACTGGGGTGCTCATTGCCATCGACTTGGCATACAACCTCCACAGGTTAGTATTCTTTATACAAGCTTAGAGTTTTGCACAGAACCACTGACTTCATAATGTATTGACGGGACATAGGGCGAGGGGCCGATAAATAGGGGGCCTGCATTGTTGGCGAGGCCTTGAAAGCTGACCGAGTGGAATCACAGACCAAGAGCTTTTTTCGTTGAAAATTCTTGTGAATAAATGCTTAACTCCCTGAATACTTTATAGATATGGACGTAAACCTGTTTCGATTCTTGGTTAAAAGCAAAAAACAGCGCTGTTGGTATTCACGTTTACGCTAATATGTCGAAGTATAATGGTAGTCTGATAGTAAATGTAGCTAGCGGCCGCCTGATGTAAACGGAGCTTTTCCAGTGAAAATTCTTGTGAATAAATGCTTAAATCTCCTAATTCTTTATAGATATGGACGTAAAACATTCTCGATTCTTGGTTAAAAGCAAAAATCACCGTGCAGTTAGCATTTATTTTATGTAAATATGTCGAAGTACAATGGTAGTCTGTTAGTGAATGTAGCTAGCGGCTGCCTAATGTAAACAGAGCTTTTCCGGTGAAAATAATTGTGAATAAATGCTTTAATCCCCTAATTCTTTATAGATATGGACATAAAACAGTCTTGATTCTTGGTTAAAAGCAAAAAAAAAAAAAACGAAGTTAGCATTTATTTTACGTAAATATGTCGAAGTACAATCCTAGTCTGTTAGTGAATGTAGCTATCGGCCGCCTGATGTAAACAGTTTTTCCGGTGAAAATTCTTGTGAATAAATGCTTAAACCCCCGAATTCTTTATAGATATGGACGTAAAATAGTCTCGATTCTTGGTTAAAAGCAAAAAACCCGTGCTGTTAGCATTTATTTTACGTAAATATTGCGAACTATGATGCCAATGCAGTGGCGGCTAATTTCTCCCATTGATTTTTTTCACAACGTTTCAAAATGCATGCATGGTACGAAAAATATAATACCTTAAATCCTCGAACAAATCACTCCTGAGACAATCCTTCCTGTTTGTATGCGGTACAGCTTTCTTACTTTTCCAGCAGAAATCCGGCGTTAGATCACTGCGTGCAAGTGCTTGTGAATAGATGTGGGCGGCCCTCTATTTGAATGCGAGGCGCAGTGCATGACCAATCTGATCCACCAATACATTTTGAAGTCTATGACAGACCATTCTTAATTTCTCCATTTCCTGTGTTTGTACAGTGGTTATGGAAACTGGTTCCCAGGCAGCAAGCCTCTGATCCAGCAGGCCATGGCTAAGATCATGAAAGCCAACCCTGCCCTTTATGTGCTGAGGGAGCGCATCCGCAAGGGTCTGCAGCTCTACTCGTCCGAACCTACTGAGCCCTACCTGTCCTCACAGAACTACGGTGAACTCTTCTCCAACCAAATCATCTGGTTTGTGGATGACACCAATGTCTACAGAGTCACCATTCACAAGGTTTGTTCTGACTTGCTCATGTCTTATTGTTTAGATGCGTTTTCTCTATTCACATGCATTTTTCCTTCTGTCAACAGACCTTTGAGGGTAATTTGACCACCAAACCCATCAATGGAGCCATTTTCATCTTCAACCCCAGGACTGGACAGCTCTTCCTTAAGATCATTCACACGTCTGTGTGGGCCGGACAGAAACGTCTGGGTCAGGTAAGTGCCCTTGCTGATATCCAGTCATCACAAATGGCATTCTTCTCGGCAATTACAACAAAGACACGATTAGCAACCCACTCATAAGTCATTTTGATGTTCCTGTAGTTGGCTAAATGGAAGACAGCCGAAGAAGTCGCTGCCTTGATTCGCTCACTACCCGTGGAGGAGCAACCGAAGCAGATTATCGTGACCAGGAAGGGTATGTTGGACCCTCTTGAGGTAAGACCGTTACACCAAGTATTATTGAATGGAAAAATTAAGACCTCTCCGTGTTGGCATAACGTCAATGCCATACATTTCTAATGGCATCCCCCTTTCCGCAGGTCCACTTGCTTGACTTCCCCAACATTGTGATCAAGGGCTCTGAGTTACAGCTACCATTCCAGGCCTGTCTAAAGGTGGAGAAGTTTGGAGACCTGATCCTCAAAGCAACTGAGCCCCAAATGGTGCTGTTCAACCTTTACGATGATTGGCTTAAGACCATTTCTTCTTACACAGTGAGTCTTTCTATGAACCGCAAAAATACTACTATTTAAAGCTTTTTTTGTCATTAAATGATCCCTAAAAGAAATTGATTACTTATTTGCTTTTTATAAGACTTTTCTGTGATTTGTCCCATTCTAGGCTTTCTCCCGACTCATCCTGATCCTCAGAGCACTCCATGTCAACAATGACCGTGCCAAAGTGATCCTCAAACCTGATAAGACCACCATCACTGAGCCTCACCACATTTGGCCCACTCTCACAGACGAGGAATGGATCAAGGTGGAAGTGCAACTTAAAGACCTCATTTTGGCTGACTATGGCAAAAAGAACAAGTGAGTCTTGGGATTGGTTTAATTTTTGTGTGAACCGTGAAGAACAGGACAAACAAATTGATCACCAAACACGTTTCTGTTGCTTCTCCTCTTCCAGTGTGAACGTGGCTTCACTGACCCAGTCTGAGATCCGTGACATCATCCTGGGCATGGAGATCTCCGCTCCCTCGCAGCAAAGGCAGCAGATCGCTGAAATTGAAAAGCAAACCAAAGAGCAATCACAGCTCACAGCCACGCAGACGCGTACCGTCAACAAACACGGTGACGAGATCATCACTTCTACCACATCCAACTACGAGACGCAGACCTTCTCCTCCAAGACTGAATGGAGGGTCAGGTATGTCTCAGATTGAGGAAATTGACTACAGAGGTTTACTGCTATTGAGTAATAGTTAAACACTTTGTACTTTCCCTGTCAGAGCTATATCTGCTGCCAATCTCCATCTCCGAACCAACCACATTTACGTGTCTTCTGATGACATCAAGGAGACGGGATACACCTACATCCTGCCCAAAAATGTCCTCAAGAAGTTCATCTGCATTTCAGATTTGCGTGCACAGGTTTGTATGTCCAAGAAGTTGACGTTTTGGATCACATGTGCCAAAATTCAAGGCCTAATCAGGCCCACCACATCACTTTGTTTGGCCCTCAGAAGCAAATCATGTGCATGGACTTAATTTTTTCATGCTCAAATGCCATGACCAGGCTTCCTATGGGTTTCATCAATATAGATTTAAGACCACCTAGACCACCTAGAATGGAATTAATTTAATGGCAATCCCGAAAAAGATTTCACAACCAAACTGACAAAAAAAATGTTAGTCTGAACGTTGAGAAATTTCTCAGATGAAATTTCCTCCAATGCAGCACACTTAAAAAAAAAAAAAAAAAAAAAATCCAGATGAAACACCTTTTTATATTTTGAGTGAATTAAGACTGAAAACCCTAAAATTGTCGCTATTAAAAATGTTGAGGTATTGCAATTGTTTTTTATTTCTATCAGTTCTTGGACTGGCATCCGATTTCAATAACAGGTATCATTCAATCTGTTGTGTATGTAATATCATGATTTATTTGGGTCCAGTCATGATAACCTTCCAAAGCAAAACCATTATATGATTCACAGCAAAAATGAGTTCGACACCTCTGGTTTTGCAATTATTACAGTTGGCAGTGCCTCATTAGTAGGGCTGCAGCTTTCGAATATATTGGTAATCAAGTATTCTACTGAAAATTCCATCGATTAATAAAGTGCAGTTATAAATATACATGAGAAAAAGAGTCATTTCACCTAATATTGAAACATTTTTAGACAATGTCTTTATTTTAGATGTACATTGTTGAAAACAGCCAACAATTGGATCTCAGATGTGACTAGAAAAATAAAACAACAAATTCACTGCTTTCACTCCAAAAACTTGATTTTTTTTAATAAGATATTATTTTTGTCTTATTTCTAAAAATGATAAAATTATAGTATTTATTGCACCTCACCAGCAACAGATTTATCCTACACTTAAAGTGCAACAAAAATAAACGGTAAGATTTTTCGCCACTAGCTTTGTGGTAGCGTGTGTAGTTGTTAGGTGCTTCAGTAGATTTGAATTGCTTGCCACAGATGTCGACAAAAGCTTTGCCCTAGGACATGAATTACACTTTACATGCACGTTCTTTCCTTTAATTTCGACCAACTTGAAATAGTGTTATATCTCCACCTGGTAAAGGACAAATTTTCCTCTGAATGCTCTGCCATCGTAACCCTCTGCATCTGTTTTGCGTGTGTGCGTTTGCCGCACGCGCTGTTCCGGTTTGTGTGTGAAAACACCGGCTCTGATTGGCTTACCATGACACATGACTCTAACCCTCAGCCAATGACAATCGCTTCAATCGCATCTATCCAGGGGGTGCATTCAGGTAGCCTCGTCACCCTACTCCTCCCGTCACCCTCAAAGCGGCTGCCGTCCTTAAGATGGAAGCAGCATTCTTTCTGGTTGACAGTGGGGGATGGGAACGAGGCTAGCATTCAGGTGTAGCAAACACAGAAACGTTAGCAAGCTTTGGAAAGCCTTGTCTAATTGAATGAGCAGGGACAAACAGCCTGGAGTCATAAGAAGTACGTGTGCTATTCTCGAACTTGAACGCACCCCAAGTCTTGGATGACAAACAGAGCAGAGTAGACTCACTACGGCTGGTAGTTTCTTCAATTTATTTAGAGTAAGTAACGCACCGCTTTTGACCATCAGTAACTTTAACGGCGGAAAAAATAATTAGATTACCCCGTTACTGAAAAAATAACACCGTTATGCAACGGTGTTATTTATAACGGCATTATTCCCAACACTGCCCATCAATGACTACTGAGCAAAAATTGACAGCTTTATTATGTTTTTATTTTACCTTTATCACTCTACAGCACAGTTTTACAGATTAAATAAAGTCTGTTTCAAAGACACATTAGTCACGCGTCGACAGTAGTCAGAATTAATAGAAACCAAGCCCTCTACAGGGCTAACGTTACGTTAGCAAGGTACAGTAACATTTATTAACGCTGAGAAGTCTTCTGGTTTAAGATGGCAGATTGGCAGCTTTTTACTAACGCCGGCGAGTCTGTCATTTCGGATCAGACTCATCAGACGCAATCACCGTAGCATCATGTGAGCATAGTTTGTAGCAACCTTAGCGTTGTTTGTAGCGGCTGACCACTGCAGTCAGGTATTATTGTTTCTTCCTCTACGCGCTCTATGTCAGCGCGTTTTGCCGCATTAAAAGTAGTCCGGGCAAAAGGTCATGCTTAGAGCTCACAAAATTAAACGATTCATCGAGTTAGAAAAAATCCCTCGATCAATTTTTAAAATGAAGTGACTCGAATTATTCGAGTAATTGTTTCAGCTCTATTCATTAGTATGCAGTAATATTGTGTTGTGTTCCAGATTGCAGGCTATCTGTATGGCACCAGCCCACCTGACAACCCACAAGTAAAGGAGATCCGTTGTATTGTCATGGTGCCACAGTGGGGGACCCACCAAACTGTCCACTTACCTAATCAGCTGCCTGGACATGAATATCTGAAGGTAAGATTCGAGGAAAATGCTTTATTTCCGTAACCATTGCATAAGATATTTAAGTGGTCATACTAAAATCTCTGTCTCTCCAAAAGGAAATGGAACCCCTCGGTTGGATCCACACACAGCCTAATGAGTCACCACAGCTGTCCCCCCAGGACGTCACCACTCACGCCAAGGTCATGGCTGACAATCCCTCTTGGGATGGAGAAAAGACCATCATCATTACATGCAGGTAAATGTTTGATCTCATGTTAAAGTGATGATAGAAGTAGTTTGGATATAAGTGTTTGTAGTTCTGTTTATCCCTTCTGACTTCTTGCTCGCCATAATTAACAAAACAAAAAAATCTGTCTTATGATGAGAAGAAGTTCATAATTTGTTTTGATTTGCAGCTTCACACCAGGCTCATGCACGCTGACAGCCTACAAGCTGACACCCAGCGGTTACGAGTGGGGCCGACAAAACACAGACAAGGGGAACAACCCGAAAGGCTACCTGCCGTCCCACTATGAGAGAGTCCAGATGTTGCTCTCTGACCGCTTCCTGGGCTTCTTCATGGTCCCAGGCCAAGTATCCTGGAACTACAATTTCATGGGTCAGTAGTAGTATCTTGTTGCCCTATTTGTGCTTCACAGAAATGTTCATTTACCCAAATCACTGTACCGTGTAATACTCTTCCAATTCCAGAGTTAATTCCCAGTCTTTCCTCTATATTTTTCCCGATTTAGGCGTGCGTCATGACCCCAACATGAAGTATGACCTGCAGCTTGCCAACCCCAAGGAGTTCTACCATGAAGTGCACCGGCCATCGCACTTCCTTAACTTTGCCTCGTTACAGGAGGGTGAAATATATAACGCCGACCGTGAAGACATGTACGGTTGAGCCGAAAGACTCATTTTATGGGCCACTCTTGTAAAATTTCTTCTAAACATGTGTACTTCTTTCCTGGAAATTTTAATGTTAAAACTAGACACTTTTTGTTATTCCTATTATTTACTCCAGTTTGTATACACAGTCCCTTTAGTTGGAGTGAGGCTTCTTCATCTATGTGCGGCCTTTGTGTGTTAAGAGATCTAGGACACGAAATCTGCATTTGTTTCTGGTTATCTGTAAACGGGACTATCGTGTAATAATTGTTTCAAAGGCAGAAGTACTTGCATTTGCCATTTGAGAAGTAAAATGTCGATTTGTTTGTTTCTGTAATTCCCTATTGCTGTTCTGTGACATGGTAGCTTTGACCCAAATAAAGATGGCATTTTTATACATTGATAAGTGCCCTTATCTCGTTCCGCATATTTTTATCCACTTTCACTTTCAAATCTTAGTTTATCATGCGTCAACTGAAAAAAAAAAAACCCAAAAGTTAAACATTATACAGGGTGATTCAGAAAGAATGGCAAAATCATCACACATTTATTCATTTTAAAATAACTGAAATAGACTGAATTATTATTTAATGATAAAAGTATTTTTAACAAGTAAGAAATTTTAACAAAAGCCATATCGGCTTGATGTCTGGTGCTGCTGGTGGTGGTTACATTGAGCACTTGTAAAGCATGAAATTAAAACATGAAGCTATATACAATACTTGTATCCAGCTAGTTTTTAATTGCTTTATTATTATTTTTAAAAATAATAATAAAAAATACCGCAAAGGTTTAGCCGCAAAGGTTGAGGCACATTCTTTTTTAATCACCCTGTATAATTTCCTATCACTAAACACTGCTGAAGCAAACTGCTGACCAAAGAGAAAATGTTCAGTGACTTTAAAAAAAAATAAATAAAAAAGTCAATCACAAGCTAGTGGTTCATTTCATGACATTGGAACTTTTTTTTATTTGTTTAAAACAAAATACATAAATTCTTCATAATTTCCTACATTTCAACGAGTCAAGTTATGACCCCTTAGCTAATGGAGAAGGACTACATGACTAGCTTCATCTACTAGTCCTTCTCAAAAAAAATTGCATATTGTGATAACGCTCATTATTTTCTGTACTGCACTGATAAACATTTGACTTTCATATATTTTAGATTCATTACACACAACTGAAGTTCAAACCTTTTATTGTTTTAATATTGATGATTTTGGCAAAAAATTCCAGAAAAACCAAAAATCCCAATATATTAGCGTATTTCATCCGATCAATACAAAAAAAAGTTAAACTTCAATTAATTATATCAGTTATGCACTCAATACTTGGTCGGGAATCCTTTTGCAGAAATGACTGCCTCAATGCGGCTTGGCACGGAGGCAATCAGCCTGTGGCACTGCTGAGGTGTTACGAAGGCCCAGGATTCTTCAATAGCGGCCTTAAGCTCATCCACAGTGTTGGGTCTGGTGTCTCCCGACTTCCTCTTCACAATATCCCACACGTTCTCTATGGGGTTCAGGTCAGGAGAGTTGGCAGGCCAATTGAGCACAGTAATGACATGGTCAGTAGACCATTTACCATTTGTTTTGCCACTGTGAGCAGGTGCCAAGTCGTGCTGAAAAATAAAATCTTCATCTCCATAAAGCTTTTCAGCAGATGGAAGCATTAAGTGCACCAAAATCGCCTGACAGCTAGCTCATTGACCCTGCCCTTGATAAAACACAGTAGACCAACACCAGCAGTTGATATGGCACCCCAAACCATCACTGACTGTGGGTACTGGGCACTGGGCTTCAGGCATTTTGGCATTTCATTCTCCCCAGTCTTCCTCCAAACTCTGGCACCATGATTTCTGAATGACATGCAAAATTTGCTTTCATCTGAAAAAAGTACTTCGGACCACTGAGCAACAGTCAAGTGGTGCTTCTCTGTAGCCCAGGTCCGGCGCTTCTACCGCTGTTTCAGGTTCAGAAGTGGCTTGACCTGGGGAATGCGGCACCTGTAGCCAATTTCTAGCACACGCCTGTGCACGGTGGCTCTGGATTTTTCTACTCCAGACTCAGTCCACTGTTTCTGCTGGTCCCCCAAGGACTGGAATCGGCCCTTCTTGTGGTCCCCTCTTCTGGTTGTGCAGCGTTTCCTGCCAGACTTTTTCCTTCCCACAGACTTTCCACTGAGGTGCCTTGATACAGCACTCTGGGAACAGCCTATTCGCTCAGAATTTTCTTTCTGTGTCTTAGACTCTTGCTTGAGGGTGTCAATGATGGCCTTCTGGACAGCAGCCAGGTCGGCAGTCTTGCCCATGATTGCGGTTTTGAGTAATGAACCAGTCTGGGAGTTTTTAAAAGCCTCAGAAATCTTTCGCAGGGGTTTTTCAGTTAATTCGTTGATTCAGATGATAAGGTTAGTAGCTTCTTTAGAATATCTTTTCATGATATGCAAATTTTTTGTGATAGGGATTTTTGGTCGTTCCTGATTTTTTTGCTAAAATCATTCATGTTAAAACAATAAAAGGCTTGAACTACTTCAGTTGTGTGTAATGAATGTAAAATATATGAAAGTCTAATCAGTACATTACAGAAAATAATGAACTTTCTCACAATATGCAAAATTTTTTAGAGGGACCGGCTTCATCTACTGTTGAAGCTTAGAAGTGCAACAGAATGTAGGCTGAACTCAAGCTGCTGATGTGGGCCATATTCAACGAATGATATTTTCATGATTTGCAGCGGGCCAATAAAATCTGGTCAGGGGGCCGCTTTTGGCCCCCGGGCTTTGTTGGACACCCCTGCTCTAGTGGATGCACCACAACGCCGACCTGTCATGCAAGTCCTTAGTTGTGTGCTCATGCACTAGATTGGTTAGAAAAGTGGGAGGATCCAACTGCGGGTTGACTGCATGTACTAGCCAGTACGGTATTATCATGCAGTTTAGTACACAGATGTCCTAGTTTTTTTTTAACCGCCTCCCTTCTGTTTATGTGACCACATGAGCAGGTTAATATTCGCCTCATTTTTCCTCCTAAATTGCCATTTTTTACGGTTGGCTGCTCCGACGAGCCACCTTCGGTTTCGTTGTAGCAGAACAAGAGCATGACAAGCTGGAGGCTTCGATTTCAGACATGGAGCTACCTGCGTCTCACACGGACGCGATCCTTGGCTGCTTCGACAAGAACTGCTCGTCTCTGACGGTGGACGACGTCTACGATATCGCCAAAGTGATCGGAACCGAGCTAGAGAGACTCATCGACGGCTATGGCAAGGAGAGCGTCCTGGGCCTGGTGCCCAGGGTGGTGAAAGTGCTGGAGCTTCTCGAGAGCTTCACGGCCAGGAATCAGGTTCACAAATACAGGGAAGAAGAACTGCTGCGGACTTTTGAGAGCTTACAGCTGCAGCAGAAAAAAAAGACGAGCAAGGACAGCGACGAATTAAATGAAAATCACGAAACGCGGGTGAGAAAATGAGTGACAAGCCTCACCTACAGTTCTGACTGGCGACTTGTCGCAAATTGTAACAAGAGCGTCATAACCGTGTTATTACATGCACGTGAACGTCTCGATAACTTGCTATATCCTGATCTATCGTATCAAAGATAGTTTAAATTTAACTCAATTGAAGAGCCGAAGTCAGAAAAGCCGCCTCGGCAGCCTGCATATAAATATAAATATCTTAAAATACTAAAAACAATATACACAATGGTTGCAATTGCGCAATACTTGCTGTACATCATGTATTTCCCTAGTTGCCTACATTTAAAACGTTTTCAGGTGATTACTTTATTATAGAAATATATATATATATATATGGCGGAAAACACAGACGACTGAAAAAGCAGTTTCTGCTCTTGCACTCCTCTTTAAAAGACACTGGTGTATTTTAAGCTAAAACAACTGTTGTGTTTGATAGAACAATATGTCTATATGCTGCCATAGCAGATTCATGGCACATTAAGCCCCTGAATTATTTTTAAGTTGTCTTTTTTACCCTGAAAACCTCCGTTTACAGACCTCGCGCAACCGCTTTTGTTTCAACCCAGCCATTAAAACAAAGGTAATTAATTATATTTACTGTTCAAAATGTTTGTCGTTTTTAGCTTGGAATCATTAATTGATGTCTGATTTTTTGTTTAAAAAAAAAAAAAAAAAAAAAACGACTAAGAAATTATTCACTCACATATTTTAAACTTTTAAACAAATTATGTCACAATGAAAAAAATGGCATCTGTAAAAAAGTCACGGATATCTACCTCATAACTATCGCTTAATTGTATTTTTTTTTTTTGTAACCGTCGCATTTTCTCCAATATGTTAGATGATAAATAATTGATCCAAAAAAAAAAAAAAAAAATTATTAACTCGCAAATCACGTCACAATGAAACAAATATATGAAAAAGAAAATCTCGACCACTCCTTGATGTCTGCGATTTCTGCATCGCAACCCTTGTTAAATTACCATGTTTCACCCATAAAATCCCCCCAAAATCCAGTTGTGGCCATTCACAGCAGTGTCTTGACACTCAGTGATACATGCAACATGGAGTTTTTGGATCGAAACAAAGTAGGTACGCGATAATATCTCGTTAAAGTCATGGCGTCTGTAATTCTGTTCTCGCGGCTCTCACCTCCAGATAGGGTTTTGCTGTTTTAAAAAAAAAAAATTTTTTTTAAATGCCTTCCTGATCAAAAAATTTCATCCCCCGGAAAATTGAGATTTTAAGCTTTCCAATGATGTATCACACATGCATATCGGACAATTTTGAAAATTGGCTAAATTGGGGGTCTCAGAACTTCAAGTCAATACACTCACCGGCCACTTTATTAGGCCGCACATCCATGATGCGAATCTCCCGTTCCACCACATCCCAAAGATGCTCTATTGGATTTAGATCTGGTGACTGTGGAGGCCATTGTCATGTTCAAGAAACCAGTCTGAGATGATTCCAGCTTTATGACATGGCGTATTATCCTGCTGAAAGTAGCCATTAGAAGTTGGGTACATTGTGGTCATAAAGGGATGGACATGGTCAGCAACAATACTCAGGTAGGCTGTGGCCTTCCAACGATGCTCAATCGGTACCAAGGGGCCCAAAGAGTGCCAAGAAAATATTCCCCACACCATTACACCACCACCACCAGCCTGAACTGTTGATACAAGGCAGGATGGATCCATGCTTTCATGTTGTTGACGCCAAATTCTGACCCTACCATCCGAATGTCGCGGCAGAAATCGAGACTCATCAGACCAGGCAACGTTTTTCCAATCTTCTATTGTCCAATTTCGATGAGCTTGTGCAAATTGTAGCCTCAGTTTCCTGTTCTTAGCTGAAAGGAGTGGCACCCGGCATGGTCTTCTGCTGCTGTCGCCCATCTGCCTCAAAGTTTGACGTACTGTGTGTTCAGAGATGCTCTTCTGTCTACCTTGGTTGTAACGGGTGGTTATTTGAGTCACTTTTGCCTTTCTATCAGCTCGAACCAGTCTGGCCATTCTCCTCTGACCTCTGGAATCAAAAAGGCATTTCTGCCCACAGAACTGCCGCTCACTGGATATTTTTTCTTTTTCGGACCATTGTCTGTAAACCCTAGAGATGGTTGTACGTGAAAATCCCAGTAGATCAGCAGTTTCTGAAATACTCAGACCAGCCCTTCTGGCACCATGCCACGTTCAAAGTCACTCAAATCACCTTTCTTCCCCATACTGATGCTCGGTTTGAACTGCAGGAGATTGTCTTAAACCATGTCTACATGCCCAAATGCACTGAGTTGCCGCTATTTGATTGGCTGATTAGAAATTCAGTGTTAACGAGCAGTTGGACAGGTGTACCTAATAATGTGGCCGGTGAGTATATATACACAATTTAATATCACAAGATATCGCAAACTCAGGAATATAATCGTAATGATAGTTTTTTCCAATACTGTTTAGGTCTAATTTATTTATTTTACTTTTTAATGGCTAAAAAGTAACAAAATATTCCAGAGAAACAATGGCCTTGCCGGAAAAAAAAATAAATTTCGGAAAACACTCAGGTGACTTGAAGTTCCGCTCTGAGACCCCACAATTTGGCCAATTTTCAAAATTGTCCTATATGCATGTGTGATACATCATTGGAAAGCTTAAAATCTCAATTTTCTGGGGGAAGAAAATTTTTGAACGGGAGGGCATTTAAAAAAAAATCTTTAACAGCAAAACCCTAACTGGAGGTGAGAGCACGCCAGAGCATAATTAAAGGCGCCATGATTGTAACGAGATATTATCGTGTACTTACCTCTTTTCGTTCCAAAAACTCCATGTAGCATGTATCACCGAGTGTCAAGACACAGCTGTGAATGGCCACAGACAGATTTTTGGGGGATTTTATGGGTGAAACAGAATAATATAACAAGGGTCGCAGAAATCACAGACATCAAGGAGTGGTCGAGATTTTCTTTTTCATATATTTACCCTTTTAAACGTTTTTTTTTTTTTTTTTTTCAACTTTTTTTGTTTGGATCAATTATTTATCATCTAACATATCGGAGAAAATGCGACGGTAACAAAAGAAAATACAACTAAGCAATAGTTATGAGGTAGATATCCGTAACTTTTTTACAGACGCCATTTTTTTCATTCTGACATAATTTGTTTAAAAGTTTAAAATATGTGTGTGAATAATTTTTTGAAGTCCTTTTTTTTTTTTTTTTTTTTTTTTTTTTTAACAAAAAAAATCAGGCATAAATTAATGATTCCAAGCTAAAAATGACAGACATTTTGAATAATAAATATAATTAATTACCTTTGTTTTATGGCTGGGTTGAAGCAAAAGCTGTTGCGCAGATATTATCGCTTACCTACTTTGTTTCGATCCAAAAACTCCATGTAGCATGTATCACTGAGCGTCAAGACACAGCTGTGAATGGCCACAGCTGGATTTTGGGGGGATTTTATGGCTGAAACATGGTAATATAACAAGGGTTGCGATGCAGAAATCGCAGACATCAAGGAGTGGTCGAGATTTTCTTTTTCGTATATTTTTTTCATTGTGACATGATTTGCGAGTGAATAAAATTTTAGTCTTTTTTTTTTTTTTAAACTAAATATTAGACATCAATTAATCATCATATTTATTATTCAAAATGTCTATCATTTTTTAGCTTAGAATCATGAATTAATGTCTAATAATTAGTTTGGAAAAAAAACATAAAATAAAAACTTTATAGATATTTTACACCTTTAAACAAATTACGTCACAATGAAAAAAAAGTGTCTGTAAATAAATCTTGGATATCTACCTCATAACGATCGCTTAATTGTATTTTTTTTTTGTTACTGTCGCAATTTCCCTGATATTTTATATGATAAATAATCGATCCAAACAAAGAAAAATTGGAGAGAAAAAAAAAAATGTCTAAAAGCCTAAATTTCTAAAAAAGAAAATCTCGACCACTCCTTGATGTCTGCCATTTCTGCATTGTGACCACTCATAAAATCCCTAAAAAGTCCGGCTTTGGCCATTCCCAGCTGTGTCTTGACACTCGGTGAGACATGCTACACAGAGTCTTTGGATCGAAACAGGTGAGTACGCGATAATATCTCGTTAAAATCATGGTGTCTTTAATTATGCTCTCTCATGCTCTCACCTCCAGTTAGGGTTTAGGAGTTTTTTTGTTTGTTTTTTTAATGCCCTCCTGTTCAAAATTTTTCTTCCCCCAGCAAAATGAGATTTTAAGCTTTCCAATGATGTATCACAAACACACATAGGCCAATTTTGAAATTTGGCCAAATTGGGGGTCTAAGAGCTGAACTTCAAGTCACCTGAGTGTTTTCCGCCATATACATTCAGGGTTTGGACAAAAAATGGAAACACCTAACATTTTGGCATCATAATCATTGATCATAATTGTTAAAGAATTGCATGAGGAAAATTCTAATGAAGCTGAACATCTCTCGTATGGCCGGCACAATCCCCAGACCTCAACATTATTGCGCATTTATGGTCAGCTTTAGAGATTCAATTTAGAAGTCGATTTCCACCGCCATCGTCTCTAAAAGAGTTAGACGGCATTCTAACTGAAGAATGGCCTAAAATTCCTTTGGAAAAAATTCACAAGTTGTATGAATCAATACCTCGGAGAATCGAGGCTTTAATTGCCGCGAAAGGCGGACTTACACCATATCAAATTAGTTTGTTGATTTTTTTAAGGGGTTTCCATTATTTTTTCCAACCCCTGTGTATATATTAGTCTTTCGCCGTCAATGGCAGTCAATGAATTAATACTAAGAATGAAAATAAATACATCTTACTTTTGTCTCTAAAAGGGTTAATACAAGTTTACAGTTACTCAAGCTCTGTGAAGGAAGACTGTTGATACCTTATTTTTGTCTCGTTTGTCAAGCAGGAGCAACAACAACAGAAGGAGTCGCAACAGTGGAAAAGCAAGTGTGAGGACCTGCAAGTGCAAATCCAACAGCTTCAGGGGGACAACGAGCTGCTGCAGAGTAGGCTTAAGGGCAGCTATGCACATGATGGTATGTTCAAGTAGTCAATTTTAAATGAATTGGCCAAAGCACCCCTTTTTTCATGGCAAGTTTTATCATTTTTGCTGTGGTCCACCCATATCAGATAACCAGAGGTGGGTATGTCAGATCTCAGTACACGACTCACGTGTCTTCAATGATGCAGCAACAGAAAAATAGAAGAGATGTACATTTAATAGACTCATTCATATATGTAGTAACGCATTACATTTACTTGAGTAAGTTTTTGAGAAAAATGTACTTCTAAGAGTAGTTTTACAAAGCCTTTTTACTTTTAATGGCAAATGGACAGTACTTATATAGCGCATTTATCTGCATGGTTACCATGCCCAAAGCGCTTTACATTAGCACACATTTACCCATTCACGCACACATTCACACACCGACGGGGCTGCTGCCATGCACGGCGCTGTCAACCCATTGGAGGCAAATCAGGGTTCAGTGCCTTGCCCAAGGGCACTTCGACAGTGTGCAGTCGTAGCTGGGAAACGAACCACTGACCCTTCGGTCCGAGGGCAAGTCCAGCTACCAACTGCGCCACAGCCGCCCCATTTACATGAGTAAATTTCTGAAGAAGAAACACTACTCTTACTTAACTAATTTTGGGCTACACTAGCCGTTAACATTTTTCCTCATTAATCTACATATTAGAGTTTTACATTTTTTCTTGCTAGAGACTCCAAATCAGAGGCTCTACCAGTTTCACCATTGTGACATCTCAACAATAATCACATGACTCCATTATACCAATCAGACTCAAGCTTGCCGTTCTATGATCACGCCGGCCTGTTCATCACATGGAGACCGTAAAAAATTATTTATTTGACGCAGAGCATCAACATGACTCGAAAGCGCGGCTTTTAATCTCCCAGTTTTTATTTGGCACCGATTGACCACGGAAAAACAGATATGATCCTTATAGTTTAATAACAGGAAAAATTTCTCCACTAGACTCATGCTCTTTGGACAAATAATGCTTCATTTTTGTAGATTTTTTTTCTCTTGCCAGAATTCAATGATTTTTTTTTGTATTTCTTTTGCATAAAATGGTTATTTAATATGTTATAGTTCAGTATAACAATAACAGTTCATATAGACAACTTTGTGTGGAGAGAAAAAATACCATTAAAAAAAAAAAATCACACAGCGTAAGCAGGTACTCACAATGTTAGTCATTACTTTAGTATTTTGACAAAATACTTTTTAAAAATAATACAATTTTGATTATGATTTTTTTTACTTGAGTGCATTTTTTGTATGACTACTTTTACTTTTACTTGAGTAATATTCTTTATTAATAAGAGTAATATTCAATATTTTACTCTTACTTGAGTAATTTTTTTGGCTACTCTACCCACCTCTGCAGATAGGAATGGCAAAACAGCTTTACAATTTAGCACCACCCATTTGTCTCAGGCAGTGTTTTGCAATCTTAGGGGGCATATTTTATATTAGAAAAATTGTACGGCACACCACGAAAACCAACACATTCCAAATACAGTATGTACAGAGTTCTGAGGTGGCGGGATGTATTTTGGTACCAAAAACTGTGTTGAATTGAGTTGTGGAGCTTCGTTTAGACAAAAAAAAAAAAACTATAGGCAGTAGGAAACTTTAATGTGGGCTTAAGGTGACTTATTCTTCAAGATGAGTACACAGGCTAAGTGAGTTTAATGCATTCCAGAAAAGAGCGATTCACTTGGCGCAAGAATAATGCTGTGATTCCAATGTCACAATACCTGACACGGAATAAGTTAAACATGTTATCAATGCTTATATGCACTCTCTTGTCACAGTGGGCCTCCCTGTTCACACCAAAAAATCTGACTCAAAAGGTTGCGACATTGTGCAACAAACAAGGGAGATTTTCCCTGGAGTCTCGTTGCTCAAATACATTTTATACAGAGAACAATTGTGAAGTTTTGAGGATAATTGGTAGAGAGAATGAATGTATGGTTTTATGTATTTCAGTTTGCAGTTATTAGTTATTTGGGGCATATGCTTGAATATGTACTGGATTCTATTATCGTTGTGTCTGCTAATGTGTCCCAGATTGTTGACATCATTGGTCATCAATCTGAAGTCAGAGGGTGGAGTAGCTTGCTTAAGTTGTATTTTCGTTCTCAAGCAGTAAAACGAGGGGAAGAAGGTCATATGACTGGATTAAAAAAAAAAATTATGTACTGAATATGATGTCAAATACAGATTCCCACGGCACAGAAATGCAATATACTGTAGCTGTCATGTAAAGGAGTGTCAATCAATAGTGGAAAATCTGTCAGTAAGTCTGACTGAAAAGTTTCATACTGTAGGGTCTAACCTAGTGTGCTAGTGCAGTAGTGGATGAGTACATTGTAGCAAAAATGGTATGAATTAACACTTTCAAAAGTCACTTGAGTTATGCCACGTTGTGTCCACATTGGGTTTATTTACTCAAAATGTTCTCTCCCTCAATACAGTAAAGATGAATAACATGCTCTGTGGCATATTTGCTTTCTGGAGAAGCAGCTGATAAATTCAGTGCTAAGATTAAATTTTCTACTAACGTTTATTGTTTTTATTGCAGCTCTTGGAGAAAATATTCAGATCTATCACACCTTATCATGTGTGTCTGTGTGTTTTGGATTGTTGTTGTTTGCATGGGACATAATTTTTGGCATCACTCATGATATGTTTTTTTATTCAGAAGCACTACATTTACCTTGTACATTGAACTACATTCCACTCGCAACTTTTAAAAGTGCTTATAGGGATCCAGACTAAAATTTTTTACTAGGAGCACAGTGGCCTCTAACTTAAAATTTTAGGGGCACAAGCAGAAGGGGCGCACACTGTAAATTGACATGGAAAGTTTTCCTCTAATTTTCACTGTTTAACTGATCAATACTTTAATAATAAATGCATAAAACTACAAACCTATGAATCTATATTTTATTCTCTATTAGTTTATCAACCAGTATACTGCTTAGAAATTAGGTTACCATGGAATTTTGTTCTATTTCTGTCGCTGTCACCGGGCACCAGAAGCGTCGCGTCCCATTAGGCAAACCAGGCAATTGCCTAGGGCCCCCAGCCAGCAGGGCCCCCCAGAGGGCCAACAGATTTAGCACACGCAGCTTTACTGCACTGTCGCAGCGACAAGTGCGACAGTGCCAGTGAAAGCCATGTGTCTGAGTTCCCTGAAGGGGCCCCTTCACTCGCTCTACACCCCCCCTCCCTCACATGACTCAGAGTGAGAGTGAGCGGCGATTTGGCTTTTTTTTAATTGGCGTATATCCAAAATGAAGAGAAGTTATCCTTCTGGAAGCAACAAAAGAAAGGAAAAAAAAAGCAGAAGAGGATAAAAGGAAGCAAGACAGCGGTGAGTGTACTATGTTACTGTAGTTTTATGTCCTAATGTAGTAGCAGCCGGGTACTTTGAGTGTCCTAAAAAGCGCTCTATCAGACCGAGGCGTTATTATACTTTTATTAAATATGCTATTGCTCCAAGTCCAACTGTCCCCCTTACTTGTACACGCTCGAAGGGCCCTATTGTTGCTTGTTGCATGAGGCCCCCCCCGGGACTCTTGCTACGCCTCTGCCTGGCACTACAACCAATCATCATTATTTATACATCCCACATTAATTTATCGACAAATCACACTGGCCAACCTGGAAATTGACACCCCACCGCCACACTTTGTCAACATAGACGAGCGTATCATTTTAGCAGTCTCATACTTTATGATACCTCTCGGCATGATTTTTTTAAACATAGATAAAGGGCAGCAGTATGGAGAGTTGTTGGTGTTCAGAAAAGACTGGAAATTTTTTAAATGCCCTCCAAATTCATAGCTAATCAGAGACGAGCGATGACGCACAGGCATAGGGCGGTGCGTGTCGCCGTCGCTTGCCGCTGCAGTCGCATCGCGCCCCGTGTTTTGGCTTTCAGCTCAACGGCGATGAAATTGCATTTCGCCATCGCTCATCGCCTCCTGTGTATCGAGGTCCTGTCCCGATCCACACATTGCCCACCTCCACCTTCTTTTTCTTCTGTTGTATTTTCCCATGGCAAACCAGCTCGTTACAGTTCCGCCAACTAGTGGATTTAACCGTGAAGCAGTTTTTCAGCAATAGTGTGGAGGTAGATTTGCGTCTTTATTATTCAATCAAAATGTATGTTTTCAATCAAAAAAAGTCACTTCAATTAAAAAAAAAATGTGGTTGAATACAAAAATAAATTTGAGACTCAAAAAAAAGCATTTCAAAACTATTTGTTTAAATTTTTTTGAAAATTTTTTGATTTTTTTTTTGTTTGTTTTTTTGGGGGATTGAAGTGATTTTTCTTTGGAAAAAAAATATTTTTTGTTTGTTTGAAGCAACTATTTTAGGATTGAATAGTAGACCAAATGGTCACATTTTGCAACTAAAATTAGAGCCAGTACGAGTATTTTTTTCATCTACTCACACATGCACGACCAGTAACATTTAAGTTTTCTTTTGTTGTTTTGCTATAACAAAATATATACAGTATTTCTTAAATCTTTTTTTTTTTTGATTGAAGTGATTTTTCTTTTGAGAATTTAAAAATAAAAAATTTATGGAATAATAACGACACATGTGGCCTAAACGCAAAACAACATTACTTCAATAAAAAAAGTTGTTTAAATTAAAAAAAAAAAAAAAAAAACACCACTTCAATCAAAAATAAAAAAACTCAAAAAATTTTTTTTTTTTAAATATAAGAAAAATAGTTTTCAAATGCTTTTTGTTGAGTCTCAAATTAATTTTTTTTTCATTCCAACACATTTTTTTTTTGATTGAAGTGACTTTTTTTTGATTGAAAAGATATTTTGATCGAAACAATTTTTTAAAAATATAATATATAAATTTAAATATAACTTTTTTGGATTGAATAATAAAGACACAAACCTACCTCCATACAACGTCAAAATAGGACCATTTGGTCGCAGTCTGGAGCCCTGCTGTTTTTCATGTTAAATTTAGGATTTTACCGATCTTGTAAGTTTTGGCGAGTTTTCACGCAGGCGTAACTAAACTATGGCGCTGTCAAAATGATGAAATTCAACAAAGAATCTTGAATTTACAGGTCTATTGCAAGAAATGTTTTTTTTGTGGTAAGAATAAAACAGATAAATCAATTGATATCACTTCCCGATACTATATGTTGTTTATTTGGCTCCACTTGTCGATTGTCATACGATTGATTGGGTGTGGCTTTTAGCAACGACTCGATCACACTACTTGACGTCCTGTTGCGCCTGTTGCGTGTCTCAAACAACATTAATAGGTCTTGAATTTAACTTTCCATTAGCTGGATGAACCCTGTCAATCTTTTCATTTCTCATTTTTACTGTATAAATGATAAATGCAATGCTTTAGCAACTTATTTGTGCATTACCGCCAATAATTAGGCTTAAGTGTGGAGTAGAAGTTTGTCTACCAGAAAAAAATTCAACAATAATGTTTTTTTTTTTTTTTTTTTTTTTTTTTTTCAAATTAAATCTGCAAAAGTCCTACTAGCACTGGTGCAAGTAGATGAAAAATTTACTTGTGTTGTAACCTGTGTCAAATTTTAGGCGTGAAATGCTCCCATTTAGAAGCAGTCTGGAGACCTGGTTTAGTAATGGGCGATATTTTATTGCAAAAATGGCTATATATGGTAATATTGTATAGTCTTCCTCAACTCTTTTGAATAAATGATTAAATATATATTATGGTAAACGATGGCGTATTATTATCATGATATGAAATAAAATGGTGCAGCGGCCAGCAGCGATACCAATCAGACTTTCCTATATTCTGGGTTGTCCCGTTCAACTCGGGACTGTTGGCAACCCTACGCATTGATAGATTATATTTTCCATGTTGCCCAACATTTTGTTTGTTTTGGTCCATCAGAGAGTTGTACCCCAGGCACTATCACATGATTCTGCTTCACCATTCCAATGTAACCACTAGTGACGTTTGACTTCATTTCACAAATCAAACGAAACATATTACCACACAAATGGTCTCCACGGCTCCACACTGAAGCAACATTTGGTGTGACAAATTCAAATTAGGTATCGCAGAAAGAGTGGAGGGAAAACAGTGTCTAATTTAAAGTCAGAAAATGCACAACATCTTGCTGGATACAAAAAAAAAAAAAAAAAAAGCTATCTCATGTGCTGTTGTCAATGTCTGCCTAAAGATGTCTGAATTTCAGTTGACAACTTGAAAAAAAACTTCCCCGTCTCCCCATATGTGGTGTGCAGATCGTGTCCAGCGGCAGGAGCGAGAGGTGATGCTGAAGTTGAAACAAGTGGTGGATAAGCAGAGAGATGAACTGAGGGCCAAAGTGCAAGAAATCACCGGTATCTCCAGGGAAGTGGAAGCGGTAAGCAGGCATGAAGTCTGTTTAGCTGCAATTGTGACATTTTCCACTTCCTCCTGAAGGGATATTTTTATTAATGTGGGGTTTCCCCATTCACTTTTTAAAAAATGAAACTTGTTTTGATTTTGAACTCTACATGGAAATTGTATAATGTGTCAGTTCTTCACATCATAAATATCTGAAAAATGATCTGGTAAAAAGATTCTAATGGAATATTGGAATATATCCTATTATAAATAATCATATGGAATATTGGGGAAATTATTCGATAAATTTTCTATTTGTTGTGCTCGTATTGATTCATTAAAAATAGGTTGTTTTCTTTTTGATTCAGATTTAGGAAAGTTTCTCGCATGTTGCTGTTATCTTTGCATATCTTAAACGCTTAAGCGCTAACTGCATTCATTAAAAATAAGAGGCTTCCTTAGCTGAGCGGGAACTTGACTCACCGTCAAGTTTCAACATGTTCAAAGTTTAGCAGAAATAAATGTTCTTATAATAACAATAGTTTAATTATGATAAAAATGCATTCATAAAATTCACTTAAAATGTAATATTGGAAATTTTAAAATGGGCATGTTTAATCCAGAGGTATGTTGCATGCACACAAATGAAATACAGTTAATGGCAAGAGCTGTGTTAGAGACAAGATGACAGACGTTGCCCTTATAGTTCCTGGTTAAGTACTTTCGACAAGTCTAAGCAGGTTTTCCCCCATCATTTGTGTGCGGTTGTAATGCTATGCTTACCACATGATGTCAGTAGCTGTCATAACTGGGTGTGTATTTGCTATTTACCTCCAAACTGGTGACCTTAATAATAGTTTAGACCAGTGCTTCTCAATTATTTTCTATAACGCCACCCCCAGATGACATAAACGTTTGCCCCCCCCCCCCCCAACTCTCTGCTGCCATTGTAAATAGTATCATTTGTCACTAAAATTTTTATTATTATTATAACTTCATCTCTGCGTAACATTGTGTCCTTTTTTATATCAAAGGAAAAAAGTAATATTGATCAACCTAGAATAAAGTATAACTTTATTCACGTTGTTTTGTTTGCAACAGAAAAGACATAAAGCGCATCAATTCATAAATAAATGAATTAAAAAATGAATCTAAAAATAAAAGCACATCCAAACTGTAAAAATACACTCAAGGTACATTTTTTTGACCATTTGATACTGAAAATTTAAATTTAACAAAACCAATAAATAATAATTAATTCAAATTGATCAGCAAAATTAATTTACAAAGACAATATGCCAAACAATTTGACTGAAAAACCAAAAATAGAACAGAAACGAAATTGTCGTTGGACAGGTGGACAGTTTGTATTTTTGCTGCAGGCAGTATCAGCTCCTTTGCTACGTCGTGGGGTTATTTTGCACCGAACAAGCCAACAGTGCTCGCTGGTTTACTGATGTAACACTGACAAAGAGGGACGATTGTTGGTAATATTCGGCACGTTTTTGCTGAAAAACAATCATGCGGCTTATCAATGTGATCGGGGTCTAATTTCTTTAAGTGACGTCGTAGTGAACAGACTGATCTTTCCTCATCTCCTACTGTATTAAAATTCAAAGCCAAAAGCCAGACGTTAAATCATCTAGTTCTGTATATCCAGGGGGGAAAGTGGGCCAGAACGGTCAGGAACGCAGTTCCGGTATAAAATTCAGGGCCGGAACGCGGTTCCGGTGTAAGAATCAGGGCCGGAAAACTGTTCCGGTATACGGTGCTTTGTTTCCGAAAATATGACGGCAACTGTCAAAACGCTATGTAAAAAAAAATATACAAAGCTGCCACACATGCATTACATCTCCAAGAAGAAAACAATCTACAAACTTCAGATTTACATACACATCTGGCTCCGTGGTGACCTTCACGTCGGGGAGTTCTGGCAATAAATTCTAACCACTTTCACCTCTGTTTATATCTCCAGTGCTCACGGCTCTTTGTTGTGTGGCCTTGTTTAGTTTAAAAATACTGCGCACAGTCTGAAAATGAGGGCGCCACTGTCACCCTCTGAGTGGGTTGCTACTAAGTACTGCAAAAAAGTATGTTTCCTCGAGGTCACACGAGCCACCCCCAGAATGGGGGGGGGGGGGGGTGACTAGGGAAGTACTGATACATACAGTGATCCCTCGTTTTTCATGGTTAATGTGTGTGTACAATGTTTTTATTCAGATTTAAACGCAGTGGAAAGAGATATCAGACACGCTTTTTCCCTTTTTTTCCTCAAAGTATAATAAAAAAACCCTTATATGTATATTTTAACAAAAGTTTTTTAAGCACTGTAAAAGTAATGTTTTTGATATAAATGAGAAATATAAAAGAAAACAATGATTTGTACTTGTGTACATACATATATCTTAACATTTTGATCTGAAATATCATTTTTTCTGTTTTTTTTTTTGTTTGAATAAAAAAAAAAAATCAGCGATGTACTGAGGGCACGAAGTTTATAGCGCAAAGTAGTGAGGGTTCACAGTATAGTACATCTGTAACCATGTTTATTGTACTGCTGTGTCTTGTCCAGGCCTCCCTTGAAAAAAAAGATTTTTAATTTCAGTGGGACTTCCTGGTGAAATAAAGGCTAAATAATGATAAAAAAAAAAAAAATTGTGTAAAGTGTGAATGTTCCTGGTCATGACAGATGCGCTCTTGTGCAGCTCCAGGAGCAGTTGGAGCGCTTTATGAAGATGAATGCGGAGCTGCGACACAAGCAGAATGTCCTGCAGGCCCAGCTCAAGAGCACCGTAGAGAGAAAGGCCGACATGGAGGCCGACCTGAAAGAGAAAGTCAAAGTGATCGAAAAGCTGCAAGAGCAGATGGACAGAACCAACAGCAACAACCACGTATGGCTTTTACTTTTCATCTTTTCTCTTGACCAATGTACACGCCTTAAGAACAAAACAAGAATAGTGCTAAATGTGTGCCTAGTTTTACTAAACTGTTACAGATTTTGAATGAATCCGGTGCGTTCTTGTATACTTTTTAGTCCAGTCCGAGTCAGATCAATAGTACAACTGAGCCTTCAGCGGTTCACAGTGATCCTGACCAGCCTTGCTTCACCAAGAAGGAGGTGCGTGACATCATTTTTGAGCGGAATGAGCTCAAAACCAACCTCTTCCTGGTGCAAGAGGAGCTTAACTACTATCAAAGGTTTGTAAACTGTAAACTGTCAATTCTTGTCTTAATATTTGCTCATCGGCTGCCACTGATGGCGATACTAGGAGGGCTGCCATAAAATGATTTCAGCAATGGTTGTGCAATCTTTAACTTTTCTTTGGATGCCAGTCTTTAAAACGACCACTGTAACCAATCAGAAGTACGTTTCTTATTGTTCCACAAGGAGGCAGTAAAAGCAAAATTTGTAGGTCTGTGTGGCTCCTTGAAATCAAGTCAGCTGTGCATCTTTTTTTAAGAGAAGAAGCATCCTGGAGATTTAAAAAAAAAAAAAAAAAATGGACACGATGGAGGCAAACTAAGATCTGTTATGCGTTCTCGAAAAGAAAAAGAAAAAAGACCGAGCTGAACAAAATTTGTGTTCCTCAGTGTGATCAATGTAATCTTTACATCTGTTGTTCTATATGAAATTGACTGCCATTTTGGCATACAGTGGGGCAAATAAGTATTTAGTCAACTGCTAATTGTGCAAGTTCTCCCACTTGAAAATATTAGCGAGGCCTGTAATTGTCAACATGGGTAAACCTCAACCATGAGAGACAGAATGTGGAACCCCCCCCCGAAAATCACATTGTTTGATATTTAAAGAATTTATTTGCAAATCATGGTGGAAAATATGTATTTGTTCAATACCAAAAGTTCACCTCAATACTTTGTTATGTACCCTTTTTTGGCAATAACGGAGGCCAAACGTTTTCTGTAACTCTTCACAAGCTTTTCACACACTGTTACTGGTATTTTGACTCATTCCTCCATGCAGATCTCCTCTAGAGCAGTGATGTTTTGGGGCTGTCATTTGGCAACACGGACTTTCAACTCCCTCCACAGATTTTCTATGGCGTTGAGATCCGGAGACTACTAGGCCACTCCAGGACCTTGAAATGCTTCTTATGAAGCCACTCCTTTGTTGCCCTGGCTGTGTGTTTGGGATCATTGTCATGCTGAAAGACCCAGCCACGTCTCATCTTCAATGCCCTTGCTGATGGAAGGAGATTTTCACTCAAAATCTCTCGATACATGGCCCCATTCATTCTTTCCTTTACACAGATCAGTCGTCCTGGTCCCTATGCAGAAAAACAGCCCCAAAGCATGATGTTTCCACTTCCATGCTTCACAGTGGGTATGGTGCAATTCATTATTCTTTTTTTCTCCAAACACGAGAACCTGTGTTTCTTCCAAAATGTTCTATTTTCTCCCAGTCCTCTTCTGGATCATCCAAATGCTCTCTAGCGAACCGCAGACGGGTCTGGACGTGTACTTTCTTCAGCTGGGGGACATGTCTGGCAGTGCAGAATTTGAGTCCCTGGCGGCGCATTGTGTTACTGATAGTAGCCTTTGTTACTGTGGTCTCAGCTCTCTGTAGGTCATTCACTAGGTCCCCCTGTGTGGTTCTGGGATTTTTGTTCACCGTTCTTGTTATCATTTTGACACCATGGGGTGAGGAGGGAGTTGAAAGTCTGTGTTGCCCAATGACAGCCGGAAAACATCACTGCTCTAGGGATCTGCATGGAGGAATGGGCCAAAATACCAGCAACAGTGTGTGAAAAGCTTGTGAAGAGTTATAGAAAACGTATGACCTCTGCTATTGCCAACAAAGGGTACATAACAAAGTATTGAGATGAACTTTTAGTATTGACCAAATACTTATTTTCCACCATGATTTGCAAATAAATTCTTTAAAAATCAAGCAGTGATTTTCTGTTTTTTTTTTTTCCCCACATTCCGTCTGTCATGGTTGAGGTTTACCCATGTTGACAATTATAGCCCTCTCTAATATTTTCAAGTGGGAGAACTTGCACGATTAGTGGTTGACTAAATACTTATTTGCCCCCACTGTATCTCCAGGGAGATTCTGAATGAAGAGAGATGTCCTGGGTTCCTCCTGGAAGCTGTGCGATCTGCCATTACCAAAAGAAGAAAAGTCATCAAAGCCAAGATGCTTGGAATTCCTCCCCCAGAAAATAGCAGGTCAAGTCTCTGTCTGTCACCATCTAAAACATGTACATTTGCATAACTTGTTCACCTCAGAGGACGTTAGACTTCAAATGTTTTTAATCATTGATTGTTTTTTTCTTTAGTGATGAGGAGGACAAGTGCCCTGTGACAGAAGTGGACGGTACTGAAAAGCCAGCAGAGTCACGCATTCGAAACCTGTGAGTAAATCGTGCAGCTACATGTTACACTGCTACATACAGTGATTCCTTGCTTTCTACGCTTTATTGCTGGGGCATAAAGAACCAATTTCTTGACGATATGACACACTATCGGTTCATGGTCAATGATACGATATTTGTCAATACAGTCATCCCTCGCTGTTTCGTGCTTCAAACTTCGCAACCTCAGTCTATTGTTGATTTTTTTTTTTTTTCCAATTAAAAAAAATACAGATGAGCTGTCCTGAGCCGATCACATAGTCTCACTCTCGCTCCCTCCCTCTTCTTGCTCTTTGTTCGTCAGGCAGTGCACGTTCAGTGGAGTTGCTTATTAAAGTTATCAATGATTGAGAGATGTTTGTGTTTGATCTTGCCAGTCACGAACTTCAAAAGCGCCGCTTGCGTCAATCATCTTTTTAACTTGTTAAACAGCTGCTGTGGCAACTCATTGAGTGTAAGTGAGCAGCTATAGCGGATTTGAGTTGACTCACTCGTTGAAGCCTTTAATAAAGCCAAGCATTTTTCTACTACTTTATTCCTGTTTAAAAATAATTCGGTGGGACAGTAACATGTTTAAAACGGATCATAATTATTACATTTGAAGTGCTTAAAAAACATTTATTGAAATATGTATATAATTTTTTTTTGTTTAATTATACTTTGGGGGGAAAAAAAGTAAAAAACATGTCTTATATGCATCTCTCTCCAAAACTAAATCTGAATAAATAAATTGAAGAAATAAATAAATTGGGTGCGCTACCTTGTGGTTTTTCACTTATCGCGGATGGTTCTGCTCCCCATTAAGGGCGAAAAAAGAGGGAACACTGTATTACGTTTGCCACAATTCGATTTTATTCCAAGGCCTTTGATGAATTGAATCCGATATTATGTACACATTTAACGCAATCATTTAAACTACAAAAACTTAACTTACAAAAAAATACAAACGAGTTGTGGATTTTTTTGAAAATGTTGTTACTGCAACATTTGAGTAAAAGACATTTGTTGCAGTCCAAGTTTTAACCACCAAAATCACAATATGATACGGTATTGGTTCTTTGGCCAACAGCACAATATTTGCCAGTATCACAAAGTCCATCACGATTTCATACGGATCAATGTATCGTTACATCCCAACTGAGGATTTTTTCGTGTGGAAGGAAGGTACTGAATGTGTTTCTAGTGGAAATCATTGCTATATTGCAGAAATCTGTGGGCTATCACAATCAGAATAATGGTGGACTTGATCATCCATTTAGGAGAATAATTAAATCAACTCCTTAAATATGGGACAATGCTTATGTAAACCATTTCAGGCACAAATTATGATTTTTTTTTTTAATGATTATGATATTATATTATTATTTATATTACATTTATATAGGACATGGGTCTCAAACTTTGGGCCCAGGGGCCAATTGGAGCCTGCGGAACAATATTTTTCCCCATTTGACATCCAATTGTAGTAGTAGTGTTACCCGCGCATATTTTACAATGGGCAATAAAAAAAAAAAAATATATAAATGATTTTAGAAAAATAAAATGAATTAATTTAGGGATCCATTTCAGGGAAAAAAAACCTTATTTAAATAATGTCAATAAGAAAAAGAAATGTTTAAAAACGTGAACTGAAAAAAGCCACGTCGAGTAAAAAATATAAACAATTCCAAATTAAATTAAATTAATTAAAAAAAAAAAAATTGTAATAAATTGAAAAGAAGAAGAACAAGACATTAATTCAAATAAGTGTGGCATTTGTGTATTTTGCTGTGGGATTTTTATTTTATTTTGTAAATATTTTTTATAAATCTCTTCAAATATGTTAACTCTTCGTCTGCTATTGATGGCAATAGACGTCCAAGGGCCTGTAAGCAATCAAATGATTGCTTCCAGCGCCCTTCCAGTTGAAATGAATTTGATGTCTATTGCCATCAATAGGTATCAATATCAACCACCCTCTTTTACTAACTACCACAACACATACTTGTAGGGACCACTGTTCCTACAAGTGTTAAACACAAATAAATAGGAAACTCTTAAGTACAGTGGTCTTTTGTGCATTAGTCTTCCCTCCTATTATTATCATAAGACCTTTGCCAATCCTCTGCTATATTTAGCCTTAATCCCCGCCCCAATGAGCTGACCTCAACCCTGTCTGTCTCTGCGTGGTGCAGCTTTGGCTTCCTGACGTGGTCGGGCAGCGGCCGGAGCCCCAGCCACATGAGCAACGCCACATCCAGCTGGGAGATCATCGCCGACTCAGAGGCCAGTGGCGAGTCTCCGCAGTAAATGACCTCCCGTGGCTTGTAACAGACATGACAAGTTTGTTTTAAAGCTGCTCTCCACCTTTTTATCCCACCACCACTTCTTAACCGCTGCAAGCTCTCTTGCATTATCCCGCTATTTTGCTTTTAGTCATGAAAGAGAAATAACTACAGTATAATCTCTATACCAGGATGATATTTAAGTGTAATTAATTTTACGCCTGACAAAAGGTACTGCAATTATATATTTATACGTATCCTTAATTTCTTTTACAAACCAAAGATTAACCAATGTAAGTATTTGGAGAAAAGAGATGTGCACTCTAACAAGGGTTAAAAAATGTAGGTTAAGCACTTTTTTTTTTTTTTAAATAAATTATTATAACAATTTAACCAAAAATTATATTGTGGAAATGCTACTTCTTTCAGAGAATTTTATATATCACACTTCCTTTAGCAGCCACTGCATTTTAACCCATCAGCCTTAAACTGTTGCTTGTTCACTGTGTTTCTACTCTCACTAGTTGAATTCTGTAAAGAAAGTAATGCACTGTAATTAGTCGCAAGAGTTGTATTTTTTCCCCCGGTTGCCACTGTCTTTAATTGGAAAAAAAAAAAAAAAAAAACGCATAACAAACTACAGTATATGATTTTCCCACCACCTAACTCATTTGAGATTATTTTAAAGGAGCCATATTTAAGATTTGGGGCCAAAAATGGTACTGCAACCAGGATATCAAAATACTGTAGGGCTGGAACTCGATTATTCAAGTAATTGATTAATCTATTGATTAGTTAGTTCGAATACTTGAGTAATTAGATTAGGAACATTTAATGCGTTGCAGAATACATTTTAGGAGATGTAAAACAAAGAAACAAGTGTTTATGCCTGCAACAACATATATTTTGGCTTGCTAAGATTGCACTTTAAAAAGAGCATTAAATGTGAATACAAATTAAAATACCTGAGTGTTTCTTCAAACTATGTAAAATTGCACTTTAATTTCACAAGAGCAATAAATACTATCAAGACTAAATTAAAATACCTGAACTTAGCCTCAAATGGTATAAAAAAAATAAACCAATGAGTCTAATTACAAAAAAAAACAGAACAATTGCCTAACTTGCATAACAAAAGTCCATAAGTTTAAATGCTATAAAATGCAAACTTTTTTTTTTTTTTTGTACAAAGTTCTTGACAAATCGTTCAAACATAAATTTACACAAAAAACAGCTAAATATAACTCTAAACTTAATTACGAATGCATAAACAAACCTATTAGCTCAAACAAAAACCTACCTTAGGTTGGTCTTAACAGGGAGCAGCTGGATTCAGCTACGTTAGATGAGTTATGTCATATTCACTGTTGCCACTAAAGGGCATTGTATCCACCCAAATCAATAAAACTAAATGCAAACCCTTTTAAAACAAACCGTTGCAACACCACTTCAATTAAATGAATCCTCGAAGCAGCAAAATTTGATTCGAAGCTTTTTTCTAATCGAATTACTCAAGTGAATCGATTAATTGTTGCAGCACTAAAATGCTGTATTGAAGAGAATAATCTTTGGGCAATAGTTCCCAATAGAGAATCAAGCTATTTTATCACACCACTGTTGCATTTCAATCAGAAAAGAGAGAGGCGATGATCTGAACATGCAGCATTTGTCTACAATCTATGTCTGCTATATACCAAAAATTAAATGAGTACATGCTACAGTCTTCAAACATAAGGCTTTCATCTTGCACCGGAGTTAAGTTGATGCACAAATAAATAATTGTTTTTTGCAAAGGAGGTTAGCATTTTCAGTGTCCTACCAAAATATGCTCCTGGTAAAAGACGCTATTTGTCAATGGACCCACATGCTAAACAACATAACATGAGCATGCCAACTTTGTTCATGTCCCAATTGTCTGTTTACCATACAAAAAGGTAATATAGGAAAACTCAAAACACATGTAACTTTTGGCATCAGTTGTCAATTTTTTCTTCCTTGTCACTCGATTCCATTGATTGAAGGCATCTAAAGTGCATACTTTGTCTTAATTCTTATTACGTCATGACTCATTTGAGATTTGTGATGAGTTTTTTTTTTTCTTTCCCTCCAGTTGTAGATGACATCATCAATTCAGACTGTTTGTAAAAGTTGTAGTTGAGCTTTGGCACCCTGGATGCAGAACTGATCTCGTAATTGGCTGATTGGTGGAGGGAGGTACATCCGTTGTAAACACAGAATCAATACAATAAATTTTACGGGCTGACAACTTTTAAAATGGGAAAATCTAGGCTACACCATTGAGAAATGTGCTAGACCGACAGTATTTCTAAAAAGCATGCTTCTTCAATGTCTGTTGAAATGTTAAGGCTATTCAATAAATAATTATTCTTTCATATGGTTCCTTTAAGTATAGACTTTGTTGGCAAAATAGAGCTTTTCCACGGCTAGAATATTTTTTTTTTCTACCGACAGTGCAGTTTGAACATTATATGCTTAAAAATGTATTTAACTGAATGGAAAATGCTCTTGAGAACACATTATTCCATGTACGTACCATTTATTGGGCATGTAATGTATGTGTATAAACATTTTAATATGCAAAACAAATACTCAGCCTTGAGTAATCAACACCTTTAGCTAATAACATGCCAGTCACCAGTTCAATTTGCTTCTCTTGTAGGTGGCAATGAACGGCCAGTGAGCACTTGTGGTTTAGATACGAATGGAACACATGATGCTTCTACTGTACAGTCTTTTTTCCTCCAATAGTATTTGTGGTTTATTTTTGTAAGCATGTATTTTTTTCTGCAAAAATGAAATGTTTGAAGAAAAGTGTAACTTAAATAAAGAAAGAGATTGTGAAACTGACACATTGCTCATTAAAGTCTATCAATTAAAAGTGGCTATAACTTTTTATTATTCGCAACCCATGATGAGTTGTTTAACACAACTGTTTTACAATGGACTTGAAAAATATAAC
Organism: Corythoichthys intestinalis; assembly: GCF_030265065.1. Classification (NCBI taxonomy): domain Eukaryota; kingdom Metazoa; phylum Chordata; class Actinopteri; order Syngnathiformes; family Syngnathidae; genus Corythoichthys; species Corythoichthys intestinalis. Next base: position 39,337,687 of record NC_080400.1, read on the forward strand.
TTTCGTTGGATTTGTTTGTGTCACAAGAAAACAGTGATTGTTCAAGTGTGGTACAAGTACCACCTTCAACTGGTACTCTCTATATATGTTTTTTTAACCTGTCCTGTTCTGCTGTTCGACACGGAGAATGGAAGTCTAAGTGCCCGGATAGTCTGAACAGTTTTAATGTTTCACATTGAGAGTCTGACATACTCCCATTGTGATCATTCAACATACCTCGTTTATTATGACAAAGCAGCGAACAGGAAGGGGTTATGGGGGAACAGAAGAAAAGAAACACAAGAGAAGAAAGAAAAGAAACACAAACAACAACAAGAAATACATTGAACGCCTAACTACACTAACTACTAATATGTTGGTGCTATCGTCAGCTAAATGTATTTCCAGTTGACACCATGTGGGGGGCCTGTTGACCAGGGAAAAAGAGGGGGAAAGGGATGGGGGAGTCTATAAGCTAAGTGATTGAAAGGGGTAGAGTGTACACAGATCAGCTCTGTGATCTAGAACCCAGTAATCGTGTGAATCTCTTGTGAGTGTAAGCCCGTTGGCGACCGACCCTACGCCGCCCCATCGCCAATCCCGGCACCGGGACCCCCCTCCCGAGCGTGCCCAATCACCTCCAGCCGCACGCGAGCCTCACCGGGCACGCAACAGCCACGCAGACGAGCAGAGACGCCACGCGGGCGCTGACACAGGGCCATGGCCCCCATCCAGCCAGCCCGGGGAGGGAGGGTGGTTTCCGGGAGGGGGCAGCGCAGCCCATCCCTCCTCCCGCAGCCCAGCAAAGGAGCCCCCCCCCCCCCGGAATCCAGGGTGCCTCAAGCCACAGCCCCAGCCTCAACTGGTACTGTAATGATCAACTGAACTAACCCTTTCAAGTACAAATTATGATATAATATTTCCTTTACAGGGAACTCATTAACTCATGTTCATTCGCCCCTTGCAGTCAAAAGAAGAATTGGACGTCTATCGCCGTCAATTAAATACTACATATAGTATGGGGAATTTTTTTTTCAAAAAATAGTTTAGAGTGTTACTTTGGGCCTTAACCAGAATGTAAGTCAGTTTAATTCGTTTTATTGCCATTAATTTAGCTGTCATTCACATTGTATTAATTTTAGGGCTGTCAAACGATTAAAATTATTAATCAAGTTAATTACAGCTTAAAAATTAATTAATTGTAATTAATTGCAATTAATCGCAATTCAAACCATCTATAAAATATGCCATGTTTTTCTGTAAATTATTGTTGGAATGGAAAGATAAGACACAAGATGGATATATACATTCGACATACGGTACATTGGGACTGTATTTCTTTATTATAACAATAAATCAACAAGATGGCATTAACATTCTTAACATTCTGTTAAAGCGATTCATGGATAGAAAGACTTGTAGTTCTTAAAAGATAAATGTTAGTACAAGTTATAGAAATTTTATATTAAAACCCCTCTTAATGTTTTCGTTTTAATAAAATTTGTAAAAATTTCAATCAAAAAAATAAACTAGAAGCCCGCCATTGTTGATGTCAATAATTACTTACACAATGCTCATGGGTGCTGAAGCCTATAAAATCAGTCACACCCAAGCGCCAGCAGAGGGCGGCAAAACTCCATAAAACACAATTAACATGTGGGCATTTCACTGTACTGTCATTTAAATCTGTCTGAGCGGGGCATGTGCGTTAATTGCATCAAATATTTTAACGTGATTAATTAAAAAAATTAATTACCACCCATTAAAGCGATAATTTTGACAGCCCTAATTCATTTATAAGTGTACTGTATAATTATTTGACAATATTATAAAAATACAGCAATTATCATTATTAAATAATTTATAATTGCTAGTAATATATTTTTTAATGACCAAAAATAGTCACTTTGCCTATACAGGGTTAAAGTTCTTAAGTGTCAATATAAATATTTTAAAAATGACCATAACAGGCACTTGCTCAATAAAGGGTCTTAGGTCTTAAGTGCCAACTTTTGAATTACCGTCCATTGTAGCGACCACTGTCCCTCAAAGGGTTAAATCCTTAAACAACCTTTTTTAATCCACGACACAGCACTTAATCAAGTGCAGTTCAGTTATGTTTAATTTTGACTACAAATGATTTACATTTAATGTGTCACAACTCAAATACCTATACACTGCTGGCCAAAAGTATTGGCCCCCTGCAATTCTGCCAGGTAGTGCTCAATTTTTCCCAGAAAATGATTGCAATTACAAATGCTTTGGTAGAAATATCCATTTATTTTGCTTGCAATTAAAAAGCAAAGAAGAGAATGGGAAAAAAAAATAAATCATTATTATTTTACACAAAACTCCAAAAATGGGACGGACGAAAGTATTGGCACGCTTTGAAAAACCTTGTGTTGCTTCTCTAATTTGTGTAATTAACAGCACCTGTTACAGTACTTACCTTTGGCTCATAACAGGTGGTGGCAATAACTAAATTACACTTGCAGCCAGTTAAAATAGATTAAAGTTGATTCAACCATTGTCCTGTGTCCTTGTGTGTACCACATTGAGCATGGAGAAAAGAAAGAAGACCGAAGAACTGTCTGAGAACTTGAGAAGCAAAATTATGAGGAAGCATGGGCAATCTCAAGGCTACAACTCCAAAGACCTGAATGTTCCTGTGTCTACCGTGCGCAGTGTTGTCAATAAGTCTAAGGCCCATGGCACTGTGGCTAACCTCCATAGATGTGGACGGAAAAGAAAAATTGACGAGAGATTTCAACGAAAGATTGTGCGGATGGTGGATAAAGAACCTCGTCTAACAAGTTCAAGCTGTCCTGCAGTCTGAGGGTACAACAGTGTCAACCCGTACTATCCGTTGGCGTCTGAATGAAAAGGGACTCCGTGGTAGGATACCCAGGAAGACCCCACTTCTGACCCAGAGACATTAAAAAGCAAGGCTGGAGTTTGCCAAAATTTACCTGAGAAAGCCAAAAACATTTTGGAAGAATGTTCTCTGGTCAGATGAGACAAAGTAAAGCTTTTTAGAAAAAGGTATCAACATAGAATTAACAGGGAAAAAAACAAGGCCTTCAAAGAAAAGAACACGGTCCCCACAGTCAAACATGGCGGAGGTTCCCTGATGTTTAGGGGTTGCTTTGCTGCCTCTGGCACTGGACTGCTTGATCGTGTGCATTTCATTACGAAGTCTGAAGACTACCAACAAATTTTGCGGCATAATGTTGGGCCCAGCGTGAGAAAGCTGGGTCTCCCTGAGAGGTCATGGGTCTTCCAGTAGGACAATGACCCAAAATACACTTCAAAAAGCACCAGAAAATGGTTTGAGAGAAAGCACTGGAGACTTCTAAAGTGGCCAGCAATGAGTCCAGACCTGAATCTCATAGAACACATGTGGAGAGATCTGAAAATGGCAGTTTGGAGAAGGCACCCATCAAATCTTAGAGACCTGGTGCAGTTAGCCAAAAAAGAATGGTCTAAAATTCCAGCAGAGTTTATATACGCCCTATGAAATGCACTCCGGTGTTGTCCAGTTTTGCCTACTTACCTACCCACAGAGCCTGTGTTCCCCCTGAGTCTTTGGAGTGGAAACTCCAAACCAAGTAGCCGTATTTTGCATCCCAGACTATGTACTTGTGAATGGTGTGTCCATGTTGTTGTTGTTGCTGTTTTTTCTTTTTCTTTTTTGTCAGTGAGTGTGTGCACTGACGGCTGCCTCCATGTCAATCTTTGGATAGCATTAATATTCTGTTATTGTTTGTTCGTATACATGAAGTACATGTATGTTGATTTGTTATGATAAAACCATTAAAAAGATTCAACTAGTAAAATTCCAGCAGAGCATTATAGGAAACTCAATGATGGATACCGGAAGCGGTTGTTCGCAGTTATTTTGTCAAAAGGTTGTGCTACCAAGTATTAAGCTGAGGCTGCCAATGTTTTTGCTAACTTTGGGAGTTTTGTGTTTTTTTTCCATTAGCTTTTCATTGCAAGCAAAATCAATTAAAATATTATTACCAAAGCAATTATTTTCTCTGAGAAATTGAGCATTATCTGACAGAATTGCAGGGGTGCCAATACTTTTGGCCAGCAGTGTAATAATATAACTACTGTACAACTCCCAGTCAAAATTGATTGGACGTCTAGCACCGTCAATGTTGGCCCTGATGGTGGCATTCGAAAAGCAAAATATTTATTTGAGATGGTATTTGCTGTAAAATGTTTAGGAACTACTGCTGCTGGAAGGAAAGTACAGGTAGTTTTACACCAAGAAAAATTGTTGCATTGTTCAAATATATCAAAAACTAAGATATTCCCGAGTTGCAATTTTATGTCCTGCTGAATTAAAACACTTCCCAAACCACATTGTGGCTGTACACGTTATCTGAGGGATGACGGGACCAGTGTAGTTTCTGGGAACAAGACAAACGTTCAGGTCGTGTGTTTGCATACTACAATCATTGATGTGTGTGGCTCCATCTTTAAAAAGCCTCATGTAGCTGAATAGAAGGAAGCGGCTTAAGCTTCCCCAGGAAATGGGAAGAGGAAACCCGGTGGCTCTGACCCTTACATTACTGCTGCAAGACGACCGGGTGGAGACAGAAAGAGGGCGAGGGAAGGGTGGAGGGCGGCCCTTGTTTAAGGGAGACACTTGAGCTCAAACTCTAGAGAGATATTTGAAGAAAATGCCTCTTCTCTTCAGAACTCTGACCACTTTGTGCTGCTGTTGGTTGTCCTGTTCACTCACACTGGACCCAGCAGGGAGGAACGTCTGCCACAACCCCAGGTAGCACCATCTTTACTTCATTATCTGATTGAGTTATGAGGTCGGGTGACATTGTGTTTATGAAGCAAGGGAATAAACCCTGTTGGCATCTCACTAAATCTGCAATGGAGTTGTTAATGTTGGTTCAGAGTTCACTTGTTTGTCTGGTTTATGAGAACTTGTTAAATGTCCACTTTGCTGAGCTAATTTAGTTCATAAATGCTTTTACAGGAATCCGTCCACCCTTGTGTGCTGCACGGGCTGGAATCAGGATGGAAAAGAGTGCACGATACGTGAGTTTGACCACATCAATTCAATTTCTGTTATGTATGTCATTTGTATAGGCTTTGGTTATAGTGGTGTCTTGTGTGCATGTGCGTGTGTGTCTGTGTGTGTATATACAGCTATGTGTGAGGGTGAGCAGGCCTGTCTGAAGGATGAACTCTGTGTATATCCTGGAGTGTGTCGCTGTCCACCAGGCTACTATGGAGCGCACTGTAAAACACGTGAGTGGACAAACAATTTTATTGTCCAAGGAGACTTTAATCTTACAAATGGTTAAAGATGATGGATGGGAAAATTATGAAGCTCGCCCATGCAATTAGATCATCATTTGAATGTAGGACAATTGTGGAAAATATTAATGTTTCATGAGTTTGGAATTTAAAAAAGTAAATATATATTTTATCCTTCAAATTCAATTAAAATGTATACACTATTAATTCAGCCTCAATGATTAAAAAAAAAGTTAACAGAAGTTAAAATTTCAAGTCAACCTATTTTACTTGCATTTTCAAGTACACTGATTTGATGTAAAATTTACAAATGCAAGTTATCAATGAAAACTCACTTTTAGTAAGCAAAACTTCTGAATTTGAGCATTTTTTTTTTTTTTTACTTTTAGTAAGCATAACTAAAGTTCAAGTCCATACTGTATCTATAAAACTATCCCGAACCAGATTTGAACCTGGATCTACTGATATTTGTTCTTGCCAGTGAAATTTTCTTTAAAGCATTGTGAGGCAAGGTCTGAGTTCACATAACATTTCACATAAGCAAAACTTAACATTTCAAATTAGCACAACCTATCTTTCAAGTCCTGCTTACTCAGAAATGTAGGTTTTACCCCAAAATGTGATAATTCAAGTTAGCACAACTAATTCTATCACGTTAACGCCAGTGTTGTTTTTTGCAGCAATTTTAATTTTCGTCTTAGTCTTTTGGATGAAAATACTTATTAGTCGCAGTCGATTCAAATTTTGTTCGTATTAGTCTAGTTTTAGTCGACATAACAATAGAGTCTACAAGGATATCACCATTTTCATGATAATACCGTATTGGCCCGAATATAAGATGGCCCTGATTATAAGACGACCCCCTCTTTTTCAAGACTCTAGTTTGAACAAAGACTTTTTGAACACCAAATTAATTTTTATACAGAAAATAATTACAGTACATCCGAAACAAATGATTATAACAATATATTTGAGAGAAAAAGCATATTATTTTGCCTCATTGAAATCTTAATATCTGAACATTTTTAAATATGTAAACTATGCAATCACATTCGTAAACGAATGGCTTCTGGTTTTGACATGAAAATAAACCAACCTATTGTGATAAAACAAAAAATTGCAATAACTGCATTAACCATCAAAGTGAAGTCTAACTGTAACTGTAGTCTTGAAACAAATCTGAATAAGGAAAAACATTGCAATAGAATAATGCAAACTTGTTAAACTTCAGAGTAGCTGAGATCTTTCATAACAGAACATTGCTTCAATGATATCTGGCGCCATCTAGCCTCGTGAATGGGGAGAGTAGCTGTGATCTGTCATGACAGAACATCGCTTCAATGATATCTGGCGCCATCTAGCGTCGTGAATGGCTATAATGTCTAGACCGCGAATATAAGACGACCCCCTCTTTTTCAGTCTAATTTCAATGCAAAAAGCACAGTCTTACATTCAGGCCAGTATGGTAATACACACTCAGTAGGAAAACAGCTCATTATTTGCAATCAATTAAACTCACCTGGACGCTACGAACTGTATGTAAAATGTTTTCCAATAATTTAAGAAGACACTGAGTCACCACGCTACATGCTAATGCGAACGATATGCTAACGCTACAAGTTAGTTTAGTGTGTGATGATCACTCAGCACAGACCTTTAAAGGCTAAAGCAACATGGCATATCAAAGCCAAGTTAAGAAAGCAAAACTTACCAAGCAACACCTGACGCATATGTTTTACAAAAGGAGCCTGGAATGGGCACAGGCTTACTCACATGTGTGTGAGATGGGGGGTCGGGGGGAGGTGCAGCACCTCACATGAGTGACACGATCGAACACTGCTAAATGTGTGCAAACTACACAATCTCCCACATTGTGAATTTATGACGGAAACAATGGCGAATTTTGCACACGACAACTGTCATCCATCTCTTTATGTTTTCGTCTCCCAAGACACGTTTTCTTCGCGTCATCGTGACGTCATTGTCATGAAAAAAATTGTTCGTTGACGAAATATTTTCGTTGTCGTCATCGTTGACGAAAACAACGCTGGTCAACATCATTACAAATAGTCAAAACAAGGCTACTGAACACTGTACAATTTTGTCATAGAATCCTGTAATTACTCTCAGCCTATCAGCGAAGACTGGTAATAATGATCTAAAAAACTCCCTGGTTTGAAATTAAAATGTCCTTAGTGGAATCCCATTGAGGTAGAGCAGGGGTGTCCAAACTTTTTGCAAAGGGGGCCAGATTTGGTGTGGTAAAAATGTGGGGGGGCGACCTTGGCTGTTGTCCTTTACGTAGAACAATATATTTAAGCAAATTTTAGCAAGCCATTCTGTGTGTCACATTTGCTTTATTCATTTATTTTTTTTAATTAATAATTTTAACAATCTCGCAACTAGCCTTTGTGGCGTTCTCTTTCGACTCTCGGGATCTTGCGAAATACTGCTGCTGTGAAATTAAACTAGCTTCAAGTTGCTTCAATTTCTCGCTGCGTATCGTCCCTGTAATCTTGTCATACATGTCAGCGTGTCTTGTTTGGTAATATCGCCTCACATTGAACTCTTTGAAAACAGCGACTGTCTCTTTGCAAATGAGGCAGACACAGTTGTTGCGTATTTTAGTGAAGAAATAGTCCAATTTTCACCTATCCTTGAAGCGTCGGCCGTCGCAGTCAACTTTGTTTTTTGTTGATGATTGTTGCCATTTTAGAAAATTGGAAGTCAAGGGTCACACGGGGTAATGTTGCTTAGAGGGCTGCTGCCTTTTAGTGGGTAAATGAGGAGCATTTAATGTGTAAGCAGTACTGCTGACCAATTTAATAAATCTGTGTGCGGGCCAGACATTATTGATTTTATGACAGAGGCTGGGGGCCGGATGAAATTTGACCAGGGGCCGCATTTGGCCCCCGGGCCGCACTTTGGACATGTCTGAGGTAGAGTCTAGCTGTCTTGAATTTCAGGATGTCCTCCTGAGTTCTGGTCATCAGACTGCCGTCGGGTGTGCCCATGTCACCCACACGGCCGCTGTCACCCGGTCACCGGCGACTGCACCTGCAACCCAAACCGTTGGGGTCCTCTGTGTCAGTACGCCTGCAAATGCGGCCGCCACGGAGTCTGCCATCCCGTGTACGGAAACTGCAGCTGCGACGAGGGTTGGTGGACATCCACTTGTGCCAAGCCGTGCCAGTGTGTCCCGGGGGGCTCGGAGGGTCCCGGCTGCGACCAGCTGACAGGCCGCTGTCAGTGTCGCAAGGGGCACTGGGGGCTGAAGTGTCCTGCCACTTGCAACTGCTACTTGTCACAGTGCAACCAGCGGACCGGCGTTTGCGAGTGCCAAGTCGGCTGGTGGGGGCCCAGCTGTGATCGCCGATGTAACTGCGACCTTACACACGGTAGCTGTGATCCCGCCACGGGACTGTGTGTGTGCCGCCTCGGATTTGAGGGGGACTTCTGCAACCAACCGTGTAAACCTGGGACGTACGGCAGTGGATGTAAAATGAGGTACGATGAGTGACGGAAAGGTTAAAGCTCCTGTTACATATCAACTGTTTTCTCCAATCCTCAGTTGTGGACGCTGTAAAGGCAAAGAAACATGCTCGTCCACTGATGGTTCCTGTGCGGCCTGTGAGCCCGGCTGGAATGGGACACAGTGCGACCACCTGTGCCCGCCTGGTTACTTTGGCGACGGCTGCCAGGAGACGTGCCCAAGATGCAGAAACAATGAGCCATGCGATCCCAAAAGTGGAACATGTTGGAGCTGTAATCCAGGATGGAAAGGACCCAGGTGTGTGAAGCATTGCCTTTAAATTCATTACAGAAAATCCTAATGAGGTACAATACAAAAAGTAGGTAATATATTTTTCATGGTCATGTGTGAAAACAATTTATTGTCATAATACTGTAATTCGCTGTCTGTCTATCTATCTGACGACTATGAATTGCATTGTTGTCAAACTTGGTGGTAGGTTGCATCTTGGCCAGAAGAAGAATATTTTTAAGCCATTGGCCGCAAAATCATTAAAAGTATGAAATAATAATAATAATACATTTTATTTATAGAGCGCTTTTACCGGTGCTCAAAGGCGCTTTACAGTTGAGGGAAAAAAATAAATAAAACTCACACAACGTGAGCAGTACAAAACAATAGAGGAAAGAATTACACATTAAAAGCTAGTTTAAAAAGGTGAGTTTTTAACAATTTTTTGAATGTGGGAAGATCAGAACAGGTGCGGATGGTTTTAGGGAGTGCGTTCCAAAGTGAGGGGGCAGCAATGGAGAAGGCTCTGTCCCCCCAAGTACGGTGTGTTATTTGTGGGGGCAGTGCGAGAATGTTTCCATTAGATGAACGGAGGTGACGGGAGGGGGTGTGGGGACAGAGAAGGTCCGTGAGGTAAGGAGGAGCCAAGTTATTGAGTGCTTTGTATGTGAGAAGGATGATTTTGAAATTTATCCTGTGTGAGATGGGAAGCCAGTGCAGTTTGTGAAGGACGGGGGTAATGTGATTCCTGTAGGGGGTACGGGTGAGAAGGCGTGCAGCGGAGTTCTGGATATATTGTAGTTTATTGAGGAGTTTGGCTGGAGATCCGAAAAGAATGCTGTTACAATAATCGAGTCTGGAGGTGACGAATGCATGTATGAGGGTTTCTGCAGCAGAGTAGGTGAGGGAGGGGCGGAGGCGGGCTATGTTCTTAAGGTGGAAGAAGGCGGTTCTGGTGATGTGGTTGATGTGCTGATCGAATCTTAGTTTATTGTCGAAGATGATACCTAAGTTGCGGGAGTGTGTTGAGATAGGGAGGGTGCAGTTGTCGATGGTAAGGGAGAATTGACTGTTTTTGATGTGAGCTGTAGGGTCTATGATGATTATGTCAGATTTGTTGCTGTTGAGTTGAAGGTAGTTAAGTTGCATCCAGGATTTGATTTCGCTGAAGCAGTTGTGGAGTGTAGTTTTAGTGCTGTGTGAGATGGTTTTAGTGGAGATGTATATTTGGATGTCATCGGCGTAGCAGTGAAATTGCAGTCCAAATTTGCGGATGATCTGACCAAGGGGGAGGATGTAAAGAATGAAGAGGAGGGGGCCAAGAACGGAACCTTGGGGGACACCTTGTGGTAGGGAAGCAGCAGGGGACGTGCAGTTGTTAATGCTGATGAATTGTTGTCGGCCAGTGAGGTAGGAGTGGAACCAGGAAAGTGCAGTGCCAGTGATATGTAGTGATTCTAGTCGGGAGAGCAGGATGGTGTGGTTGATTGTGTCAAAAGCAGCAGTGAGGTCCAGGAGGATGAGGATGGTGAGTTGTCCGGAGTCCGAGGAGAGGAGGATGTCGTTGGTTACTTTGAGAAGTGCTGTTTCGGTGCTATGTTGTGAGCGGAAGCCAGATTGGAAAAGTTCAAATAGCTTATTGTCGGTAAGGTGGGTTCGGAGTTGTGACGCAACTGCCCTTTCCAGTATTTTTGATAGAAAAGGCAGATTTGAAATGGGCCGGTAGTTGGTCGGGATGTCGGGGTCTAAACCAGTTTTCTTTATGATCGGCGTGATGACAGCCAGTTTGAGAAGTTTGGGGACAGAGCCAGAGCGTAGGGAGGTGTTAATGATATCAGTAATAAGTGAGGAGATGACGGGAAGACAGTCTTTTATTAGAACAGAGGGAATGGGATCTAGGGTGCAGGTGGCAGTTTTCATTCCAGACATAATGGTTGTAAGTTGAGTGGATGTTATTGGAGAAAGCTCAGTGAGTTCCTGGATAGTTGTGGGCGTAGAGGCAGATGGTAAAAAAGATGGAGGGGAAGGTGGAGCAGTAGACTGGATCCTGGAGGTGTTTAGGTTACTGTAAATGTTGTCTATTTTTGTTTGGAAAGATGAGAGAAATAATAAACACTTTTCAGGAGTGAATGAAGTAGAGGTGTTGTCATGCGGTTTGAGCAATGAGTTGATGGTGGAAAAGAGAGCCTTAGAATTGTTGGAGGCAGAACGAATAATGTTGGCATAGTGGGTGGTTCGGGCAGTGTTGATTGCTTCTTTGTATTGCAGTAAGTGGTCTTTGTATGCTAGTAGATGAACTGTTAAGCCGGTTTTCTTATGGAGTCTTTCGAGTTGTCTTTTCCTGGTCTTCATCAGGCGGAGAGTGGGTGTATACCAAGGGGCAGAGTGAGTAAAGGAGACTGTTTTTGTTTTAAGGGGGGCAAGCTGATTTAAGCAGGAAGAGAGTATGGTGTCATAATATTTTACCAGGATAGTGGGGTCATTAGTTGACGGGGGGGGCGAGGTGGATAGATAGTTGGTGAGTGAGGCTGTTAAAGCTGTGGGAGAGATGGATTTAAGATTCCTGAAAATTATCGTGCGGTTTTGTTTGGTAATGGGAATAGGAGTGTCTATGTCCATAGTGATAGCTAGGTGATCAGAGATGTGAAGGTTATAGCTGTTTAAGTGCTGGATATTAAGATTAGTGGAGCAGACTAAATCGAGTATGTGACCATGACTGTGTGTGGGGAAATTAATATGCTGAGTGAAATTCAGGCATTGTAGTAGATCAAGAAATTCAGTGGCCAGAAATAACATGAATCAGACACAAATAATGGTTTCTGCAACGAGGCATCGTCATTGCCATGGGAACCAACAAGTCCCCATTCGTTGAAAGAAAAATTTAATTTTTTCCATTTAAATTCTCTACAGAAAGAAATGGCTTTAAAACCTAAGTTAAGCTAAAAATTAGGGCTGTCAAACGATTACAATTTTTACTCGAGTTATTTACAGCTTAAAAATTAATTAATCGTAATTCAAACCCTCTATAAAATATGCCATATTTTTCTGAAAAATTATTGTTGGAATGGAAAGATAAGACACAAGATGGATATATACATTCAACATACGGTACATAGGTACTGTATTTTTATATCATAACAATAAATCAACAAGATGGCATTAACATTATTAACATTCTGTTAAAGCGATCCATGGATAGAAAAACTTGTAGTTCTTAAAAGATAAATGTTTGTACAAGTTATAGAAATTTTATATCAAAACCCCTTAATGTTTTCGTTTTAATTAGAATTGTAAAATTTTCAATCAAAAAATAAACTAGTAGCCCGCCATTGTTGATGTCAATAATTACACATTGCTCATGGGTGCTGAAGCCCATAAAATCAGTCGCACCCAAGCGCCAGCAGAAAGCGACAAAACTCCAAAAAACACAAGTGGACATTGCACTGTGCTGTCATTTTAATCTGAGCGGGGCATGTGCGTTAATTAATAAGAAATTAAATTTTTTTGTCAAGAATCAACAACAAGTGGGACACAATCGTGAAGTGGAACAACATTTATTGATAATTTAAACTTTTTTAACAAATAAAAAACTGAAAAGTGGGGCGTGCAATATTATTCGGCCCCTTTACTTTCAGTGCAGCAAACTCACTCCAGAAGTTCAGTGAGGATCTCTGAATGATCCAATGTTGTCCTAAATGACCGATGATGATAAATAGAATCCACCTGTGTGTAATCAAGTCTCCGTATAAATGCACCTGCTCTTTGATAGTCTCAGGGTTCTGTTTAAAGTGCAGAGAGCATTATGAAAACCAAGGAACACACCAGGCAGGTCCGAGATACTGTTGTGGAGAAGTTTAAAGCCGCATTTGGATACAAAAAGATTTCCCAAGCTTTAAACATCTCAAGGAGCACTGTGCAAGCCATCATATTGAAATGGAAGGAGCATCAGACCACTGCAAATCTACCAAGACCCGGCCGTCCTTCCAAACTTTCTTCTCAAACAAGGAGAAAACTGATCAGAGATGCAGCCAAGAGGCCCATGATCACTCTGGATGAACTGCAGAGATCTACAGCTGAGGTGGGAGAGTCTGTCCATAGGATAACAATCAGTCGTACACTGCACAAATCTGGCCTTTATGGAAGAGTGGCCAGAAGAAAGCCATTTCTCAAAGATATCCATAAAAAGTCTCGTTTAAAGTTTGCCACAAGCCACCTGGGAGACACACCAAACATGTGGAAGAAGGTGCTCTGGTCAGATGAAACCAAAATTGAACTTTTTGCCCACAGTGCAAAACGATATGTTTGGCGTAAAAGCAACACAGCTCATCACCCTGAACACACCATTCCCACTGTCAAACATGGTGGTGGCAGCATCATGGTTTGGGCCTGCTTTTCTTCAGCAGGGACAGGGAAGATGGTTAAAATTGACGGGAAGATGGATGCAGCCAAATACAGGAACATTCTGGAAGAAAACCTGTTGGTATCTGCACAAGACCTGAGACTGGGATGGAGATTTATCCTCCAACAGGACAATGATCCAAAACATAAAGCCAAATCTACAATGGAATGGTTAAAAAATAATCGTATCCAGGTGTTAGAATGGCCAAGTCAAAGTCCAGACCTGAATCCAATCGAGAATCTGTGGAAAGAGCTGAAGATTGCTGTTCACAAACACTCTCCATCCAACCTCACTGAGCTCGAGCTGTTTTGCAAGGAAGAATGGGCAAGAATGTCAGTCTCTCGATGTGCAAAACTGATAGAAACATACCCCAAGCGACTTGCAGCTGTAATTGGAGCGAAAGGTGGCGCTACAAAGTATTAACGCAAGGGGGCCGAATAATATTGCACGCCCCACTTTTCAGTTTTTTATTTGTTAAAAAAGTTTAAATTATCCAATAAATTTTGTTCCACTTCACGATTGTGTCCCACTTGTTGTTGATTCTTGACAAAAAATTAAAATTTTATATCTTTATGTTTGAAGCCTGAAATGTGGCGAAAGGTTGCAAGGTTCAAGGGGGCCGAATACTTTTGCAAGGCACTGTATAAGTGATCCTGCGGCTGCAAATTGTGTCAATGCTTTTCAGATGCGTCTACCAGTCATATTATCTAACTCACAGATTTCCGGGCGGTAAAAATGATTTGTGTGTGGCTATAATGCTGCGACCGAGAGACCGGAGTTGAACCCACAGCTAGTTCCAAATAATCGATTAAGTACTATCATACTCATATTTGTACCTATTGCATTAGTCGATGAGTATTAACTTATTGGCTGCCATTGATGACAATAGATATCCTATCCATTGGGAATGAAACATGATCAATCAAACCAGGGGTGCCCAAGTCCGGTCTTTGAGAGCCCCTATCCAGCTTGTGTTCCATGTCTCCATCCTCCAACACACCTGAATAAAATATTCAGGATCGTTATCAAGCTCCTGCACAGCTTGCTGATGAGCTGATTGTTTGATTCAGGTGTGTTAAAGGTATGGTTGCCACCTTTCAGAAATAGAAATAATGGACGCCTCCCTCGTGCCCAAAGCCGTACAGGCCACGAAAAAAAAAAGGACATCCCCAAAACTCCTAAAATACATAGAAATGTAGCTATTTATATATATTCCGTTTTGGTTCAATGCGGAACGCAACTTTTTAATTCCCAATTCGGAACGATTCCTTATTTAAAGGGATGGGTGGCAAGCCTAGTTAAAGGAGGGAGGCATGGAAAACAAGCTGGATAGGGGTTCTCGAGGACCGGATTTGGGGATCCCTGGTGTGATTGATCATGTGATGAAAACGTAAACATTAACAATCGTTTTATTTATTACCTTTGAATTATCATTCATTTTGTTTTGTTTTCTTAAAAGATATTTCATAACCCTTGTCTTGTGTTAGAAATCAGCCCATATTTTTGCTAGTGAATAAAATTTGATCTGTAAATTAACTTGGCCTGAAAACACTAAACCTTCGCAGTAAATTGTTTTCGGGTCAAGACCGGCCAGTTTTCAAGTTTCAAAGTACTTTCAAAGTACCATTGATTTTTGCATATAAAAATTTAAAAACGGGTCAATTCTGACCCTAACACAATACGAGAGTTAACTTATTCAATTCAATTCAATTCAATTTTATTTGTATAGCCCTAAATCACAACAAGGTTGTCTCAAAGGGCTTTGCAGAGGCAATATGATACACAGTCAGAAACAGTAGATGAATTAAATAAAGTTCTAATCCAAGTCCTGGGCATCCCTCATCCTTAGACCCCCCCATGTCGGCAAGGAAAAACTCCAAAATCCCTTTGGAAAAAATGAGAAACCTTGGGGAGAACCACAGTCAGGAGAGATCCACTCCCAGGACGGATAGACAAGATGCACCAGGACTGCTAATGGGAATTAGCAGACAGAGTTAAAGTTTATAGAGATGCAATAGAGTGAGGGAACAAGAGGAGGTCCATCTAGCCAGATGAGACGGGGGGGCAATGAGGACGTCCATCCAGCCAGGGGTCCGGAGAGTCAGGAGGCTGCGCCTGAAAAATAGCCCCTCCCCTGAGGGGAGGGGGAAAGGGGACACCAGGTGACTAGTGATGAAGAGACTAGTCAACTAGATATTAAAATTAGAAAAGAGAAATAAAGTAAGACACGTGGTAGGTAAGGTGAGAAAAAGGAGATAGGACTCAGTGGCTGTACTTCACCCAGCATTATAGCTTCTAGTGCAGCTTAGACTGAACTGTGAGTCCTGTCCGATTTCAACTAGCCTGACCATAAGCTTTGTCGAATAGGAACGTTTTTAGTCTAATCTTAAATGTACAGACTGTGTCAGCTTCATTAATACTAGCTGGAAGCTGATTCCATAAGACAGGAGCTTGGTAGCTAAAGGCTATAGCGCCTACTGTACTTTTAGAAACCCTGGAAACTATCAGTAGACCTGCATTCTGAGAATGGAGTGTTCTGTTGGGGCAGTATGGAACCAGAGCATTGGTGAGATAAGATGGCCCCAAACCATTCATGGTCTTAAATGCAAGAAGGAGGATTTTAAATGTAATTCTAAACTCGACTAGAAGCCAGTGAAGGGCCTGGAGCACAGGGGTGAGCTCTCTTCTATTCGTTCCTGTTAAAAGTCTTGCTGCTGCGTTCTGGACTAGCTGAAGACCTTTTAGAGAACTTTTAGGACAAGCTGCAAGTAGGGAGTTACAGTAATCCAATCTAGATGTAACAAACGTGTGAATTAATTTTTCTGCATCGTTTATAGACAAAATATTTCTAATTTTGGCTGTGTTGCACAGGTGAAAAAAGGTTGTTCTGCAGGTTTGTTTAATATGAGCTTTAAATGATAAGTCTGGGTCAGGGCCGGCCCAGCCTATACACAGACTATGTAGCTGCTTAGGGCCCCTGACCACTAGGGGGCCCCCAATCTGGGAATTGTTTAATTTATATTCTATTTTGTTTACTACAGTTTGCTTTATTTGACTTTTGTGAGTTTTGATACTTGATTACAAGCTTACAAAAATAAAAGTTCTTCCTTAACTTCTTTATTTGCTCTTTTAGAAAAAGGTTTGGCGCTATCTACTGTAAGTACTGACAATCATTTGGGGTGAGAAGTTTGAAGTATGCAGTGCAACAAAATCTGATTAATATACAAAATATGGACGTATGGCTTGGATTGCATGTATGGGTTTCACAGTACACTGCGATGAAATGGTGGGCCAAAAATATGGGCCCCTTTGCATTATTTTGCTTAGGGCCCCCAAATGGCCTGGTCTGGGTCAAATATAACTCCTAGGTTTTTAACTGTGGTGCTGGAGGCTACACTTACATTGTCCAGAGTGACTATCTGGGTAGTTAAAGAGTCTCTCACACTTATTGGGCCTATTATAAGGACTTCTGTCTTTTCAGGGTTAAGTAGAAGATAATTTAATTATTGCGTGCCATGGATGGTGATGGACAGCCAATTCATTTAATCTGGGTAGACTGGCAGTGAATGCTGATCTTTCAGTGCCATTGATGGCACTAGACGTCGAATCCATTTTGAGCGAACATTCATTCGCCTGTCCTACTCAAAATGAATTGCACGTCTAGCGCTGTCAATGGCAGCCAATAAGTTAATACAAGAACTCAACCACAAATCAGTGTGTTTGATAAATATCGAAGAAGAAAAAAAGTCAGTTTTCTTTTTACAGGTTATTTTTTTCTCTTAGTGAACAGGAGATGGCGACACACAATTCAGGAACAAAAAGAAGACAATAATGACCTAAGATAAATATGTTAATTAAGGAAAGAATAATTAAAAGCCAGGACAAATGTCCCCAAGAGCTCCACTGGTGCCTTCAAGAAGATATCCCTGAACTCTCAATGCATACACTTGTTATTTCCAATGGGAATAGGCAGGCCCCCATGTTAACCCATGAAGTAGATCACAAGAAAGTGGAATTTTACTAGGCATCTGTGTTATCTGTTTATGACCCTGCTTCAGAGAAGACGCTGAGAGCTGAACAAATCTTTATCTGGAACAAACTGATATACTGTAGGAATGAATGTACCAAGTACAATTAAAAAAAAAAAAAAAAAACATAATGGGGACAAATATCTACAATATCAATCAATACTAAGAGTGACTGTATATGCTCATTAATTCAACTGGGTCATCATTCCCTCCTACCAGGTGCGAGGTGGCCTGCTCCGACAGGACGTATGGAGAGGCTTGCCGCTTCCTGTGCAGCCCGTGTTACCATGGTGACTGCCATCACGTGACAGGAAAATGTGTCTGTCAGCCGGGCTTTCAGGGGGAGAGGTACGCTGTGTTTCTCTTAACCCGCAGACACACAAAGTCAGAACAACATCACCTTTAGTCCAATTCATCCACATTTATACTTTGATTTTCACACACTTCTAGTCTCTTTTCTAATATGTTATGTTCAGGAGGCATAGAAATTGGCTCATTGCAGTACAAAATTGTGACAGTACTTATCATTTTTATGGGGCGTTCTTTTACAAGCCACATAAAAAAGATGTGAAGGGCAACATCTTTATATAATTCCAGGAAGATGAGATCATTCCAATTCTTCTGGGCTGCACACTCAGCACACGTGTCACCTGTTTCAAAGCCTTGGATTGATAAATACAGGCAGCAGTTCTTGCATACCCAGCAACATTTTAGAGCCACTGCGGAGGAGTGGACCATTTTTTCACAGGTCATCATCAATAATCAGATCATCTCTATGTATATGAAGGGAGTTTAATCTAAAGCATGAGCTAAGTGCTTAATAAAGATGTTTAAATGAATGCAGGAATTATATACAGTATTTAAGGTTTTTCATCCATTGCTGGGATTTACTTTCATTTTAATAATTTTCCCCCCTCCATAGAAGTGGCAGCTTGATTAAGAATACTTTTAGAAGAATTTATTAGTAACATGACTCTGCATCTACATACAAACATACAAGTCAAGGAAAGGACAAAGCAAAAGAAATGCCCATTTTATGTTCCGCTCGCTGGCATCCGGCCTTTGCTCAGCCATTTTATTGTCACTTGTATAAAAATAGATTATGACTCATCACTTAAGTACAGAGGCCATATATCTTTGCTGTGGTGAAATGACATCATCGTTTTTTTGTTTTTTTTTATATTCGAATCCTTTGCAGTTGTAATAATACGTGCTCCGTCGCTTATTTTGGGCTCAACTGTTCCTCGGTCTGTGATTGTGGAGAAGGCGTTGGCTGCCACCCGGTCACTGGTTCCTGCCCAAACAGTATGTCCATATATCTACTCATCCCTTCAACCCCTGTCTATGCATGTATGCATAATGTGTGTGTTCTAAATGGGTGTCAGGTGGCCGAAGCGCTCTATTGGCAGGCCTACTGGTTCCTCTCCTCCTGTTGCTCCTTGCTATCTTCTGCTGCTGTCTTTGTTGTGGAGGAGGTCCAGCAGATGGTAAAGACAGGTAAGGTGTCACTACATACCAGAGGTTGCGCTAGACATTTTCGTTGTCTGTCATTTTGACTGACAGGGTCATAAAAATCCGGTCATAATCAATTTTTACCCGTCACTTAAATTTTTAAAATGATAATGATGACATATTCAATAGTATTTAGTTTTCATTCATTTTTAATTAATATTGTAACGCTTGCTTGGCGGCGAAAAATTAGACACGGAAGTCGTGGTATTTTTCTCCCTCTTTTTACTCTGCTTACCACCAACAACACCAACAAAACAACAACTCCGCCCCCAAAGAAAAAGAGGCAACTATATAGACCCCAATCACCAACGTCACACAATGATCTTAATTGTGGTTGTCAGCCCAAAATCTTCTAAATATATATTAAATGCATCTTACCAGATATAAAACTAAAACTACTACATAGTCTGTGGTGATCGTTTGGTGCCCAGATTTCCTGTCGAATTACAGCAGTCCATCTCGCTCTCCTCTTCGGGTCTCTCAGAATACGGTAGAACTTCAAGTCTCTCCGTCTATCTTCTCTGTTACTGCAACCAACCGCCACACAAGCCTTCACCATTTTGATTATTAATGTTAACGAGCAGAAAAACACGCCGTAATAGGAGGCATGTACGTAGCGGTAATGTGTAAACACGACGAGCTGACACACAATATGGCGGCTCCAGTCAGGGGGGCGGAGTTGTGATGTCATGTGATTGGGGTCTATACACAGGCAGCAATCTAGTCCACCAGTTGGATGACGTGCTGGCACACCGGATGCACCAATAAGAACCTCGCGTTGATGTGTCAATCACGGTGCCGCCGCCAGACCCCGGTGACGCGACAATATTCTGACAGAATAGCCAACGACGTCATGCATTAAGAGAGACAATAGCTAATTAATATGCTCACTCGCCACCCTGTGGTCTGGGGTGTGAACTGCAACCTGTCAAAATGACGGACGGACTTCAGTTTTTTCCGTCACCGTTTTAAAAAACCGGTCAACGACGGAAAATATTCAGTTAACGCGATTCCTGCTACATACAAGTATTTACATTCCAATACAGCTGAACTATGGATTCTTTATTCCTCATACTTGTTATTTGCATCTCAAAGTGGTCACTACCATGGGCATCTATTCAGAAGTTATCATTGTGTTAACTCATTCTGTGCCAGCCCAGGTCACAGAGTACAGTGGGGCAAATAAGTATTTAGTCAACCACCAATTGTGCAAGTTCTCCTACTTAAAAAGATTAGAGAGGCCTGTAATTGTCAAAATGGGTAAACCTCAACCATGAGACAGAATGTGGGCGAAGAAAAAGAAAATCCCATTGTTTGATTTTTAAAGAATTTATTTCCAAATTAGAGTGGAAAATAAGTATTTGGTCACCTACAAACAAGCAAGATTTCTGGCTGTCAAAGAGGTCTAACTTCTTCTAACGAGGTCTAACGAGGCTCCACTCCTTACCTGTATTAATGGAACCTGTTTTAACTCATTATAAAAGACACCTGTCCACAAGCTCAGTCAGTCACACTCTAAACTCCACTATGGCCAAGACCAAAGAGCTGTCGAAGGACACCAGAGACAAAATTGTAGACCTTCACCAGGCTGGGAAGACTGAATCTGCAATAGGTAAAACGCTTGGTGTCAAAAAATCAACTGTGGGAGCAATTATTAGAAAATGGAAGACATACAAGACCACTGATAATCTCCCTCGATCTGGGACTCCATGCAAGATCTCATCCCGTGGCGTCAAAATGATAACAATAACAGTGAGAAAAAATCCCAGAACCACACGAGGAGACCTAGTGAATGACCTACAGAGAGCTGGGACCACACTAACAAAGGCTACTATAAGTAACACAATGCGTTGCCAGGGACTCAAATCCTGCACTGCCAGACATGTCCCCCTGCTAAAGAAAGTACATGCCCAGGCCCGTCTTTGGTTCGCTAGAGAGCATTTGGATGATCCAGAAGAGGACTGGAAGAATGTGTTATGATCAGATGAAACCAAAATAGAACTATTTGGTAGAAACACAGGTTCTCGTGTTTAGAGGAGAAAGAATACTGAATTGCATCCGAAGAACACCATACCCACTGTGAAGCATGGGGGTGGAAACATCATGCTTTCGGGCTGTTTTTCTGCAAAGGGACCAGGACGACTGATCTGTGTAAAGAAAAAAATGAATGGGGCCATGTATCGAGAGATTTTGAGTAAATATCTCCTTCCATCAGCAAGGGCATTGAAGATGAGACGTGCCTGGGTCTTTCAGCATGACAATGATCCCAAACACACAGCCAGGGCAACAAAGGAGTGGCTTTGTAAGAAGCATTTCAAGGTCCTGGAGTGGCCTAGCCAGTCTCCAGATCTCAACCCCAAAGAAACTCTGTGGAGGGAGTTGAAAGTCCGTGTTGCCCAACGACAGCCCCAAAACATCACTGCTCTAGAGGAGATCTTCATGGAGGAATGGGCCAAAATACCAGCAACAGTGTGTGAAAAGCTTGTGAAGAGTTACAGAAAACGTTTGGCCTCCGTTATTGCCAACAAAGGGTACATAAAAAAGTATTGAGATGAACTTTTGGTATTGACCAAATACTTATTTTCCACCATGGTTTGCAAATAAATTCTTTAAAAATCAAACAATGTGATTTTCTGTTTCTTTTTTCCACACTCTGTCTCTCATGGTTGAGGTTTACCCAAGTTGACAATTACAGGCCTCTCTAATATTTTCAAGTGGGAGAACTTGCACAATTAGTGGTTGACTAAATAATTATTTGCCCCACTGTATGTGTTGTAGTAGTAAAAGAAGGAACTTTATTTTGAAAACGCATATAAATGGCAGTAGACGTCCGAACCATTTCCTACTTAAAACGGATTGGACACACATTGCAGTCAATACTGTTGGTCAGATCGTGTTTTGTTACAGAGACTGATGTGGGAGCGTCCCCGACGTTGTACCTGCAGTCAAATCAAGCTCATCAAAACTGTATTTAAGCCCAGGTGATCCAAGAGAAGTATTAACTTGCTGGGCACCATTCGACACCTTTTTGCATTTGCTAGCTTGTACGTCTGAGCCCTTGTTTTGTCTACGTTGTGCTGGTATTTGAGTGTATTTGTTTTGTTGTCTTATCAGCTCTCTGCTTACCGCTTAGGTTAGTATTATTCATCCCCGTCGACCTACTGTCGTTGACCCATTGTGTTATTTCCCCTTTTCCGCGATCGCGTGCAATTTTGTTTGTATTTAATAAACCCCTGAACGCTTCCCTCCGTTGTTTTATGCTTTGAGGTACAACCCTGTTTCCGCAGTTGCAAACCCTAACATTGGCAACAAAAAAACCCACACATTTCCAAAGATGGACGCTGAGTTCTCTTTCTTGGCTCTGCGATCCAGTAGCAATTTAATTCTGTTATGTTTTCAGTTTAATTTAACTATTTCCAGCTTGCTATGTTTATAATTGCGATGCTTGTTTAATGCTTTTCGTCTTACTGCTAAGAAAGAAGAAGTGACGATTGGCCCGCTATGGTATTTACATCATCGGTCATCGTGCTATGACCAGTGAATTTAATGCCCTCTTTCACACACATTGCTTGCCGGGAAAGTCCCGGACATTATACTAAGATGCGACTTGGTAAATGTAAAATCCCGGGATCTAAACTGTGTTCAGGTATATATGAAAGGGGCTATGACAGGCAAACACTGAAGCTATGTAAGGTCACTAAACAACACTAAGATAAAGAATGATGGTTCTCTGTACTACAAATGTTAAAATGGTCTTTTAAAATAGACCCTTGACGACCCTTGGTTGCCACTGATGGCAATGGACGTCCAATCTTTTTTGACTGGAAAGGCTGGCTGTAAATGATCACTGACAACCTGCCCAGTTGAAATGGATTGGGGGCCCAGCGCCGTTAATAGCACTAAAAGATGATTATTCGCTGCCAGTTCAATTGTATAGTTGACTCCTACAGCTGTCAATGACAATCATTGAGGTAATTAAAAAAAAAAAAAAAAATAGAGTACTGTACTTACGGTATTTTTTGGACTATAAGTCACAGTTTTTTTCATAGTTTGGCTGGGGTGCGACTTATAATCAGAAGCGACTTATGTGTGAAATTATTAACACATTATGATATCATTTCAAATGTTATTTTGGTTTTTTGGAGTGACACTGATGGTTTGGTAAACTTGTTAGCATGTTGTTTATGCTATAGTTATCTGAATAACTCTTAATAGCTATGGCCACGTTCGCGTTCTGCCTTTGGCAATGTGTGTTCAATTGTATTATTGACTTTTTTATATTGAATGCATGCTTTTCGTTTGTGGCGCTTTCACGCCCAAGTAGGGGCTCACTCGCACTTGTTTACGCAAAGAAGAGCCCTCACACGCCAGTAGAAGACGGACAGCTACGCAGCGTCTGAGCGAGTGGGTGAGAGAGAGAGAGAAACACAGCTGCGAACCCACGTTCATTGTTTATGCTTGTAAAATATCTCTACAGAGGCAACACCTGTGTGTATCATCTTTTCTGTTGTTGTTGTGTGTTTTCCACCCACAATCGGACACTTAGAGCCAGTTGTTTGAACGATGTGCTAATGCTAGCGAACGCATGCTAACCGTTTGTGTCATTGCTGTAATAGCAGCTAATTATCATTTACCGTATTTACGTTGATGCGAACCTGTTTGGTATCGAGGACAAAATTGATTTGTATTATTTCTATTTTAAGTTTCACTCTTCAAATGATGGTGTCATAACGACAGCCAAAATAAAGTCAGCAAATTATACGGATGTCAAACATCGTCATTTGGGAGTTTAGCTCGCTGTACAGCCAGGACCGAGCTGTAGCGTCCTGGTGAGGACAGTATATTCGCATTTCGTTCGTCATACTGTACACTTATTCAGCCTGTTGTTCTCTAATGTATTTTTAATAGGACTGTCAAAAGATTAAAATTTTTAATCGAGTTAACTACAGCTTAAAAATTAATCGTAATTAATCGC
Source organism: Corythoichthys intestinalis (assembly GCF_030265065.1). Taxonomy (NCBI): domain Eukaryota; kingdom Metazoa; phylum Chordata; class Actinopteri; order Syngnathiformes; family Syngnathidae; genus Corythoichthys; species Corythoichthys intestinalis. Next base: position 39,361,629 of record NC_080400.1, read on the forward strand.
AATTAATCGCAATTCAAACCATCTATAAAATATGCCATATTTTTTTGTAAATTATTGTTGGAATGGAAAGATAAGACACAAGATAGATATATAAATTCAAAATACAGTACATAAGGACTATTTGTTTATTATAACAATAAATCAACAAGATGGCATTAACATTATTAACATTCTGTCAAAGCGATCCATGGATAGAAAGACTTGTAGTTCTTAAAAGAAAAATGTTAGTACAAGTTATAGAAATTTTATATTAAAACCCCTCTTAATGTTTTCGTTTGAATAAAATTTGTAACATTTTCAATCAAAAAATAAACTAGTAGTCCGCCATTGTTGATGTCAATAATTACTTACACAATGCTCATGGGTGCTGAAGCCTATAAAATCAGTCGCACCCAAGCGCCAGCAGAGGGCGGCAAAACTCCATAAAACACAATTAACAAGCAGTTCACTGTACTGTCATTTAAATCTGTCTGAGCGGGGGGGAGAGCGTTAATTGCGTCAAATATTTTAACGTGATTAATTTAAAAAATTAAGTAACGCCCATAAACGCGATAATTTTGACAGCCCTAATTTTTAAATTAAATTGCCTTTCAAGATGACATATCTGTTCTCTGTGTTGGATTTTATCAAGTAAATTTCCCCCAAAAATGTGACTTATACTCTGGTGCAACCTATATATGTTTTCCTCTTCGTTGGGCATTTTATGGCTGGTGCGACTTATACTCAGGTGCGACTTATAGTCCGAAAAATACGGTACTAACGTCCTAAAATCAACAAATGTTTCGTCTTCCTTTTCAGGAGGACTGTAGCAGATGGAGGGCTGTCAGTACGGATGAAATATCACGTCTACAGTGTCCTGGCTAACATTGGTGCCGCCCTACCTTGCATTTCTGACTGGTCTTCTGGCCTCCCTCGTGTCACTGGTCAGTGTTACACATTATTATAATACTCTAATGCCTTTTCAAAAACGCTTATGATTGGATAGTTGAATTGAATGTGTGTCATATTCCAAATAGTTTCTCACCATGACCCAGAGCTGACTTTCAACCACAGCTTCATTGAGCCTCCTTCCTCCGGCTGGGTGACTGAAGGGTCATCGTTCGACAGTGACGAAGAGGAGGGGGAGGCTCTTTACTGCGTCCCACCGAGAGAAGGTACATTATTTTTCGGACTAGTTGCACCTGAGTTAAAGTTGCACCAGCCAAAAAAATGTAAAAATAAGTGGGAAAAAACAAGCAATTGCGCAAGTTTATACAGTAATAGTTTTCAATTTTTTTAGTTTAGTCTTATTCCCCCCACTCATATTTATGTAAATGCTGGTGAATTCTGCTTTTGGGGATAAAATGTAAAAATTAATGAATCCGTGTTTTTAATTTCAATACATTTCAGTTAGTACAGTTTTAGTTTATTATTATTAGTTTAGTTAACTGAATTCTTTTTTTTCATTCTTAGTTTTTGTCATTTTGTTTGTTACTTCGTTTTCATTAACTATTATAACCTTCCATTGCAGTATACAGTAAATTGTATTTTTGGGGGTAATTTTATTTAATCAGAGACCAAGAACAAATGTACTGATGGATAAAAACAATAAAATGGGAAACAACAGACTAAGCAGTTAGCAAGATGGCCTTGACAACACAAGATTACGTAATTTACAAACGTCTTGATCTCACTCTAAATGTCTATCAAATTAATTAAAGTTTTCATCTTTAGTATAATTTTCTAACAGTTTCTGGAACCAACTCTGGAAGCAGAGAGGACGGCAACAGGGCTCTTCTCTTGGCTGTCAGTGTGATTTAAAAAAAACAAAAAAAAAAAAACAACCCAAAAACACCACCCGGGTATAAGTCGCAGGGCCATGCAGCAAAACATAAGCGGAGTTTGACTTTTGTAGCAGGGGGGACAAAACATGTTGATGACCCCGAAACGCAGTGTCAGCAATAAATTACCCTACAAGATACAGGATATGCTCGGATAGTAGCTTAGGCCATGCTCGTACATACAGGCATCCCAACTGTGTGTGTGGGTGTGTGTGTGCGTGCGTGTGTGAGCACGCGCGTTTTTCTGTCCTACTTAGTGGAGAAGTAGACCCCGCATTCTATTGACTAATATTTGAATATTCCAGCCAGGAATATTCATAATAATGCAATTATATAATAGTACAATTAACATCTTTAGTGGGGTAAACTGAAACTCCGCTCACCATTTTGGCGGTTCTCACCGGCGTTTCATGGTCCACATCTTCAATCCTTGTTTCTAGCTCGGTAGTTATCGCTTTTGAAAGCTGTGGTTTGAAAAAATTATGAATATCCATCTTGCATCTACTGTGCGCAGGTGGTTTTGGCTAAGCAAAGCAAATTACTGTCTCTGAGGTGCTAATCATATGATCCGTTCGAAAAATAATTTGGACCTTTTATGAAATTTTTATGTTCATTTCGTTCATTTTTGTTGTTTCTTTTAGTGCTTCACAACTTTTATAGACAACATTTTACCAGGAAAGTCTTAATTTTAAATTAATATATAGGAAAGTCAAATATATGCAGCAAAACAATATACTGTAACTACAGTATATGTATAAACAGTGGTACCTCTACATACAAAGTTAATTCGTTCCAGGACCTTGTTTGTAAGTCGAAATGGTCGTTTGTCAAGCAGGATTTCCCCATAGGAATACATTATTATTCCATTAAATCATTCTACAGCCCAAAATCCTACACTAAATCCTTAATAAATACTGCTGGTACAATTATAAATGGCAATTACACATAGCAAAACAAATAAAGTACAAATAAAAATCGAATAATATAATAATAATAATAATTCCCGTTATAATGTAACCCATCGGGTTCTAATGTGGCGGATGCTTTTTGCTGTACCTGAAGGCACCGCGTGGCTAACGTGACAGAGAGAGGGAGTGGTGAGCTTGAGTTTACTTTCGTTTTCAATGTTTTCTTGAGAACACCGTCAACTGCGGTAGGTGTTTTGTGTTGGATAAGTTCTGAAATAAATTATAAAAATCTGACGAAGCTGGTGATTTCTTTGCCGATGTTACCACAATAAATTTGCCACCTTAACTTATAAAACTGGCAAACGGTGGTCATCGGAGGACCATGGAGATGTATTATTGAGCCAGTTCACGGATGCGCTCCCCATATTTCTCTATAATTTGCATCTTCATTTAGAGGGTAAATGTCACCTTTTTCCTTGTTCCACCACCTGTACCAACCTTTTTGAAACCTGTGTTGATTTGTCACACGATAAAAATCCGCCGTGTGTTCGTCTGCGGGGCTGTCATGTCGTATTTCGAGCATGTCTTCGGATGTACAGTGGGGAGAACAAGTATTTGATACACTGCCGATTTTGCTGGTTTTCCCACTTGCATAGCATGTTGAGGTCTGTAATTTGTATCATAAGTTCTCTTCAACTGTGAGGGACGGAATCTAATACAAAAAAAAAAAAAACAGAAAATCACGTTGTATGATTTTTAAGTAATAAATTTGCATTTAATTGCATGAAATAAGTATTTGATACATCACAAAAATCGAACTTAATATTTGGTACAGAAACCTTTGTTTGCTATTACAGATACCAAACGTTTCCTGTAGTCCTTGACAAGGTTTGCACACACTGCAGCAGGGATTTTGGCCCACTCCTCCATGCAGATCTTCTCCAGAGCCTTCAGGTTTCGGGGCTGATGCCGGGCAACACGGACTTTCAGCTCCCTCCATAGATTTTCGATCTGGTGACTGGCTAGGCCACTCCAGGACCTTAAGATGCTTCTTACGGAGCCACTCTTTAGTTGCCTTGGCTGTGTGCTTTGGGTCGTTGTCATGCTGGAAGACCCAGCCACGACCCATCTTCAGGGCTCTCACTGAAGGAAGGAGGTTGTCAGCCAAGATCTGGCGATACATAGCCCCATCCATCCTCCCCTCAATACGGTGCAGTCGTCCTGTACCCTTGGCAGAGAAGCAGTCCCAAAAAATGATGTTTCCTCCTCCATGTTTCACGGTTGGGATGGTGTTCTTGGGGTTGTACTCATCCTTCGTTTTCCTCCAAACACGACGAGCCGAGTTTAGACCAAAAAGTTCAATTTTGGTCTCATCCGACCACATGACCTTCTCCCATTGCTCCTCTGGATCATCCAGAAGGTCAGTGGCAAACTTGCAGACGTGCACATGCACTGGCTTCAGCAGCGGGACCTTGCGTGCGCTGTAGGATTTTAATCCATGACGGCGTAATGTGTTTCCAATGGTTTTCTTCGAGACTGTGGTTCCAGCTCTCTTCAGGTCATTGACCAGGTCCTGCCGTGTAGTTCTGGGCTGATCCCTCACCTTCCTCATGATCAGTGATGCCCCACGAGGTGAGATCTTGCATGGAGCCCCAGAACGAGGCAGATTGACCGTCAACTTGATCTTCTTCCATTTTCTAATAATCGCTCCAACAGTTGTTACCTTCTCACCAAGCTGCTTGCTTATTTTCCTGTAGCCCATCCCAGCCTTGTGCAGGTCTATTATTTTATCCCATATGTCCTTACACAGCTCGTTGGTCTTGGCCATTGTGGAGAGGTTGGAGTTTGTTTGTTTGAGCATGTGAACACGTGTCTTTTATACAGGTAATAAGTTCAAACAGGTGCAGTTACTTCCGGTAATGAGTGGAGAACAGGAGGGGTACTTAAAAAAGAACTAAGAGCCGAATTATTTACTAGTTGGTAATGTATCAAATACTTAGTTCATGCAGTTAAATACAAATTTATTATTTGAAAATTATACAATGTGATTTTCTGGATACACTGTATAAACAAATGGCGAGTCAAATTTTACGTCGGATGTCGAAAAGATCGTGTGTTGAAGTGATCGTATGTCGAGGTACCGCTGTATAACTAAAATTTATAGTATTGAAATTGCGGTACTTCACACTTTGGTGCAAAGATTCAAAATGATCTCTCCCTGTCTTTGACAGACATCCAAGGAATGGAGGGTAGCCACTTCCAGGAGATGAGCTCCAAATGTAACATGCTCCTGGACCCATCCAGCTTCAGCACCGAGGACATAACGTCTCCATTTGACATCCCACGGACTTCCAGCATAGCCAAATCCAAGCGGCCGTCCGTCTCTTTTGCAGAGGGCACCCGCTTTAGTCCCAAAGAGAGGCGCGGCTCAGCTCAAGATACCGCTTCTCTGTCCGGACACCCTCGCAAATCCAAGTCCACTCGGGGTGGTGCTTTGATCCATTCCGTCAGACCGGATGAGGAAGATGGAGATGAAGCAGAAGAGAGGGAAGATGGCATAGAGATACAGGTGACAGACCACCAAGATTTCAGCGGCGAGGCTGTGGACCAGGATGAGGATAAAAAGTCTACCAATATGACCCGAACTGCCACAGGACGAAAATGCACCATGTCCAACACGGTTGCCCAGCAAAAACTGTCAGTCCTTTCTGCTCCAGATCATCATTCAGGCGTTTCAAGCAAGGTCACCACCGTTTATGTGACGGTGGGCAGGGCGGGGACGAGCTCAGAAGGCCCTGTTCAAGCCATGTTAAGGAGACTCGGAAGCCTCCAGAGACAAAGAGAGCAGGATCCTGGCAAAAGCAAAACTAAGGATGCCGAAGCTATCTCCAAACCGCCCAGGAGGAGACTAGGGGCACGGAGGAGTGTGTGGGAGCAAGGCGGGCCTTCAGGAGCTGAGCCTGCAATCGCTAAACCCGTGAGGAGGAAACGCGCTTCGCGAAATACCCCTACTGACACGGGGTCGACAGAGAACATTCCTCTCAAAAGACCGCTCTCGTCCATTTTGAAGAGTGTTCCGGAGGGGGCTTCGGGTGACCTCCCAGACAGAATACAGCAATTTGAGAGCAGTGAGGCACTAACTGAGAGTAGATACCTGACTGTGGGTCCAGCAGGGGACGCTGCCGCTCTTATTAAAAGTGGGAACGATGAACCATGCTATGAAAACGTTATGATTACACATTCGTATACCTCAAACACAAACGCATAAGGACTACGACTCTGTTAATGGGGGCTTATGGTGTATACTGTATTTGAAAATTTAACATGCATGTAAATAATTAAAGTAGAATATACATAACACACATGTAAATATTTTATATTTTCTATCAGTATCTATCAGTAACATTATATACTGTATACTACAATAGTTTTAACTATAGTTTTCAGTATGTAACTGGGTTAGACACTTTGGTCGTTGTACATTGGTGCTTCCATCGATGGAAAATTTAGACTAAAAATAAAAACTGTTGTTCAATTCTCTTAAATGTCACCACAGTGGTTAAAGAATGGTGGGACTATAAAATGTCTTCATTCGTCACTCATGAACAATACAAACACCTTTTAAGTTCATTTATTTATTTATTTCTAAAAGGTGACCGAGTCCTAAAAAAACAACCACGCTCACCTAGAAGTTTGATTGTCATAATCAGCAAATAAACACACAAGACACTGATATGTTATTAAAAATGTAACGAAAAGTTGACTAAGTTACTTATTGAACCGGAAAATCGTATCCCACCAAAGTGGCTTTGTAACGCATTAATTATTACACTGAGGGTGTCACGTATTGTATACTGTATTGGTTCATGGAAACAAAAACAAAAAAAGGAAAAAAAGTGAGCATAAATTATCTGTAGTTGTGTAAATTACAAATACTACAATTGCAGGTGGTATTAGTCTTTTAAATGTTACATTGAGAAACAGAACTTCTGAAGGCTTTACCTTTGCGTTGTACTATGACGAAACGTTGGTAAACAAAGTAGGTCAAGTAGACTTTGGACGTAAGATCATATTCGCTCAAGCTGACAAGCAAGCTGGTTATGTGTTATACTGATATCATCTGACACAAATCCACAAATGATTTAAACTACTTCTTCTCGGCTCCTGTTGTGTCGGAGCACCCAAGCCAGTACTTGGCGATGGATCTGGGATAGGGAGGCGAGGCCGGGTCTACTCTCTTGGTGCTGAGGTCGACTCTGTAGTATTTATCTGCACAAGACAGGAGGGAATGCGACAATTTTAGGATCATTATTGCACAAACTTTTGTTACTGTGGTGCTGCTTCTATGTTAAAACGTGACATTTAGTCTGTAAAAGATTATGTTGACAGCTTTAAAGCTGTTACTAGAACACGGAAATACTAATGTCAGTCTGTGGACCATTAGACTGCAGGCATAATGTTTTGATCATAAAACTTTCATGAATTTAAAATATAATAAAGAGTGAAATCTCAAAAGTCAAATGGGATTATAACACCAAAGTATATGCAACAATACCTCCTCTAAAGAAATAGACGCTCTGTACGGGCAGACGCCTCCAGTACGGCCTGTCGTTCCTGTATCTGGAGTCGTAGTTGCCTCTGTTGTTATTCCTGTAGCCGTCTCTGCGCCTGTCCTGGTCCCAGTCCTGATCCCAGCGCCTGCTCCAGTCACGTCCCAGTCTTTCTTCCATTTCCATCCTCCTCTCGGCCAGCCTCAGGCCCATTTCCATCCCCCTCTCCGCAAACTGCTGGCCCATGCCCATGCCCCTCTCGGCCATGGATTCCCAGAAGGGCGATCGGTTCCATCTCCTTCGCCCCCACTGTTGACCGTACTGTTGATTGTACTGCTGGCCATACTGTTGGTACTGTTGATATTGTTGGTACCGGTCCCACTGTATGTCCGGCTGTAGCCGGCGTGGGGGGACATACAGTCGGCCAGCCATGACGGCATCCACTGGTGACTTAAGACCCTTCCAGTCTCTGTCAATGAAACGGTGATGGCTGTGATGCTGGGGCACTGAAAAAACATTAGACAAAGAAATCAGATTAACTATGCTACCTAATTTTCATTTGAGAAATCTCAAAGCGCACACCAATGTTAATCTTTCAATACTGTTAATATGCCATTGAGCAAGGCACTGGAAACAATGCATTACAGCAGTGGTTCTGACTCTTCTGATACTTTTTACACCTACAGTGGTATGAAAACGTATCTGAACCTTTTGGAATTTGTCACATTCCTGCATAAAATCACCATCAAATGTGATCTGATCTTTGTCAAAATCACACAGACGAAAAAACAATGTCTGCCTCATAGATTTCACAATATATAACATATAATTTTGAAGTCTATGTCTGCTTTAACTAAAACCACCCAAACATGTATAGGTTTTCATTTTTTAATGAGGATAGTATGCAAACAATGACAGAAGGGGGAAAAAAGAGTAAGTGAACCATCATATTTAATATTTTGTGCCCCCCGCTTTGGCTGCAATAACTTCTGCAGATCAGTCTGGTACATCGATCAGAACTAATGTTGGCCCATTCTTCTTCACAAAACTGCTGTAGTTCAGTCAGATTCCTCGGATGTCTGGCAAGAATCGCTGTCTTTAGGTCATGCCACAACATCTCAATGGGGTTCAAGTCTGGACTTCGACTTGGCCGCTCCAGAACGTGTATTTTGTTCTTCTGAAACCATTCTCAAGTTGATTTACTTCTGTGTTTTGGATCATTGTCCTGTTGCAGCATCCATTCTCTTTTTAGCTTCAACTGTCTGACAGACTATCTCATGTTTTCCTGGAAAAAATCCTGATAAACTTTTGAATTCATTCTTCCATTAATGATTGCACGTTGTCCAGGCCCTAAGGTAGCGAAACGGCCCCAAATCATGATGCTCCCTCAACCATGCTTCACGGTGGGGATGAGGTGTTGATGTTGGTGAGCTGTTCCGTTTATTTTTTATCACATGACGCTGTGTGTTACTCCCAAACAATTCAACTTTGGTTTCACCAGTCCACAAAATATTTTGCCAAACTTTTGTGGAGTGTCCAAGATCCTTTTTGCGAACATTAAACGAGCAACAATGTTTTTGTAGACAGCGGTGGCTTATAGTTGATGAGTGCACAGAAATATTGGACTGTGCCAGTGATTTCTGTAAGTCTTTAGCAGACACTCTAGGGTTCTTATTTTTTTTTTTTACCTCTCTGATTATTCTGCGCTGAACTCTTGGCGTCATCTTTGGTGGACGGCCACTCCTTGGGAGAGAAGCAACAGTGCCAAACTCTCCATTTGTAGACTACTTCTCTGACTATCGATTGATTAACATTCAAACTTTTAGAGATGGTTTTGTATCATTTGCCAGCTTTATACAAATCAACAATCCTTGATCGCAGGTCTTCAGCCAGCTCTTTTGACCGAGCCATGATGCACATCAGACAATGGTTCTCATCAAGGCAATTCTTACCAGATGTGTGTTTCATAGTGGGCAGAACAGCTTTAAACAACTCATCAGGGATTGGGCAGGAACCTGGCTTAAATTGTTTTGTAAAAATTGGTTTCAATTGCTTTTTAAGTCTCCTTTGACGGAGGGTTCACTTACCTATTTTTTCCCCCCTCTGCCATTGTTTGCTTGTTATCCTCATTACAATATGAAAACCTCTAAATGTTTGTGTAGTTTTAGTTAAAGCAGACACTGTTTTTACATCTGTGTGATTTTGACAAAGATCAAATCACATTTGATTGTGATTTTATGCAGAAATGTGGGAAATTCCATAAGGTTCAGATACTTTTTCATAGCAATGTAGCACCACCACGCAAAGATAATTTACTATATAACACTTCAAAATTTAAAAGCATGTATTATGAACTATGCCTAAAATTTGTACGTATAAAATGTGAGAGGTACAGTATTATTCAAAAAGTTTTAATATTGCAAGGAAAAAAACAATTAACTAAAGTCCAAAATTTTACATGGAAACTTGAGATGACAAAAAAGTCATAATTTCACAAGTAAAAACATATTTTTCCCAAATGATCATTTTTTAAAACAACACCCAGAAAATGAAGAATGTAAAGAATTTAAAAGCTAAATACAACTGAACTGTAATTGGACATTGGTTGTTTTACATACCACTATAAAGAGCCCGTGTACCAAAAGAGGTACTCATACCACAATTTGAGAATCACTGTATTAGAGTACTCACAGTCTGAGAAGAGATCACTTAAATATCTGTCATAGTTGCTGGCGTACATGTCGGTGTAACGGCTGAACAACATGGATGGTGACCTCTCAGACATCGTGACACACTCCTCATGGGAAGGCTGGTGCAAAAACTCGTAGATGTAATACTGATCCCCTATTGTTGATACCAAAAACAGGCAATTTATTGAGCAGCCCTGTTTGGTATGATTGCAAGAAGCTCATAAAAACCTGCTTCACCTTTGAAAAAATACACCTTCTCTCTGCCATTGTGGCTGTGAGCTGGGAGGGCAAAGGCAGCATCCACATGATCTGGAATATTGTCAAAGCCCACACTGATATCACGAGGGTAGTCTTGATCCAGCACGCCATTGTCAAACCTCCAGTACTGGTTCCCCTGTTTGGATTTAAGCTCAATGTGAATTCTTTTCCGTATACAGATTTTACCCTATTTTAAAATTCTGCTTAGGTCAGCGCTGCTTACCTTAAACATGTATGTCTTTCCGTGGCAGTTGACCCTTGTAAAAGCAGCATCAATTGGCCCACTGATGCCCCACACGTCCTTTATGAGTTTGGGATATCCAGGAAGCACTGTCTTTTGGTCCAGCTCAAAAAAGTACTCGCCTGTTAAAAACACAGACAAGGACACCAACTTTAAACTCCATTTGGACTGACAAGTCAGGTCAGGCAGTGAAGGCTTCGACTTTGGACAAACATGATGCAAAGGATCAAAATTTACGTACAAGCAAACAAACGACATTTCTTGTATAATCTGTGTGCTCCCCAGGTAATTTATTCCTGATAGCCCATTCCTATTGGATTACAAGAAAATACACGAGGGTCATTTTGACCCACTTATGGATTTGGAGTAATAATACAAAAACTACAATTTCTTAAAATGTTTAAAAGCTATGTGAAATATATAAATGGAACAATATCAAAAGTGTTTTTGAGGAATTCCTGCAATATAAAATTATAACAATTTTTAATTCTGAAAATATTTCAAGAAAACAATGTAACTGGCTTGATTTTTTTTTTCTACCCACGTAAACATCTAAGAAAATGTTAACCCTGGGAGTACAAAATCCTCGAAATTGCCAAAAAAGCAACTGACTGAGACATGCAGAAGGGACCATAATTACCGCCCGAAACACACTACGACATGTGACGACATGCTTTGTGTGCAGGCATCAGTAGGTGGGTAGAGTAGCCAAAAATTGTACTCAAGTAAGAGTAGCGTTACTTCAAAATATTATTACTCAAGTAAAAGTGGTCATCCAAAAAATGTACTCAGGGACAAGAGAAAAAAATATTTTGTTTGTTTGTTGGTTTTTGTGAAATGTTTATTTTGTGAAAAGTATACTCATGTAATGAGTAACGTTGTGAGTAACTGTTTACATTTTTTTTTTTTAAACAACGCTATTTTTTTTCGCAGCACAAAGTTATCTATATGAACTATTGTTACAATGATACTGTACAGTAACCCATTAAATAACCCAATTAAGCCAAAGAAATAAAGAAAGAAAAAAAAAAGAATTCTGGCAAAAGAAAAAAAAATTAATGAAATGAAGCATTATTCGTCCAAAGAGCGTGAGTGCCTTCTAGTGGAGAAAATAGTTCCTAGTTTGAATAGTAAATAGTTCCTTCATAGTTACTATTATGAAATTAAAAGGATCATATGTTCAGTTTTCCCTGGTAAATCGGTGTCAAATAAAGACTGGGAGAGAGGTTAAAATCTGCGCTTTCGAGTCATGTTGAGGGCAGCGCTCTATACTTCTTTCTTTTTTACAGTGCTTTAAAAACGCCACGTGATTGAACAGGCTGGCGTGATCATAGAACGGCAAGCTTGCATCTGATTGGGCTATTGTAGTCATGTGAATATTGTTGCGGCGTCTGATTGGTGAAATTAGTAGAGGTACTCTTGGCATCGCTGGAAAAAAAAGAAATAAATCTAATATGTAGAATAAAGAGGAAAAATGTAACGAGTCCTTTGTAGCCCAAAGTAGCAGAGTAAGAGTGGCGTTTTTTTCTTCACAAATGTACTCAAGTAAAATTAAAAAGTATGGCTTAGTAAAACTACTCTTACAAGTACATTTTTCTCAAAAAGCTACTCAAGTAAATGTAACGGAGTACATGTAATGCGTTACTACCCACCTCTGGCAGGCATGTCACTAACACAGTATGTTCACCTATAAGACGCATTTGTTTTTGCGATATGCACAGCTACTCAAAAAATACGGAACCAACAAAAACTCCTTAATGGGCATCACGCCCTGAAGTGGGAACGTATGAAATTTCTCTTAACACATTCAATTTGTTTTTTTACATTATTTCTCTTATACTAGGTTTCACAAAAACTTTAGTTGTTGACTCACTTTCGCCACTTCACGCCTCATGATCATAGGTAATTGTTCATGGTCAGTGTGTGTGGGTAGATTCCTCTTCTTTCATGTCTTATAGGTAACACCCTTTTTTGGCAATTAGGGAATTCTTTCCCTTGGGATTGTTAACAAGCATCAAAGCTGTGACCTGGTATGGGACATGAAGGTTGAAAGGAACTGAGAACCAGTGGAGGAACATCCGAGCTTTTTCAAGCACGATTGATCTTTGAATGATAATGAACACCAGCAACAATCAAAGAAACATTTTTTTCTGACAACATCATCATTGATCTCTCAAGATTTTAATGGTTTGAATTGGAAAAAATATAAGGTGTGTAGACTCACCTCTGAAGGCAAAGATGGAGCCATTCTTCAACTGCATGAATGAATCAAAGGGTCTGCCGCTGCATTTCTCAGCGTCAGGGTCAGGAGCTGCAGTGGTGCCAGTTGTGGTTGCAGGTATCATGGGGGTTGTGGTTGTCTGGGCATTCTGGACATAGGTGCTACTCTGTGGTTTTGCTGAAGACAGGATGGTGGCTCTTGGAGGGGCTGCTGGTAAACTGACTTCAGTGTCATTAGAGGGTTTCACTGATAGTGGGACGGTGGGTCTCGGAGACCTCGGTGGAGGTTTCTTCATTTCTAATGTGGCTGCAGGTCGCTGTTGCGGTTTGTACGCAAAGTCCAAAACAGGCAACAGAGTGGGACTGTTGACGGGCGCTTTACGTGCTGTTAGCGTGGTGCTTTCAAGATAATCGTCATCTTCTGCTAACTCAAATGTGTCCCCACGAGCTAGGAGGAGAGAGAGTAAAAGCTAGCGTTTTAATTATTCAATATTTTAGCTTTGCGCAGCGATACCACAAGAGGGGATTCTTACTCATCATGCCACAAGTGGCCTCAAAATCAGCGCAGCAGCTCTTGTAGTACTTGCACATGGTGTCACATTGGCACGTCTTCTCGGAATCGAAGCCATTCTCGCAGCGGCCCATGCATGACTCTTTAACGAAGAAAAGTTAGCATTCTACAGAAAATAAATGCACACATGTTAAAATACTGAACCACTGTCCTCTAATTTGAACAAAAACAAGGACATGAAAAGTCGTTTGGCTCTTCTTCAAATACCTAATATTATACAGTCCATTGGCAGCAGTCTCGGATATTTCTATAGAACTTTTCAAAGTAAACACACAAAGTACTTTGTAGTAATAGAATGGTAATACATTCACAAAATACAGAAAAACAGATGTTTTCATTTTAGTATTAATACAATAAAATCCAACGAGTATGATGCTGTAAGCTCGGAACACCAAGTTTTACCCAGTTTCTCTCATTCTTCATCTCACTAGAGATTTTTCCATCTGTATCCAATTTAAGGTTACACAAGAACATTCACAGACTTGTCCTCGAGTTACTCCTTTGTTTTCCTTGCAGCATGTTCAGGATCATCGACTGGTTGGAAGGTTCAATTTTGGCTCCTAGTCCTTATACTGTCGAGCAGGTTTTTTTTGTATCTACAGTAGTATTGCTTTGCTGCATGAATCTTTGCCTTGATACCTTCAAAAGTCTTCACCAATATTGTCCTTTTTTTTTTTAAATTGAGAAAACATTTTCTCTGACACGTCTGTAGAAATGTCTTTTTTGCAAGATATCTTTAATTTTTTATTTCTTTTATTGCTTTTTTTCCCCCCATCAAAGGCAGTACGGAAATTGTTTTCCTTCTGTAAGGTTCTCAACACAGGAAAGCACTAGTGGTAATAGAGGGACTCGCATGTCATTGTTCCCTAATGTTGACGCTGTGCTTGTCAGGATCTTCAGTGCAGTTTTGTCTCTCAGAAATGTAGGACATTATTTCTGACGTGTATTAGCAACAATTAGACTGATTCAACTGCAGCGGTTCCTTTGTTAGGTTGCAGAAAAAAAAGTCAATCACGTAAAACAGGATCAACTTAAGCTCAATTTTGCTTGAAGACTGGAAAATTGAACACATTTTATATTTGTTTTGTTCAATTTTTAATGTTTTTGAGACCCCAAAATAACAAAACTGTCTTATTATGAAAGTTAAAATAATTAAGTTGATCCATCAATTCATTTTCTATACTGGTTATGCTTGTTCAGGGTGACTCCAGCATGCACTGGTGGACAGCGGATCACCAAGCACATGCATATAGGGACAGACAACCATACACTCTCTCTTTTGACAAACTACTGCAAACCTGACTATCCCAGCTGGAGTTGGACAAGAAACAAAGTACACTAGCCAATTGCAGGGAAACACATAATGTCCTCTATATTTGAAATTTACTATTGCCTATTTGAAACATAAATATAGATCCCTGTTTGTACTCACCGTCTGCTGCTAAAATCTGAGTGACAAGACCAAGGAGCAGCAAGACCCGCAGCCTCATGTTTCCTCTGCAGTGGGAGAGGACAGAATGAGACCAAAATGATAGACCGTGTGCTCTCAATCATTGGAAACATGTGTCAGTCACCCCACTTCCGGTGTTTGCTTTTGCCAAGTGTCCTGCATTCTTTCTACATGGGCAAAGAACAGACAGATACAGTGAATGAGATCAATACAAAAAGAACATTTAAGCAACATGTTAATGACTTCAAATCCCGTATTTTAATTTAATACTCTATGGGTTTGTGTATGTTTTGATTTCACTCAGGCATCATTTACAGTACCTGTTGGTTTTTACTAAGCTCTTAAATCAGACCAAAATTTTATTTGCATGTTTTGCACTCAGTGTGATAATGAGGATGGAGTTAAGTGACAAGAGTAACTATGTTCCAATGTGGATGATTTATTTTTACAGAGCAATGATAATGAATCATTCATATGTTTAAAAGTGACAGTTTAATATGAATGCACAGAAGTTCGTACCGTATTTTTGCCTGGTAACAATAGCAGGGCTTTCGTATTATTTATCCATTCATCTTCCGTGGCGCTTAACCTTACAAAGGTTGTCGGGGTGCAGGAGCCTATCGCAGCTAACTATGAGCAGTAGGCAGGGTTCACCCTAAATTGGTTGTTAACCAATCACCAGGAACAACAAGACAAACAACCATTCACACACACGCACGCACACGCATACACTCTTACCTATGTGCAAGCTGGAGTGTATAGTCAGCATACCATGCATGTTTTTCGCACAGGGGAGGAAACCTTGGTACCTGGGGAAAAAAATGCTCTGGAATGAACATGCAAGGTCCACACAGGAAGTCAATATCCTGGGATTGAACCAAGGGTGTAGGTTTGCATATGAACGGTAGGGACATAAGACTACCAACTTTTCAGGATGCTCAAATTGTCTCCACCAACTACTAAGCAACCTCATTTCCACTATATAATGAGTTCAGTTATATATGTACAGTAGGTAATTTAAATCGTCTTCCGATATGCATGTTTGTTTGGCTGCTGACTTACCCCCCCCCCCCCCACACACACACACACAGCCCAACACAGACAACATGTCGACAACATGCCGCCTCCTCCGCCCCCTTTGATGAGGAGAGATATTACATTTTTTTGTGGCCAGCAGCAGCCACTGTAAGTAATGTAAAAAGACATCAATGGTGTGGAGGTGGGGAACACACCACTAATTTTGCTACTGAAAGTCTGACCTGCATCAGAGTTAGCATAACATTAAGCTATGTGAACTTGCTAACATGCAAAACTTGGGTAGGAAGCTGCTTAAAGAGAAGTATACTCCTGTATGTATTTTCTACTGTTAAGGTTAATTAAACCGTCAGAAATGTAGGTTTACACCCTTCTCACCCAATTTTCATTTTTATTTTATTTTGGTGGTCTTAAAGCAGCCCAAATGAGTTTTATTTATTTTTTGTAGGATTTGGCTGTGCTTGGGGACAAAAGCCGCAGTTTTTTACCTAACTAAAGACCACATTTTTATTTATCTTTGTTATTCCCTGACCAAGAGGTTTTTCAGTTGTACTTAATTTGTTTATTGAGACAGACAATGCTGAGTGGTCTTAAGACAAATGTTCATTTTTTGCATTGCTGTATAGTTAAGACATTAATAACAAGTTTGTTTTTACTATGAATATTAATATAATTTACGTTAAAATATTGCAATTTAAATTTGCAAATAAAACCCAGACCTTTATTCTGAAGGTTTTGAAAATCTTTCTTTAGTAGTTTTTTTTTTTTTCTTTTTTAAACAAAAGTTTGAATCAAACGGTGTATCACTTGAACCAATACACATAACAAATAGTACCGTAATTTTCGGACTATAAGCCACTACTTTTTTTTTTTTCTTCTTAAAACTGTCATTAGACCACCATAATTATGACATGACAGTATCATGGTCATTACTGAATGCTTATGACAGATGTCATTCAGTGTCATCCGGCTAATTATGTCACTAACTCTATGTCCAGCTCAGATCTTTTACATTCATTCAAAGGTGAGATAATTTGCTGGATGACACTAAATGACATCTGTTATAAGCATGAATTGAAGTTCCTAAATTAATGCTTAATTAAGTTCTTCACAGTAATTGAAGAAATAATTAGCTCAGAATATAAAATTTGATTGTTATTTACATCATTAGCACTGCAATGCATGCTAGGAGGCATGTTAGACGACAACAGTGTTTACAGCAGGTAGTAGCAGAGGTTGACTGTCTCCCCCAAGGGAGAAGTAATGGCCAACTGAAGCTTCTTGAAACAATGAAGCTTTGCAGCAAATTGATTCAAAGCTTCATGGTGGTTCATTTGGTCTTCTTACAGTCTTACAGTGGGGCAAATAAGTATTTAGTCAACCACCAATTGTGCAAGTTGCCAATTGCGAAGATTTGAAAGGCCAGTAATTGTCAACATGGGTAAACTTCAACCATGAGAGACAGAATGTGGAAAAAAAACAGAAAATCACATTGTTTGATTTTTAAGGAATTTATTTCCAAATTAGAGTGGAAAATAAGTATTTAGTCACCTACAAACAATTTTCTCCACCAGAGGGCACTCATGCTCTTTGAAGGAATGATGCTTCAGTTCTGCAGATTTTTTTTCTCTCGCCGGAATTCAATTATTTTTGTTGTATTTCTTTGGCTTAATGTGGTTATGTAACTGTTTGTAGTACAGTATAATAATAACAAAAGTTCATATAGATGAAGTTGTGCTTAGAAAAAATATACTTTTTAAAAATCAGAGATTGTGAGCAGTTAGTCACAATGTTACTCATTACTTGAGTATTCTTTTAACCAAATACTTTTTTACTTGTACTTGAGTACATTTTTGATGACCAATTATACTCTTACTTGAGTAATATTATTTTGAAGTCACGCTACTCTTACTTGAGTAAAATTTTTGGCTAGCTCTACCCACCTCTGATATATACAGTATATACAGTGGGGCAAATAAGTATTTAGTCAACCACCAATTGTGCAAGTTCTCCTACTTGAAAAGATTAGAGAGGCCTGTAATTGTCAACACGGGTAAACCTCAACCATGAGAGACAGAATGTTGAGAAAAAAAAACAGAAAATAACATTGTTTGATTTTTAAAGAATTTATTTCCAAATTAGAGTGGAAAATAAGTATTTGGTCACCTACAAACAAGCAAGATTTCTGGCTGTCAAAGAGGTCTAACTTCTTCTAACGAGGTCTAACGAGGCTCTACTCATTACCTGTATTAATGACACCTGTTTCAAACTCATTATCGGTATAAAAGACACCTGCCTATAACCTCAGTCAGTCACACTCCAAACTCCACTATGGCCAAGACCAAAGAGCTGTCGAAGGACACTAGAGACAAAATTGTAGACCTGCACCAGGCTGGGAAGACTGAATCTGCAATAGGTAAAACGCTTTGTGTAAAAAAAAAAATCAACCTTGGGAGCAATTATTAGAAAATGGAAGACATACAAGACCACTGATAATCTCCCTCGATCTGGGGATCCATGGAAGATCTCACCCCGTTGCGTCAAAATGATAACAAGAACGGTGAGCAAAAATCCCAGAACCACACAGGGGGACCTAGTGAATGACCTACAGAGAGCTGGGACCACAGTAACAGTATCAGATCAGATCAGTAACACAATGCGCCGCCAGGGACTCAAATCCTGCACTGCCAGACGTGTCCCTCTTTTGAAACCAGTACACGTCCAGGCCCGTCTGCGGTTCGCTAGAGAGCATTTGGATGATCCAGAAGAGGACTGGGAGAATGCTTTATGGTTAGATGAAACCAAAATAGAACTTTTTGGGAGAAACACAGGTTCTCGTTTTTGGAGTAGAAAGAATACTGAATTGCATCCGAAGAACACCATACCCACTGTGAAGCATGGGGTGGAAACATCATGCTTTGGGGCTGTTTTTCTGCAAAGGGAACAGGACGATTGATCTGTGTAAAGGAAAGAATGAATGGGGCCATGCAGGGGCGGACTGGGACTAAAAAGCAGCCCTGGACTTTGACTCAGCCCAGCCCACAAGAATCGCTATACGAAGGGAGACACAGACCCCCGGGGGCATGCCCCCGCGGGGAGAATTTTTTTCTTTTTACATTTTATTGTAAAATGCATCAATTTCGTGCACTTTGAGAGAAAATGAAGAAAATGTGTCTAGACTGTGACTGTCTGACTTGGGGCGCTCAAAGTACTGCAAGGCTGATCCATTCATTTTCTGTACTAGCTCTATGATCAACCTGAATAAACAAATGAAAGAATTTATTTTTCAAAGCAAGTTTTATGTATCCAATTGATTATAATATATCTCTATATGTCTCTGTCTATAAAATGACTTCATTGTTTATGCCATAATTCAGTGGTCTCCAAACCATTCCACATAGGGCCGCAGCGGGCGCAGGATTTCATTCCAACAAAACAAGACAACACCTATGCACCAATCTGATGTCTTACAAGTGTAATCTTTTGATTGCAGTCAGGTGCTGCTTGTTTTAGCCGAAACTTCATTGGTTAAACTGTCGGTACTCGATCATTTGAAAAAAAAAAAACAGGCCCCACAGCGGCCCTTGAGGACCGGTTTGGAGACCCCTGCCATAATTAATCTTGCCATACAAATAATAAATTTCAAAGAAAATACAATAAACATTTCAAGACAAATCCTGTATACATAACCATCATTGGAAAGTATTAACCAGAAAACAAAACGATATATAAATTATTAATAATATATATAACATCAATTTAACTACCTAAACTTTAAAGTAAAACCATTCATTTTATTAATATTTTGTTATATTTCTTCTGAATTAATATTGCTGCTGCGTGTGCATACGTTGTTTTACAGCTAAAATATTTTTCTTAGGAGAGTGATAGTAGGACTAGCATACTGTAACTTGACACGATTGTAAACGGGTACATGGGCTAGCTGGCACTAACTCTTTAATTGTCATTTATTTCATTTAAAATGTAGCTACCAGGTGGATAACAATTGCCAGTATACCGAGCAAGTAACCCTCTTGATCCCTACTTACTTGCCCTGCGCTTGTCTGGGGAACTTCCATATCATTACCCCCCTCCCTCTTCTTTTCTCTCTCCCTGCACCGGCTGCAAGTCAGAGCGGCTGCCGCTCCCACACTCACCATCGTCGGGGGCTGGGCTGTTGACTTGTTACCCGACGTGGCCGTTGCAGCCAGACTGCTGCTTGCGAAAATATTTGTCAATTTATGACATTTTAATGCTTGGCTCTCCAGTTTCTTGATTTTTTTCTCCCTAACCTTCGCCGCGCCACCCCTTCTCTTTTCTTTTTTTGCCACCACCATCCATATTGACGCTCGTCGCTATTTTGCTTCCACAAGGAACCAATGAACTCTGTGCTTTCATCGTTCTTCTATCAGATTGGCAGTGCACAGCCAGGCGCATTGCTGCCACCTGTCGGATTGGATGCGAACTGTAGATAATCAGAGGGTAGGGGGGGATAAAAACAGTGATGTATAATGAATGGCGGCCGCCGGCCGTCCAGGGCACCGGCCGTTCTGTGATCCTCCAGAACCCACAGATTACCAGTCCGCCCCTGGGGCCATGCATCGAGACATTTTGAGTTAAAATCCCCTTCCATCAGCAAGGGCATTGAAGATGAGACGTGGCTGGGTCTTTCAGCATAACAATGATCCCAAACACACAGCCAAAGCAATAAAGGAGTGGCTTTGTAAGAAGCATTTAAAGGTCCTGGAGTGGCCTAGCCAGTCTCCAGATCCCAACCCCAAAGAAAATCTGTGGAGGGTGTTGAAAGTCCGTGTTGCCCAACGACAGCCCCAAAACATCACTGCACTAGAGGAGATCTGCATAGAGGAATGGGCCAAAATACCAGCAACAGTGTGTGAAAAGCTTGTGAAGAGTTACAGAAAACGTTTGGCCTCCGTTATTGCCAACAAAGGGTACATAACAAAGTATTGAGATGAACTTTTGGTATTGACCAAAAACTTATTTTCCACCATGATTTGCAAATAAATTCTTTAAACATCAAACAATGTGATTTTCTGTTTTTTTCCCCACATTCTGCCTCTCATGGATGAGGTTTACCCATATTACAGGCCTCTCTAATATTTTTAAGTGGGAGAATTTGCACAATTAGTGGTTGACTAAATACTTATTTGCCCTACTGTATGTTGCCGCTGTCAAATACATTGTTACTGGTTAATATCTTTTAGTGTAAATATCCCATAATACTGTGAGGAGAGCTGTGACTTATAGTCCAGTGCGGCTTATCTATGAACAAATGTCATTTTTCTGTTACATTTGGTGGGTGGTGGCTTTTAGTCTGGTGCGCCGTATAGTGCGAAAATTACAGTATGTACTGTCGTTAGCCTATCAATTAATTAGGTTCATATTCGTGAGATATGTAGGGATGTATGTAGTTCCCATGCGGTGTACTCACTTTTGTTGCCAATTTTGAGTTATTTTGAGGGGAAAATAAATTAACTCTATTATATAAGCTGCACACAGACTACTTTTCATTATATCAAAGTATCATTTTTTTAGTGTTGTCCCATGAAAAGATATACTTAAATATCTGCAGAAATGCAAGGGGTGTACTCACTTTTGTGATACACTGTATATACAGCATTTATATGTAAAAGAAATAAAGTAATAAACATGTACTGCGATTGGCTAAGAACCAGTTTAAGGTATACGCTGTCTCTTGCACATAATTAGCTGGTATATGCTGCTGCATGCCTGTTACCCTTGTGAGGATAAGCGATATATAGAAGACGAAAGAATGCATGAACAAATATGTATTATTTACATAAATTCATAAATTAATACCAGGGCTGTCAAAATTATCACGTTAACGGGCGGTAATATATATATTTGTTTTAATTAATCACTTTAAAATATTTGACGCATTTAACGCAAATGCCCCGCTCAAACAGATTAAAATGACAGCACAGTGTCATGTCCACTTGTTACTTGTGTTTTTTGGTGTTTTGTCGCCCTCTGTTGGCGCTTGGGTGCGACTGATTTTATGGGTTTCAGCACGCTCTGCTGAAGTGATTACGTCGACGCGAACTCATACCAATACACTGCTATACAGACCAGCTAACGTCTGCATCCAGTATTGAGTGGCAGTTCTCGCTGTCTTATCACACTGTTTGTCTCTTATACATGCATCGCTTGTGAGTTGCATTCTTCCTTTGTATATATTCATGAACATTGTGTAATTATTGGTGATGTGGTTGTTTACATATATGGTGCAATGTAGTTACATTATTTGTTGCTTGTGAGCTAATTGGCTAGTGCTACTCATATGGAAACGTGTGTATATACTTTGTGTTATTTTGTGTCTTGTGCAAGTTATTGGCACAATGTTTATTATTTTCAGTTTTACAATAATCTGAAACGTGCTCCTGTCAAGAGAATTGATGACTACAGTAAAGCCCATTTAACTTTGCCTCAACGTCTGATTTCTCTGTGGAGTTTCTGCTGTTCGCTATCTGTCAATTTGTGTACTCACACACATAGAGGACAGAATACAGAGCAAAAATAATATCCCTATCGCTCAAAAAAATAATGTTCACAAAAAGAAACGCGCTTCTATCTGTATTAATGATGCTCAGACTTTGGACAAACTATTCAAACATTTCGTTTAGCTGTCATTTAGCTCGACAAATACACTGGATGGCAATATTCAGTCACAATATACAAACGATCATAGGTCACGTACGTTGTGAAGCCAGCATTCAAATGATGTACAATGGATGGACAAGTAAACAGGGAACTACAGCGTCGGTCGAGGGACAAAACACACTCATTGGCTTGATTTCTAAGTAATTTAAAACTCGCCATTGACACCTTGTGGTGTATTTCAATCACTACCTTATGTAGTTAAAGCAGAAATGTGAAGTAATTTCATAACATGCCAAATAGGGTCACAAGTAAAGTAATTAAACATTGTCCAACAAATAATGCATGAAAAAAATAATTTATATGTTGTATATTTGACAAAATAATCGCGTTTCCGAAGTTCGAGCCTAAAAGTGGACGAACCCGTAAGTGATACGTCACACCGAGAACAGCGATGGCAGCGCTCCATATGTACGGCCGCCATACAAAGCCCTTCAAACAATGATTCAAACAGCGATATAAGCGATAGATCAAGCGCAAGGGAGGAGATCCAAATTTTTGAAGAGTTGGAGGAAGAAGAGGAGGTTGGAATTTCATTTTGGACCTAACATGTATTAGCCAGACGCTAATCAGGATGCAAACAATGTGCCTAGACTACCTGACATGGAATGGAGACAAGACCCATCGAGATTACAAGATTGGTAATATATAGGCTGTTATTATTTTCATGATTTGAAGATGCAGGCATTTGCACATCATTTTATGTTTTTGTCTATCTGATGACATTGTTTAAAAAAATAATAATCAGACTTCATGTTCATTTTGGCAGATCCGGCAGCTCTTGTGCATATAAAATAATAATATAAAAACGTTGGGGGGAAAGGAGATGAGTCGTTGATGGCTTTCTCCACTTTATTGTGGCAACAATAAGAAAACAAAATAATAGTGGACTGCCGCCACATTTGACCGCAAAGTTTTGCTTCTCGCTCATCTCACCGCCTCGCCTCCTCCCACTCACAGCTCTCCAGTCCCAGCGTCTCTTAAACGGATCGTGCATAGTGTCTTGTTATGAGCTTTTTGTTGTCAAAGGTATCGAACACACGACGTGCTGACAACTTCGTTTCTTTATTAACACATGGAGCTAACAGTACAAACACAGCTTAGGGCTCTCGGCAGCAAGTGGCGTCTAATGGCGTGAGGAAATGTAGTTTTTTCACACAAGCGAACAGATAACAAAGCACCACTTCAGTGTTGTCCCGGGACTACATTTCCCACGATTCACTGCGTGACTTGAGCCGCTCGCTGATTCGCTACGAGATGGACTCAATGCCAACACGCTAGTTGTCACCTGTCAGCGGCTCTCGTAAAACACAAACTAGAAGCGATCACCGTGAAAGAAACGCCGACCCGTACAAATGCAATGCAATGCTTGAAGCATGAAGGTGGAAATAGATCGCAGGACTCGGAACTCGGAGAGTGCAAACGTAGAACGTGGACGAGCGTAGACGGCGCGCGGCCGTTGGCCGAAACGTAGACCGCGGTCCGCCTCCTCCTTTTGCTGTGGATAATCCCGCGTCGCCGTTGGCCGAAACGTGGACCGCGGCCCGCCTCCTTTTTTCGGCCGCGGCCAATCGGCTCTCCTCGCCTACGACCGCGGACGCCCGTGATTGGCTCCGCGAACGCAGACCGCGGCGGCCCGCCTCCTCCTTACGGCGCGCCTGCGGTTGGCCCAAAAGACGCAATCGGCGAAAAGACCCACGCGCTCAATCGACAAGCCGAAAAGGTAAATATTGTGTATGAAATTCGCCAAAAACGATGCAAACCGAGTGTTGTTTTTCAATTACCGATTCGAGCTAACGCTAGCTAGGCTAGCTGGTGTGTGGATAAGCCGTGTTGTGCGCGTTGCGCCGCGCTAATAATAATTAGCCGACGCATGTAAAGTTAACGTTCAATGACTCCGTGTGCTATACGTCTTGTATTACTTGTAACTAGTCACAAATTTAACCGATAACTCATTCATTTCACTTCTGTTCAATGCATTTTTTGTTGTGACGTGATCCTCCCTAGTATGATGCCCACACTGTAATTGCTCCCTATTTGGATTACAAAAAAACACTAAACAAAACAGAAATACTGTACTACATAGACGTCATCATTTTGTAAGTGGGCCAATTTTGCATTTTCCCCAATAACTTCGTTTTTATTTGGAATTTGGGAATTATATGAACTCAAGACACCCCTCTCAACATTTTAGCATCTCTGAACATCAAGTCATTTTTCTTTTTCTAATTGCCAGCTAGGAATGGAGGCATCCTCTTCACAACCGACAAAAACGCAATTTTATTATTACCATCATCTAGAATTTTTCCTCCGTGTCATGTCCTGCTTTTGTGTTGACACTTGCCTTTGTGTTTCTCAGTGTACATCAGAAGCGATGACCGGCCACCACGCTTTGCTGCCTAAACTGCGCTTGAGAAGTACATGTACAAACAAGGTATTGTTCTGGATGCCTTTTAAACAAAAAAAAAAAACATCTCCTTCATTTAAAAAATGAATTGAACTATATTATTACTTCTTGTCTGATGTGTTTTTTTTTTTTTTTTTTTTTTTACACCTAACAGGTAGGAAAAACTGCCTTGCCGTCACCGCAGCTCCAACAGGCCAGCAGATCCCCGGCCAGCTCACGGTGACCTTTGGGAAATACAAAGGCAAGACCTTCATGTGGCTTACGGAGGAAGATGTCGGCTATGTCAAGTAGTGAGTATATATAAGAAATTGATAATAGGCAGTGGATTGTGTGTCTTTGTTACCCAAAATAAAAAATGTCGGTTTAAAACAACTACTGCATGCTCTCTTAAAAAGTCTCCTCGATGGCCACGTGAAGGAGAGGCGACGACAGAAGGGAAGGTGCGACACCAAAACTGGGGAGTGGAGGCTGAAGGAGCAGCTTCTACGCTACGTGGATATGTTCCCTCCGGTGTCATGCCACTTGGAGCAGAACATCGACCGGGCCATCTGCGGGCATGGCCGCTTCCGGTCCTTCACGTTCGAGGATATGTGGCAGTTTTATGACTTCTCCAAGCTCATCCGTAACGATCTCCAGGCCGAAAGCGCAGAAGAATGGAAGATGGCCCAGGAAGCCTTCTGCTTTGTGCGTCAGTGGCTACTGATGACGGAGTAGGACATCAATGTCACGTTAAGAGATTTCGATTGTACATCCTCACAAAGGAGGAGGAGGTTAGTAGGTCGATTAAAAAATAACATAATTTCCTTTGCCAGTGTTTTAATGCATTTCAGGGCTTACCCGTGATATTTATTTTTTGTTCTGTAGCGAGCTAAAGGCAAAGTTGCACCAGCTACGCCCCTCACGTCAGCTTGTGCATCAGCATTAGCAGCATTATCAACATGACCTGCTGTAGCAAATACACCATCATC
Organism: Corythoichthys intestinalis; assembly: GCF_030265065.1. Classification (NCBI taxonomy): domain Eukaryota; kingdom Metazoa; phylum Chordata; class Actinopteri; order Syngnathiformes; family Syngnathidae; genus Corythoichthys; species Corythoichthys intestinalis. The sequence goes on from NC_080400.1 coordinate 39,387,446, forward strand.
AGCAGCAGCGGCAGTAGCAGCAGCACAACAACAAGCACCACCACCACAAGGTGATGATGAAGACTGGCAATGTAAAATACTACGCGCCTGGGCGCTTTGTGGCCAATCCGCACAGGGTCAAAAAAAATATTCCAAAAAAAAAACAAACAAACAAAAACTACACGGTCAAGGCGTCCACGTCCAAAGGACTTTCTGGCAGGTCTTTTGAAAACTTTGTAAATTTTAAGGAGGCGGTCAATGACCTTGTAAAATAAAACACATTGATATGTACTTCATGTCTCAGCTACTTTTTACACACACAAATATGCAGTATGTTCGGCATAGCATATAGTCCTGTATATTGTGCACTTTCCCAATGAGTGCAGACAGAAAATTAAAAACCTAGTCCTTATTTCTCAACACTTCAATATCTGCAAAACACTTGCTTATCATTAAACTTATTTAAGACTCAATACAGGCTGCTTAACTTTTACTGTGTACTATAGCTCCTTTATTGAAATACAAGAAAAAAACTGGAATTTGAGTGTTATAACAAATACATTTAAAGCATAGAGATTGGGAAAAGTCCTAATGCCCTTAATTGAAAGTGGAGAAAAAATAGGCCAAGACAACACAACAGCTAAAACGCAGTAATGATGAAATCTATAATGCTGCGCTTCGGACTACGACGTCACTTGAGGGAAACAACGTCAAACTTTGGTCCCGCCCTCCCGCAGCCTCTGAACAGATGCTCAACCACCCTGCGGAATGGAAAGATGCCAAGACCACCCAGAGGTAACTTGTTACCTGTTGGGCAGAATGACCTCGTGAATGAAAATTTAAAACCTAGTGACTTACTTCTAATGGAATACTAGTTTCTTAACACTTGTATATCTGATTAACACTTGCATATTGCAGTTTGCTATTGGCGTAGTTCAGGAGTCAGCTATCTTATTTATTTCAACATCATCCTTCGTACACTGCTTAGTTTAAATTTATTTTTAGGTAGTAGTAGTGTATATTATTTATTTATGTATTGACATTAATTTATTGTGTGATGCACTGATAGGGTGTTGCTATTTTTAATGTCATTGTACTATTTGAATGACAAAGCCTATTCTATTCTAACATTCAAACAGCCGTATTCAACCGCCTGCTACTACCACAGAAAAGACAACACACACAAATTGACCTAAAATATGAATGAATCAGCTCATCTGTGAATACGTATTTTATATAACAAACAAGGCATTTAGGATTCTTTTACATTGGCCAAAAACACACTTCCTTAAAATAAATTCCTATATGTAATCTTTAAAAAGCTTTGAAATGTCATAAATATTCTTAATTCCAGAATAAATATGGTTCAAAACATTATTTGAAAGCAATTTTTTTTATTTAGGTAAAAAATGAACAACTTTTAGATGTATGTGCTTAATAAGAACAAATGGCAATATTTACTGAAGTAAGTAAGTGGAATAATCTCACATTCATCTGTTAAATAGTCTTTAACGGGCAAAACATGATGGAGAAAATGATTTGACTAGACTATGTGGGCCTAAAGTGCAGTAAGCAACCGGAATTAGTGCTCATTGTTTAAATACACTTTAAACTCATTCATAAACTGTTTTACAAAAAACTCACAGCTGCCACCCTGGAGGGGATGTTCAATTGGAGTGGGTTGGTCACACACAGATTGCAGACCGGAAGGAGTACTGGCCAATCAGAGCAGGGTTGGGGTTCCACCCCACAGTCTGGACTGATGACCAATCAGAGAGGGCGTATTTAATTGTAGGGCAGAATTGATACAAATCAGTCAACGTTTCGCGATTTGAAGACAGAGGCCGCATCGCGCTCGACCTTTGACCCTTGACTCTAAAGTTTGGCCCCGGACCTCAACGTTGAGCGCAGGTGTCGCTAGAGTTCGATTGCACTTCACGTGGGAGGAGGCCCGATCGCAATACAAATACAAATAAATGTGCATAAACTCACCGGTGGTGTGTGTCTCTTACGGCTACGTGACCGTGAATTACCGCGACGGCGACCCGCTTATATGCACATCCACACCCCTTTCCCAATTGACAGTGGATTAACCCTTTCGGACAAGATCGTAGATGAAGCACAATTTAAACACGGTTAACCTAGCGAACGCAACAAAAACTATGATTGGGGATTGCCACGAGTTAGCTTTTGGCTAACGTCGCTAGCCTCTACGGTTCATTCCACAACAGTTGGCAGCTCTGCTTTGACAAAGTCATCAGTCATCTATCCAAAAATCACATTTACATTTTGGCAAATCCTTGATCATAAGCAGACCGGTTAAGGAAGCAGGCATCTTCGAAGTGTTTGTAGCAGAGAGCACTACTCGATGATGGCGTGAAATTTATTCGCTCCGTGCGAACGAAAGATGTCCATTTACGTGCCCTGCTATCCTTCATACAACTTTTCGTTTCAGTGAGAACAAATCATCGCCACACACCGCCGTGGCATCTTACCGAGAAGCAATGCAACAATACTGTGTGTATGGTGGACTTCCCTCGCAGTTCTTGGTGTGACGTCAATTCCGAAGATTTCCGAAGATTGTCAAAGAAAAGCATTTTGGTCGTCAAGGGCGTTACTATGGGTTAAACAAAGAATCTGGAAGGGTTGCGTTAAAAAAAATAATGAAAATATGCTTATAATTGTTTAGCCATTGATATTATTCAAAAACATGGTTGGCCAACCTTAGTTCACATTTCCGCTTTAAAAACACTGTGGAAGAACGGCAGGGAGCCCATGTGACGTCACCTCTCGGCGGCATCAACAATGGCGAGCTACTAGTTTATTTTTTGCTTGAAAATTTTACAAATTGTATTAAAACGACAAAATTAGGAGGGGTTTTAATATAAAATTTCTATATCTTGTACTAACATTTATCTTTTAAGAACTATAAGTATTTCTATCCATTGATCGTCTTGTGTCATATTTTTCCATTCCAACAATAATTTACGGAAAAATATGGTATATTTTAGAGATGGTTTGAATTGCGATTAATTACGATTAATTAATTTTTAAACTGTGATTAACTCGATTAAAAATTTTAATCGTTTGGCAGCCCTAATTAATACGTATTTTAATACATTAGAGAAAATACAGTAATCCGTTTTTATTTTCTATTTATTACAACAAATTGAATGTACAAAGACAGATGTCCAGTAGAAGAGGACCAGCATCAGCATGCCTGTTTCCAAGGGAAGTTGTGATGCAGGAGAGAGGCGATCAGGAGGGGTGCTTGTTTTAATCCAAGCTTCATCCCGCCAGCTTCCACGATCGGCGGGCGGTGCAAAGTGCAACCTGAGCATTGCGAGCAACTCTCCGGAGGACGCAAGCTTGCAGCTCGCGGATGCGACTGCTGACCGATGTCACTGCAGTGACAGGTCATTTTCTCTGACTGGGGAGCGGTATTTCATTATTTTTCAAAAAAGATCTTTTCATCTGTCTTGATGTTTGGAAATAAACCGTGCGTCGGTTGTAAGAAAGTGTGAGACTAGCAGACTTGACAACAGGAAAAGACAAAAGGACCTCCTATGCGCTTTATGCCTCATTTGCATCCAAGCTTCGTCATGTTATGATTGTTTGAAATGTCTTTTAGAATTTGGCGCACGTCGATGGAGATCTGAACATTTAAAAACATTTCAAGGGAGTTGCCGTTTGGGATTAATATTAGAGGCCTTGTTTGCTTGCTTATTAACCAAGTGGACAGAGCACGTCAGCCAATCTGATGTTCTTGTAAACAAAGCCGCGGTTTCCGTTGCTTCCGCCGGTAGATGCTCTTTTTTCTCACTTTCTTCCTTTGGAGGATCTACAGACATTTATCAGTCATGTTCAGCTCAGACCGTCTGACGGTGCCCGAATACGTCAGCCGACTCCAGCGCGGGAGGAGCGGCTCCGGGGCCGAGCAGCCGAGACCGGTGTCTCCGGGGATCCACGCTGACGTGCAAGCGGCTTTGGACGGCGCACTGCCCGCTCTGCGCTCCGCCATTCAGCGGCTGAAACGCGCCAAGGAAACGTCCGAATCTGACGAGACGCGCAGGGCCATCGCGGAGATCTACCAGTTAGTGGAGGAAGCCTGGGTTCTCCCCGCAGTGGGGCGTCAGGTGGCCGAAGCGATCTGCAACAGGATCCGGCTGGACGGAGCCCTGGAGCTCCTGCTACAGCTCCAGCAGACACCTGCTGTGGAGATCACCTACGAGTCTGCTAAACTTCTGGAGCAGATACTGGTCTCAGACAACAGGTAAATGTCACACTGTGGACAATACCATGAGGGACACCTGTCTCACAGAGCTGGGACAGAGATGATGGTTCACACGATAAAATAGATCACTAAAGGTTACTAAATCCAAGCTGTGTTTCAAGAAAAGAAAAATAATGATCAGTTCTTTAATATGCAGCGCAAGTGGAAGGTATAGGCACACTACAGTGTATCCATAAATATGTCGGAATGCTTCAATATTAGGCTATACATTTTCGTTCTTTTTGGAGAAAGTCAAAGGTGCTGTTTTTTGTAAATCAACGCTGTATTAATAGAGTAATGACAAAATAAAATCACAATTATAGAAATACATTAAAAAAATAAAATGAACATGCATTTAAAAAAGAAGCAGACAAGCAATCTACATACAGCACAAGGATCCAAACCAGTTCATTGTTATCAGGTATGGAGTATTACAATTATTATATTATAATCATTAACTAGTTTCATTTGAGCCCCGCCCTGGCCACAAATGAGACACTCTTTTCTTTTTCTACAGTTTCTCCTCCATCAGAATTTAAAACAAAATGTCACTTCTTCTTTCAAAGTTTTAGCTGAGATTGTTCAATTTTGATAAAAAATAATCTATTCTTAGCTGGTGAAATTATTGAAGTGTCTGAAGGACAGCATGGAGAAGGAATCACATGTAAGTTGTGCAATTCCAGCAACACTTCCTGTGCATCCCGGAAATAAGAAGCAATTCATCAATCAGTCCATCCACCAAGACATCTGTTTTCTATACTGCTTATAATGGTCACAGTGGCACCAGACAGCAATGGATGTTATCAGAAAATCACATGTATGAACAATATGTAGAGGTATATACAGTGATATGAAAAAGTATCTGAACCTTTTGGATTTCCTCACATTTCTGCATAAAATCACCATCAAATGTGATCTGATCTTTGTCAAAACCACACAGATGTACAAACAGTGTCTGCTTTAACTAAAACCACTCAAACATTTATAGGTTTTCATATTGTAATGAGGATGGCATGCAAACAATTGCCATGTTTACATGGCGCCAAATATTCCAATTACAATCGGAATATTTGTTCAAACCGAATAAATGTGTTCCATATAAACACCTCATTCGGAATGAACAGGCCCAAACCGAATGGAATTTCATTCCGATTCACAGGGGTGGAATATTCCTTTTCCCAAACCGATTAGAAGTAAAATTATATCATGTAAACAGGGAAGCGGAATGGTGTCTGGTTGCGTTCTTTCTGCACATGCGCCGTACTGACGTGGTGACGTCACTTGGTGAGGTAAGTAACGTCACTTGCAACATGGCTTCCAAGCACACGCACAGCGCACCCACACAACTTTTTAAATGAACGGCGTATCATTCTGAAGTTTTGTTTCCACTCGAAAAGTTAAAACAGCAGCTGATCTGACGATCGATCTCCATGTTTTGCAACGTGACGCTTTGTTTTGATTAATCTGCGCATGTCAGACGGCAGTTGTCAAACGTCCTTTCGGAATAAAGGCAGTCACATGTAAACGCTGGATCGGAATAGATGAAGTGACATGTAAACAGCTGATGTGAAATTTCCATTCGGAATGATTTGAATCGGTATGAATAAAAGTCAGCATGTAAACGTGGCTAATGACAGAAGGGAGAAAAATAAGTAAGTGAACTCTCTTCCGAAGGAGACTTAAAGAGCAATTGAAACAATTTTTTACCGATGAATTTAAGTCATCAGTGATTGGGCGCACACCTGATTGGTTTAAAGCTGCCCTACCCACTATAAAACACACACCTGGTAAGAATTGTCTTGAAGAAAAGCATTGTCTGTGCAATATGGGTCGGCCAAAAGAGCGGTCTGAAGACCTGCGATCAAAAATGTTGAATGTGATGGTTCACTTAACCCCCCCCTCCCCTTCTGTCATTATTTGCATACTATCCTCATTAAAATATATGAAAACCTATTAATGTTTGGATGGTTTTAGTTAAATCAGACACTGTTTTTTCCATCTGTTTGATTTTGAGAAACATCAGATAACATTTACTGGTGATTTTATGCAGAAATGTGAGAAATTCCCAAAGGTTCAGATACTTTTTCATACCACTGCATATTTAAAACAGTGCATATGACTGTTTAAACTTAAAGCATTGCCCCAACTAAACCACATTTGTAGTCCCATACAGGGAATGTAGCTATAACATGAATAAAAAGCAGGTCAAGAATATAATAAATCATAGAGATAACATTTACAATAATAATAATAATAAAATGGGTCAGGTAAAATCCAGGAAGTGTGGGCTGTGCAGTGAAATTCTTACAGGGAAGTCATATAGTACCTATTTTTATATAGCCTTTTTCATAGAGAGGATTCACAAACTGCATCACATAGTGTTTAAGAGGTTCCCATTTTTTTATAGAGAAGTGCCCTTTTCAACTTAGATTGAGTGTGCCATTTTAATATTTTGGCTCTTGTTCTGACAGAGATTACGTAGCCCGTCTAGGGTTGGGGGTGATCCTCAACTTGACCCGGCAGCAAGAAGATGCCCAGCTGGCACGTAGTGTGTCAGGAATCCTAGAGCACATGTTCAAACACACCGAGGAGACGTCTGTCCACCTCATCAAAAATGGCGCCCTCGATGCTCTGCTGTACTGGTGCAGGGGTACGGACCCCACTGTACTGCGTCACTGTGCTGTGGCCTTGGCCAACTGCGCCATGTACGGCGGCCACCGCTGCCAGAGATGGATGATCGAGAAGCAGGCCGCTGAATGGCTCTTTCCTCTGGCCTTCTCCAAAGAAGACGAACTCATTCGCTTCCACGCGTGCCTGGCCGTCACAGTCTTGGCAGCAAACAGAGAAATCGAGAAGGAGGTGGTGAAATCCGGCACCTTGGAGTTGGTGGAACCCTTCATTGCATCTCTAGACCCAGATGATTTTGCTCGCAGTTTGTCAGACAGCGCAGACTGCATGCAGGGGAAGACAGCGTCTGACCTGCAGCACCTCTTGCCCCTTCTGGATGGAACAAGACTAGAAGGAAAGTGTATCGCGGCCTTCTACCTCTGCGTTGAGACCAGCATCAAATCCCGACAACGCAACACCAAGGTATATTTACTGTGTTCAAAGGGATATATACAGTGAGGAAAATAAATATTTGAACACCCTGTGATTTTGCAAGTTCTCCCACTTACAAATGATGGGTGGGTTTGAAATGTTCATGGTAGGTGGTTGTCCACGGTGAGAGACAATCTAAAGAAAAAATAATCCATAAATCACATTGTATGATTTTTTAACAATTTATTTGTATTATACTGCTGCAAATAAGTATTTGAACACATGTCTATTAGCGAGAATTGTTAGCCTCAAAGACCTGTTAGTCACCCCTAAAAAGTCCAACAAATAAGTGGAGTGGAGGTAGACTTTTTGAGTCTGACTTTTCGACCTGTTTGAGGCAGTTAGCTCCATATAAACACCTGTCCACCCCATGCAATAAGAAAAATTCCATTTACTAACATGGTCAAGACCAAAAAGCTGTCCGAAGACACCAGAGACAGAATTGTAGACCTCTACAAGGCTGGAAAGGGTTACGGGGCAATTGCCAAGCAGCTTGGTGATATAAGAACGACCATTTGAGCAATTATTAAAAAATGGAAGAAGCCAAACATGACTGTCAATCTCCCTCAGACTGGGACTCCATACAAGATCTGCTCCATAGGGTCGCAATGATCCTAAGAATGGTGAGGAATCAACCAAGAACTACACAGGAGGAGCTGATCAGTGACCTGAAAGGAGCTGGGACCACCATTTCCAAGGATACTGTTGGTCTTCATGGATTGAAATCATGCATGACACGGAAGGTTCCCCTGCTTGAACCAACACATGTCCAGGCCTGTTTTAAGTTTGCCAATGAACATTTGAATAAACCAGAGGCGTCATGGGAGAAAGTCATCTGGTCATATGACATCAAAATGGAACTTTTTGGTCTTAATTCCACTAATAGTGTTTGCAGGAAGAAGAATATTGAGTACCATCCCAAGAACACCATTCCTACTGTGAAGCATGGGGGTAGTAGCACAGTGTTTCTGTACATGGGACTGGATGACTGCACTGTATTAAGGAGAGGATGACCAGGGCCATGTATTGTGAGATTTTAGAGAATAACCTCCTTCCCTTAGTTAAAGCATTAAAATGAGTCCTGACTGGGTCTTCCAACATGTCAATCGCCTGAAACAGACAGCCAGAATAACCAAGGAGTGGCTCCGTAAAAAGCATATACAGATTCTGGAGGGGCCTAGCCAGTCTCCAGACCCAAACCCAACAGAAAATCTTTGGAGGAACCCCAAACTCCGTGTTTCTCAGTGACAGCCCAGAAATCTGATTGATCTAGAGAAGATCTATGTGGATCAGTGGTACAAAATCCCTGCTGCAGTCTATACAAATCTGGTGGAAAGTTACAGAAAACGTTTGACCTCTGTAATTGTAATCAACGGCTACTGTACCAAATATTAACATTGATTCTCTCAGGTGTTCAAATACTTATTTGCAGGAGTATAATACAAATAAATTGTGAACAAAATCATACAGTGATTACGGGATTTTTTTTGTAGATTGTCTCTCACAGGGTACTTATTTTCCTCTCTGTAGTATTTATAGTACAGTGGTAGATTGATCAAAAAAATGGTAACATTTTTGCGTGAATATTTGAGTGAGTTTCAGTTAAGTGGTTGGTTGTCAATAGTAAAGCAATTTGCTAGCTTCAAGTGCGTGTGGGGGTTATATGGTTAAATTGCCAGTAGTGGTTTTGTGCAAGGTAATTGAATGTTGATTAACGTTAGAACAGAGTTGGCGTGTAATAAATGGTGCCTAATTGATTGGTCCATGAAGAAGTGTGGGTGGTTGGTGCTTTGTTCATGCGTCACATACATAGGGTGAACTGTCATATCCGTCCGAAATGTAGGCAAAAAAGTCAAATAGACCAATCAAACTCAAAATGCCTAATGATCCGGTTCCCAGATTTTTCAAGAGATTGGAGCAGTGCAAAGCCTAAAAAGAATCGTGATGTACTCCAGCAATGGAACGGCCTGTTCACTAGCCAAGCGCGCGCTCAGAATGATGGGAGAGGAAGTTCCCAAGCGCATCCTGTCTTCTGTGCCGAATTGGAAAACGTGCGAAGTGCAGACCTGGTTGCAGCAGGTTGGCTTCAGCACATTCTGCGACCGCTTCCAGGTCAGTTTTGATTTTTGGCCTGTCATATCACGAAGCCTCATTATGAAGCATCTTGTCTCGCTCGTCTCTGATGTGTTTTGTTTCTGTATAATGAGCCAGGAGCTCCAGGTGGATGGGGACCTTCTGCTGAACATCACAGAGGAAGATTTGAGTCAAGACCTGGGCATGACTGCTGGCATATGCCGCAAGAGGCAAGTGAATTGAACGCGACCAGACAGGACCACCTTCACTTTGAGATCCCACTGTATGTCCAGGTTCCTTAGAGACCTTCGTGTGCTCAAAACGTATGCCAACTATGCCACGTGCGACCCACACAATATGGCTGACTGGCTGACGGAGGCAGACCCTCGTTTCCGCCAGTACACGTACGGTCTCGTCCAGTCGGGAGTGGACCGCAACAACATCCAAACCTTGACGGATCAGCAACTCTTGCAAGACTGTCACATACTCAATGGAGTCCACCGGGCCAAGATCCTCGCAATCAGTCGGAAACCGCTGAGACCCTGCAACACGGACGCCCAGCCTGCGGGACCAGATGTGTTCATCAGCTACCGCCGGACTACCGGATCTCAACTAGCAAGGTCAGAGCTTTAGTATCAGTTCTGTTTCTAAATGTGTTCTGTTTACATAACTCAACTTTATTCTCCATCTATTCCTGGAACCAAAGCCTTCTAAAGGTGCATTTGCAAGTTCGAGGGTTCAGTGTCTTCATTGATGTGGAAAAGCTGGAGGCTGGTAAATTTGAAGACAAACTGATTCAGAGTGTCCAGCGAGCTCGGAACTTCATCCTGGTCCTGTCTGCCAACGCTTTAGACAAGTGCATGGGGGACACAGCCATGAAAGACTGGGTGCATAAGGTCAGCTCAATGTAAGGTATTGATAATAGTTGTTGGCCTAATTTCATTTGGAGAGATCCATTTGAAAATACTGATTCTGAATGTAGAGAAAAAAAGACTCTAAAATATCTTTAGTGGCTGTATTTTTTGACTATATATGCAGAGCTAGCATTATCATTCATCTGATGTCACAGGAAATAGTCACCGCCTTGGCTGGTAAGAAGAACATTGTCCCAGTTACGGATTACTTTACATGGCCCGATCCCATGTCTCTGCCAGAGGACATGAGATCAATTCTCAACTTCAATGGCATCAAGTGAGTAGTGATTGCTTTGTAAATCACAAATTAATAATATTGTTTTCGCTGCATTATTTATATTTTACCGACACACGAACCATATCAGTAGCTTACTCCCTTGCATTGTTTTGACACAGATGGTCCCATGAATATCAAGAGGCCTCAATTGAGAAGATCCTCCGCTTTCTAAAGGGAAACCAAGACCTCCTTGATAGCACCAAAGAGCAAAAGAAGAAGTGAAAATAATTTGGTTAGAATAGCTCTTTACAGAAGCCTCCTGCTCAGACCTTTGTGCATGTGAAGCTAACTTGACAATATTAACACAATGGCTGCCATAGATGGTGAAGACGTTCAATCATTGAACTGTTGCCATCAATGGAGGTGAATGAGTTAAAAGCTTAAAGAAATTATATATTGCAAATAATATTAAGTCTTAATGGATTGTGCATAAAACTGTGACCCTCTGTTCTTAATAATGTGCTATCAGGTACAGCGTACACCTTTTTTGTCTCAGGAACAGTGAAAGGATTAGCAGTTATGTTGTTCAGCCAGTAAAATCATAGCATCAAAATGTAATTTTTGTTGAGCTTACATTCAAAATAAAATTTACACTTAACACACAATTTGTCTTTGGCATTGGAACATGCAATAATAGCATATAGTTGAATCCATGACACAACCTGTTCAGATTTGTGGTCCTGTTGTCCATGGCATTACATGTTAAGCATGTAAATACTGTATTGTTTCGCCAGGCAAATTGTTTCCTCTTCTGTGTATTTATGAGAAAGAACCTTACTGTACACGTAGTAAAACATAAAACACAAATATAAATCACAGGGCTCTAGACCTGTTGACACCAACAGTCACATTCTTCAATAATGCAGAGGTGGAATTCAATATTTACCTGATGACGTAATATTCAATTAAACAGCTTCAGCCAGACAAATTATGTCCAGCATTATTTTGCATATACTGAACAATTATTGTCACATTCATACTGTATTGTGAGTAGAGCCTAGTTCGGGCCTAAAAAATCCAGCCCTACCCGACACGGCCCGCTGGTATTGAGGCCCGACCCGGCCCGAGCTCGATCACTTAACTAGATTTGCAGGCCCGAGCCCGAAAAACCAGATTTTTTTTTTTTTTTTTTTTTTTGAGTGACGCGGAAAAAACGCAGCAGCAGCAATTTATTTTCATTTCTTCGAGTTGGCAGAAAAAAACGCAAGTTTTCTTAATGTTTAAATAATCTACATATTTTTTTGAGAATTATCAAAGCATTCACACAACGAAATAACGCTGGGAAAGTTTGTTAAACATATTTCTGAGTGTGTGGGATATTGTTCTCACATGGACGCGCCTCTCTGACAAGGAAATGAAAATGAGGGCGGTGCCTCGGCCGTGCGCAAACGATGCAGCGGGAGGACAAGAAGAAAAAGCTGCCGGCGCCACGGCGTTCGTGCACACGCACAAGCACGCACAAGCAAAAGCGCAATACAGAGAGCCTGCTCTCCATTTAAAAAAAAAAAATTTTTTTTTTTTTTTAATAATTTGTAAGTCCGGCATGGCGGCCCGACCCGACCTGACCCGAGCGTGAATGCTTAAAATGTGGGGGTCGGGTCGGGTCGGGTTCGGGCACAAAATCTAACCTCTAATTGTGAATGCAGACTGCATGGTTTTGATGTGATTCTGCATAACTCAATCCATTGAAAAACATAAATCTAAAATTATGTGGATTTGTTTGTTTTTCCTATTTTAAAAAAAAGCCAAATAACTGGCTCAGATACAAAAAAAAAAAAAAAAAAAAAAAAAAAAAAAAAAACTCAAAATCTTTTTAAAATTATACAATTTGGACAACACATGCTTTTAAATGGGCAGCAATCACAATGCCACTAAAATAACTCAGACCCATGACCCATGTTATTGGCCCCAAAAAATTCCAACTATAAACCTGATATGTTGTGTTAAACGTTTATTTTGCATTCAAATCATACAACAAATAAAATGCATTTTATAAATACTTTTATTTCTATTTCAAATATTGTGTCTTGACATTTGCAGTAGAAAACAAAATGGCCAATCCAAACAAACCAATATGCCGCTTAACCTCTACTCTTCCCTTGGTGTATTTTAAAGCTGATTTGTTGGATCACAGAGCAACTAGGATGTGACCCCCGGCTCTGTTGTGTGTAGCTGTGTGCTCGGGGACTATCCAGTGTTGGAGCGTCTGCTTTGCCTTTATTTGAAACTCGGTAATCCCTAACTGCCTTACACACTTCCCCTTTTATAGCTGTCAATTATTCATGTCATACACACTGAGAGGTGGCGGGGTAAACGTTTTGGAAGAAACAAAAAAACAAAAACAAAAAAAAAAAAATGCGATGATTACAGAAATACAGTACATTGAGTATGAAAAAAAAATCATAAATTAAAAATGGTTTAAAATGTATTAAAACTCAATCATTGATTTGTTTATGGTCCAACAATTTCGGGTGTTTTGTAGGGGTGTAACGGTACACAAAAATCTCGGCTCGGTACGTACCTCGGTTTTGAGGTCACGGTTCGGTTCACATTTTCGGTACAGTAAGAAAACAAAATGCACAATATAAATGTGCTAGCTGTTTATTACACACATTTGTGCTTTCAACAATAGGAACATTAGCCTATACAAAGCTAGAATTCTGCTCAAAAAGTAGCGGGCATTTAAAGATAATCCAACAAAAATTTGCCTTTCAGCCCCCGCGTATTGGTCAGCTTTCCTTCTGAAAGAAAGATGAAAAAAGTCCATCGCTAAAGAGAAAAGCAATCCCAATGACAAAGATTTTAACATTTATTTTACAAATGAAATGCCTCAATGAATCATTTTTTTCCCTGATGAACGGTTTTCAAAAGCTTTATTGGTGGATTTTCTCAAGGTAAAGCGCCACACAGAAATTAATAAATTTAATTGTGTAAGCAGGATGTGTGTATTATTCTTATTATTTAATTACAGGTGTTTTAGCTCATTTCAATTTATTTTATTTAAACGGGCTATTATTTATTTTATTATGAGTTTATATTTTACAAATGTGACGTAGTATTCTTTTATATTGTATATTTTATGTTGTATAACTATAGTTCCTATGTGAATATTAGTTCCTACTTGTTTCGTTGTGGTAGGAGGGTTTTGTATTGAACACGGGGCCATGTTGGTTATTATTATAGCAGAGAAGACAGCAGTAAATCAACAAAGACAAGTCAACTGTGCCCCGATCTACCACTCAAGAGATCTGATGGACTCAAAAAGTGGGTTACGATTGCATATTAGTTTGAAAATCGACCAGATCCACCCTATTTCTACACGAGTGACTTCCGGTCTGCCAGATTCTAGCTACCGGTAGTAGAATTGACGCAGGAGGGTCGCGTCTCGCGTCAAATAATAAACTATGCTGTTCTTTTTGCGTGCGTCATATTGAGCCGCTTCTGGGACGTGTCTAACACGCGGCCACACTGTGACTGGTGTGCATTGTCTGATTTGACTTTAACGGCCGCGTTTCACTGCGTTCTCGCGGCGGCCACGTTGTCGCGCCATTGACGTTTCTGGGTTATACTGTCGTACCGTGTTGGTCCTCATTATAGTAGAGAAGACGGAGTAAATGTAATCTACACAAAGAAACTGTAACCCGATCGACTCACAGCCTCGAAAAGTAAGAGTTACATTACGTCAGAAACTCGTTCAGTATGCCTCCGTTCCGAATCGAGGACCATGTACCGAAACGGTTCAATACAAATACATGTACCGTTACACCCTTAGTATTTTGTAAGCAAATTTTTTAAAGGGAACTTTAAGACTTGTGGGCTCTAATAAGTCTCAATTGTTCTCTTTTACTAAAAAATGTTGTTAGAAACACATAAAATATTGCCATTGATTTAAAAATCGATAATATTTAGTACATGTTTTGACCTACTAAATGTGCCATGTTTTAAGCACGCAATGGATGCTCGGGATGATGACATACTAGTAGATTGTCACTGTCACTCGACGAATACTACCGGGTTACTGGAATTCCTTCTACGCAGCGAGACGTCCAACACATGCCCTCATCGGTTAAAAGCTGCGAGTACTTACTATTTGTGTTTTTATTTAGTCTTTTATTACCTTTTTATTGCCTCAAAATACTTTTTGCATGTGTTTCCCTCTCATACTTTTAAGAATTATGTTTTCTTGTGGTAGCTTTGAAGCAGATTGTTCATCTGTTGACCACATTAGTCACGTAGCATATTTAAACCACACTTATTTGATATTACGACGTTTAAGTATTTTGTTAAGGCATATTTAGTATGTTCTGTCTCTATGCATCTAAACAAAACAAGCTGAAAGCCCACGGTATTACTTTGGGTGTCAAATTCACCTCTTGTAGACGTTTTGCCTTTGTAGCACATTTTGTCTTGTCTCATCCCGTCTTTCCTGTTCATTTTGTGAAATATCGACAGCGGTGTCATGCTCATTAATGTTCCTCTCAGGTTCAAATTGAAAGGGTTGATCAGATGACATGTTTACAGTATGTCACAAGAATCATACTCTGGAAGCCCGGTAGCGTAATCATGTGTCGTCAACACCCTGCGACGCCAACAACAATGGCGACCTACTAGTTCAACTAATTTTACAAATTGTATAAAAACGAAAACATCAAGAGGGGTTTCAATATCAAATTATTTTAACTCTTAACAAAGTTGATCTTTTAAGAGCTATAGGTCTTTCTATCCGTGATCCCTTTATTTACTTTTCTCAAGAATTCTGCTTAACCACACAATTCTTAAGTGATGCCTGTTTTTTAGTTTTATTATTATTTTTAACTTTCTGCAAAATTTATTATTGTTTTCATCATTTCATTGACAATAAATCTTTCTTAAAGAGAAGGGTACACACAATTTCGATTATTTATGTATGTTTCGTGACACGGCACAGAAGTAGAATAAAGCAATAGTGAAATACATTAGAAAAAGATTATTACACATTCATTCATTATTAAATGTCATTAGATATAGGTTTTTACATCTGAATGTCATCATGTCATGATTTTCTGATTAGATGTGTTGAACTGACCACCAATGGTGATTAAAACACAAAAACAAACCTTTTCAGGCATTTGAGAGAAGCTGATCAACAATTAAATATTTTCTCATGTTTTTGTGATCGTCAACAGAGTCGTAGCAGCTTGTTGGACGGATTAAAATAACATTATATACTGCACAAGAACAAAATTAGATATTGCACTTGCTCACATTGGACAACTTTAAAAAATGGATGGATTCAAATTACATTACATTTGCTTGTTCTGGACAATTAAAAAATGGAAGGATTAAAAATCAACATTTCTTGAGTATTACAATTATTTGCTTTAGACAACTCTTTAAAAATAATCCCTGAAAATTATGAATAGGCACTTTTATAGCTGTTGATAGACAGTACATCGAACAGCTAAGACATAAAAGCAGAAATACAAGCAGGTTTTCCTTACATTATCTTTTTGGATTGGCAGGATAGTTTTAAGGCAATTCATCTATTAAGAGTTGCTATTTTTTCAAGTAAAATAGGTGGAATGCCATTCTACTTCCCTTTGCTACACTGCGATCTCATGTCTGTATTTGTTACAGTCACCCCACAAACATCCATGGGATTTTCAACCTCACATCTTTGGTATGCATCGTCCGACTGCGCAGGTCAGGATTCTGTGGTGTCCCTGAGTTCTTTCTTCTCTAGACACTGCAGGCCACTGGAGACACATTGGCACCAAGTTAATAATACTCAAGTCTTTTGCGATTGATTAAATCAAAGTGGATGGAGACTCACCCAATGATTCCAGCTGGGATGAGGAGGATGATGGCGGCAAACAGGAAGGTGAAGCCCTTCATAAAGTACAGTGTGGCTGGATACAGGGAGTTGAAGAGGCCACTACCTACCAGGAAACACAAACTCTCCACACAGGCCACTGCGGAAAAGAGGGCACCTAGCAGAGGGTGCAAAATGTCATTACACGACTCCGTGTCTTTAATGATGCAGCAACAGAAACATAGAAGAGATATACATGCAAAAGCCTCATTTATATAGGTAATAACGCGTTACATTTACATTACATATACATTTACATTTCCGTTACTTTTACTTGAGTAACTGTTTGAGAAAAAATTACTTCTAAGAGTAGCTATACTTTTTACTTTTACGTGAGTAGATTTGCGAAGAAAAAAAAACGCTACTATTACTCCGCTACTTTGGGCTACACAAGTTGTTACATTTTTTCTTTTTATTCTACATAGTAGATTTTAACTTTTTTATCCCCAGCGATGCCAACAGTAGCTCTCCCAGTTTCACCAATGAGATGTCGTAACAATAATCACATGACTCCACTAGACATGTGCCAATTACCAGTTTCAAGGTATACCGTGGTATGAAAATGTCAAGGTTTCAAAACTGCAAAAATTTCCGGCCTTCCTTCCCTAAGGAAATAGCTATTTTTTATGTCCCAAAAATGCCTAAAGAAATCCCTTGCTTGCAGCTGTAAGGCTCAACCCTCCCTGACCGGTTGTTGCTCAGTGTCAGTGGGTCAGCTGTGCTACACGATGGCTGGAGGAGGTAAAACTCCTGAAATTTAGTTAACTCCAGTGTGCTTAGTGTATTTAGCGGTGGTAAAACATGTGTATTTTCCTCTCTGGCAACTCTCTGTGATGAGAAAGAGTGCTTGTATAATGTAAACATTATCATACATACATGCTTTTTATGGAAAATAAATTATTTTTGCTCTGACGGTAATAATGTTGAGCTGTGGCTGTGAGTTTAGGCTCACCTAGAGGACTACATTTATTTCAATCATATTTTGTTATTTTTTCAAATTTAACTTAACATACTTATCTTGCAATTTGCTAATATGTTTTGAAAAATAAAAAATCCTGTACAATGGAAAAAAAACTTTAAAAAAAATAAAAACAACAAAAAACCCCCCAGATATCTTAAAGTAACACATTTTAGAGCTTTACTTGCAATACCGTGATACCGTGATATTTTGACCTAAGATTATCATACCGTCAGTATATCATAGCGGCACATGCCTAGACTCCACTATGCCAATCAGACTCCAGCTTACCGTTCTATGATCAAGCCAGCCTGTTCAATCACACGGCCTCTTTAAAGCAATGTAAAACATTAAATATTTGACATACCCTCAACATGACTCGAAAGCGCAGATTTTAATCTCTCTCCCAGTTTTTACTTGGCACCGATTGATCATGGAAAACCGAAGATATGATCCTTTTAATTTCATATTAGGAACTATGAAGAACTATTCACTATTCACACTGGAACTATTTTCTCCACCAACGGGCACTCATGCTCTTTGGATGAATGATGCTTCAGTTCTGCAGATTTTTTTTCTCTCACCCGAATTCAATTATTTTTGTTGTATTTCTTTGGTTTAATGTGGATATGTAACTGGTTGTAGTACAGTATAATAATAACAGTTCATATAGATGAAGTTGTGCTTAGAAAAAACATACTATTATTTTTTTTTTTAAATCTGACATTGTAAGCAGTTAGTCACAATGTTACTCATTACTTGAGTATTCTTTTACCCAATTTTACACAATTCTTTTTTACTTGTACTTACTTGTACTTAAGTACATTTTTTTGATGACTACTTATACTCTTACTTGAGTAATATTATTTAGAACTCACGCTACTCTTACTTGAGTAAAATTTTTGGCTACTCTACCCACCTCTGATTATATACAGTATATTATATATATTATATATATATATATATATATATATATATATATATATATATATATATTAGGCCTGTCAAAATTATCGCGTTAACGCGCGGTAATTAATTTTTTAAATTAATCACGTTAAAATATTTGACGCAATTAACGCACATGTCCCGCTCAGACAGTATTCTGCCTTTTGGTAAGTTTTAAAGCAAGGTTTTTTGTGCTGTCTAACAGCGAACTCTTGTGGTTGCTTTGCGACATGGTTTATTGCTTTCTTGCCAGTTCAATATGGTTGCCCGACGTCTCGGGCTGACGCCTACGTTGTAATGTTGTGCTTATATGATCCTTGGACAAGATTTGTCCGTAAGTATGGTTGTTGTAAAGAATGTACATATTATGTTAGTAAGCGAAATGTTATATTTTTTGTATGAGACGCTTTTTGTTTATATTTAGTGAACCTGTATAGCGTGCTAAGCTAACGTTGTTGCTAATGCAATGCTTGTGTACTTTTTTTTTTGTAGTTTCACTACGGTCTAAAGAGGACAGTGGTTTGAGGCCATTTTATTCATAAATCAGATGAAAAAGGAAGAAGTCTGATTGTTAAGGCGTCGTTCACTAGCTGTCTAGCTTTGGAAAAAGTAGACGCTTCGGAGTGAGGACAGCATAGACAGATTTAAATGACAGTAGAGTGAAATGCCCACTACAGTCCTTATGTACCGTATGTTGAATGTATACAGTATATCCATCTTGTGTCTTATCTTTCCATTCCAACAAATTATTTTACAGAATATATATATATAATTTACAGAAAAATATGGCATATTTTATAGATGGTTTGAATTGCGATTAATTGCGATTAATTACGATTAATTAATTTTTAAGCTGTAATTAACTCGATTAAAAATTTTAATCGTTTGACAGCCCTAATATATATACATACACACAGTGGGGCAAATAAGTATTTAGTCAACCACTAATTGTGCAAGTTCTCCCACTTGAAAATATTAGAGAGGCCTGTAATTGTCAACATGGGTAAACCTCAACCATGAGAGACAGAATGTGGAAAACCCCCCCAGAAAATCACAATGTTTTATTTTTAAAGAATTTATTTACAAATCATGGTGGAAAATAAGTATTTGGTCAATACCAAAAATTCATCTCAATACTTTGTTATGTACCCTTTGTTGGCAATAACGGAGGACAAACGTTTTCTGTAACTCTTCACAAGCTTTTCACACACTGTTGCTGGTATTTTGGCCCATTCCTCCATGCAGATCTCCTCTAGAGCAGTGATGTTTTGGGGCTGTTGTTGGGCAACACGGACTTTATAGAAAATCTGCGGAGGGAGTTGAAAGTCCGTGTTGCCCAACGTCAGCCCCAAAACATCACTGCTCTTGAGGAGATCTGCACGGAGGAATGGGCCAGATCCGCAGATTTTCTGTGGGGTTGAGACCTGGAGACTGGCTAGGCCAATCCAGGACCTTGAAATGCTTCCTTCAAAGCCACTCCTTTGTTGCCCTGGCTGTGTGTTTGGGATCATTGTCATGCTGAAAGACCCAGCCACGTCTCATTTTCAGTGCCCTTGCTGATGAAAGGAGATTTTCACTCAAAATGTCCCGATACATGGCCCCATTCATTCTTTCCTTTACACAGATCAGTCGTCCTGGTCCTTTTGCAGAAAAACAGCCCCAAAGCATGATGTTTCCACCCCCATGCTTCACAGAACCTGTGTTTCTACCAAAAAGTTGTATTTTGGTTTCATCTGACCATAACACATTCTGCCCGTCCTCTTCTGGATCATCCAAATGCTCTCTAGCGAACCGCAGACGGGCCTGGACGTGTACTTTCTTCAGCAGGGTGACACGTCTGGCAGTGCAGGATTTTAGTCCCTGGCGGCGCATTGTGTTACTGATAGTAGCCTTTGTTACTGTGGTCCCAGCTCTCTGTAGGTCATTCACTAGGTCCCCCAGTGTGGTTCTGGGATTTTTGCGCACCGTTCTTGTTATCATTTTGACGCCACTAGGTAAGGAGAGGGTTGAAAGTCCGTGTTGCCCAACGTCAGCCCCAAAACATCACTGCTCTAGAGGAGATCTGCATGGAGGAATGGGCCAAAATACCAGCAACAGTGTGTGAAAAGCTTGTGAAGAGTTACAGAAAACGTTTGTCCTCCGTTATTGCCAACAAAGGGTACATAACAAAGTATTTAGATGAACTTTTGGTATTGACCAAATACTTATTCTCCACCATGATTTCTCAATAAATTCTTTAAAAATCAAACAATGTGATTTTCTGTTTTTTTTTCTTTCTCCACATTCTGTCTCTCATGGTTGAGGTTTAACCATGTTGGCAATTAGAGGCCTCTCTAATACTTTCAAGTGGGAGAACGTCACAATTAGTGGTTGACTAAATACTTATTTGCCCCACTGTATATACACACACATATATATATACTATATATAACAGATTTAGTACAGTTTTAAAATGACTTTTCAGGCACTGGAAAAACTTTGCTATTCAATGGATTTTTTTTTTTTTTTTTTTGTGTGCGCCTAAAGCAGTAAACCTGTTGATGTGCAGCTGACCTTGTTCGGACTGGCTCACCAGCTTGGACAACTTGGACCTCAGCACAGGTGTCATAGCCACAAAGAAGAATAAAAAGCCATAACCTGGTGACAGACAACAAAAATCTTCTATTTGAATTGATAAACTTACACAAATACAGTAAATCATATTTGTAAATGGCACAAGTTATTGAATTAATGCAACCAGAAAGCGGGACATTGACTATAATACTGTTTTTAATTAATCCTGCCTTGAGAGGTTGAGACTCACAAAGGCATATACACTGGATATCATAAATGTCAGTTTGTTTGGCCAATACCTACTGTACTGTATTTTTGTATGGGATTGTTTTGACTACATGAACCTTACACTCTGTGGGGCTTTCACTGGCTTATCCTGGGTACTCGATCTCCTATTCCAAAAATATACATACAAAGTTAACTGAAGATTAGAAATCACTGGTGATAAACTTGCCCCGGGGCCAGATCTAACTTGCCATGTCATTTGGTCCGACTCGCAAATGTCAATAATGTGCAATGAAAATTATATTAAATTCCTGCAGTCCTCAAAGCTAAAGGACAATAGAAATCTGAAAATTTTGAAACGTTAACTTTTAACTTTTATTTATTTTAGACTGGATTTGAGTGTAAATGCAATGTAAATTTTTGTCACCTGTGAACATAAGCAGCGTGCTGTCCGCAAAAGAGAAAACCAACAGCCCAGTGATGTTGGAGGCCAGACTAATGACTGCCACCCATGAGTCTTCCAACCACAGGAGCAAGATCTTTAAGCCCAGCAAGCTGCTCAGGTAGCACAAGTGCAGAACAGCCGAGCCGTAGCCAATGAATGTCGGGTCCCAGCACAGCGGTGGGCTCAGTTCGTACAAAACGTACAGCTCGCGGCTGCCGATGTGAACGGTCACCACCAGGAAGAAGCAGAGCATATAGAGCCACAGCTTGCATCTCGAGAATTTTCCTTTGTCCTCACTACCTCCACTGGAGAAAATATGCCACAGGGCTTTGTGGTGGCGAACTGTGAGAAGCTTGGCGCTGGGGTCTTTTTTGACCGATTCGGGGACAAACAAGAAAGCGTACAGAGCCGATGCCAAGCTGGTAGCCAGGACCAACCAGAAGGGGTAGATGTAACTACAAATCCAGGAACACAAGACGATATCTTTAACTCTTGATTGAAAATCATTTCAAGAAATAAGTGAAGAATTCCTTACCCTTGCATTCGCTTCCAATGTCCTCCAATGATGCTGGCAAACATCCCAGATAGACCAATACACGACTCCAGGACGGCCACCCTGAAAGTGCGGGAGCTTCTGTCGCTTGTATCGGCTACGTACGCAAAGCAGGCGGCAAGGATTGCGTTGAAATCGCCTGTAAGGCCGCTGATCAGTCTACCCACAAGGAAGTAGACCACAGGTAGTTTGAGGTACATCACCACCAGGTAGACTGCAACTTGTAAGAACAGGCCCAGGTTGGGGATGATGAGGACTGGCCTGCGACCTGCAGAGTCGCTCCATGAGCCCAGAAGAGGTACAACTAACAAGCCGACGGAAAATCCTGCAAGGTTGATGTACAGGTTCCAATGTGCCGTCAGGGTTTCCACCTCCTAGAAATGAAAAATTGGAATCTTTAGGTTCTTTAACGACGGACGTTTTTGGAATGTGAGAAGTAATACCCAGACAAAATCCACACAAGCATTGTATCTGATGAGAGAGCATGAAAACTTTAGCACTGTGAGGCAGACTTACTTAGACATATCTTTTTAAATTAAAAAATATAATTGCACAACAACCCCACAAAAATGTTTTATTGAAAACTTTAGCACCAGTAGTCAGACTTACTAAGACATTCTTTAAATTAAAAAATATAATGGCACAACAACCCCACAAAAATGTTTTATTTACAGTTGTACAACTATACATTTCAGTTTGTGGTATATCTAATAAATATTAACTATATATATATACATATAAATAAAAAATAGGAGTGGGAACCTCTCATTACCTCACGATACGATACGATTTGCAATACAAACCTCACGATAACGATGATCTGACGATATGGCGATACAACGATTATCCATACATTGGTCGGAAAATCATTCTAGGATATTCTACAAACAACTAATTTAAACAGAAAAAACAAGCTTCTGCTGTGAATTGGATTGATATTATCATTAGTAGACGTCCAATCCATTTGAACTGGGAGAGTGGCAGCGAATAAACATTTGTTCATTCGCTGCCATCCCTCCCACTTCAAACGGATTGAACGTCCATGGCCGGTAGTGGCAGCAAATGCCAGGAAATTAGGTAATTTTGGGCCATTCAAGGTCATTTACCTGTTAATTTTCAGTTACTTCCTTTTGATTTTGGGGTATTTTATGGGTCACTTCCTGTTTATTTTGCGTTACAGAACAGGAAGTGACCTGGGAATCGCCCAAATGAATAGGCAGTGACTTAAACTTAACAGGAAATGACAAGTAAATGCCCTAAAATGAACAGCAAGTGACCTATTAATGCTCTGAAAATCGGACAGAATGACTGTGAAAGCTCTGATTTCAAAAGAACGAACGTTCCCAGTCTAAATGGATTGAGCGTCGAGCACCGTGGCGTCAATGCAGCCTTAGGGGCAGTTTACATGGCGACTTTGCGACATGAAGACGCAATGACTGAGTAGCGGAATTGCCTCGCGTGCATATGGTGTCGGCGAAGACGAAAGGCAAAGACGAAAAATTCTGAATCCTGCCTCCCAAGTGGAAGAATTCGATTACGGGGGTCGCAGCGCATTCATATGCATGGAAACCGCCTTCGCTTCGATGACGTAAGCACTCGCGCACGTCACATGGGCGTGCGCAGCGGTGCTATTAAACATTAAAAACAGCAAATGGCGGAACGTCGGATTTAATTTACTGTTTTCATAATGTTTTTAATCTAAATATGTTGAATGTTTCCATTGTTGTGCCTTTTTGAACAAAAGAAAACGCCATTGCTTGGAGAGGGCGGGCATGTTGTCTTCCGGGCTGAGGAGGTCAAAGTGCATCATTCGCTGTCGCCTTGTAAATCTGCACTGCCGCCCAGGACCTGGCATGAATACTACATCGTTTTCATGCGGAATTGCGACATTGTTTGAATGGAAATGGAACCATATAAATGCAAACATGAAATTTTTCGTCCTCTCGGAGAGTCGCCATGTAAGCTGCCCCTTAGAGTTAACTGAGACACTATTATGGTGGAAGATTTTGGTACCAACTTGTTGGTTTATTTTTATTTATTTATTTTTTTAGACATTGACACCGTTTTAAAACGATATCTCGATTCTCGGCAGGAGCATATCGATAACCTTTTGGTATACAAAGTATCACGATATATCACCATTTCGATATTTTGTCACACCCCTAATATAAAACTCATTTGTTACTATTAACAGTGATAGATTTCCAATCATATGGCTCTATTCACCCTATTGCTGTGAATTTAAATTAGTTCGTCACTAGCAGACGTCCAATCCAAACAAATCTTACTCGCCTTTAAAATGGATTGGACGTCTAGTGCCGTCAATGGCAGCCATTTAATTAAAGTACAATAGTTAACTACTTTTAGTAGCACAGAATAATTGTTACTCTACTTAACCTTTGCCACGCCTTTTTTCAGTATTGTTTGACGTAATAATACAAAATATTAAATGCACTTCCGCATCACGTGACCCCCAGTGTTGCCTTCACGTACATATGGGGCTAGTTGGTTTCAAGCCAAATAAAAAAAGCAGTAAAATTGTTATTGGATTTGGTTTAGCCATCACTTGCCACCAGTTTGATGACAACAAAATGTACCTTTTGAAGAGCGTCTGGCTCCGCGGAGCTGTTACCACACACCGACCTCTTGGAAGCATTGTACTCGAGGTCCTCGCTAATTCGGTCCCACAGATACTGAGTGGTCAGCGGAGCCTGCAGTACTACAGCAAACACGGATAGGAACATGACGGGCTCCACAGACACCGGCAGCGGGCACGCAAATGGCGGCCCCACGCCCCGGGAGGTCGGCGAAGGCTCTAAGGTGTCATTTTCCTGGCCGAGCGATAATTTCGAGTCGTCGTCGTCTTTTGGTTCCTCGTTGTCGGGAAGGATAGAGGTCGTGTCCGGCTCGTACATGCTGATTCAAACTAACTAACTAATATACGAACGTTTCTTACTTGCCGGTCACTCCCCCTCTATGTACGGCCGCTTTGATTACTCATGACTAAAACGCACTTTATCTTTGCTGTTTAAGTGAAGCTTAAAAAGTGAATAGCAGAGTTTTTGGCGGCTCAGTAAATGACACAAGGAAGCTCAGATTTTAGCTTCGGGTGTGCTCGTTGCGACATCAAGTGGACACAGTGTCTTATGACAAGCACAAGATAGTCAGGTGCACAGTTCAGACACTAGAGTGTCTGATGTGTCGAGTGTTTTCACACTGCAGGCAGAGGCGTAGCAAGGGTCCCCGTGGGCCCCAGGCAACAAGCAACATGGGGCCCTTCGAGCGTGTGTAAATCCGGTAAAAGCCACAAACAAAAACATCAATAACATAAATAATAGCTCAAACGTTTTCTCTATATTAAGTGCAAAAGTGGAGCCCAGCTTTTTTCTAAGGTGTCGACAAAAATGCAGTATAATGCTGTTAAAGTTAAAATCCAATGTAAAAGCTAAATAACAAAAAAATTAAATAAAAAAAGTGCATTACATTACATTCGTTACATTCTTTACATTCGTTCATGGATGCACACATTTCAACAGGTGGCCGTCCTCTGCTCGAAATGCGCACCTTACGCCTATTCTCGCTCCCAGAATACGCAGCGCTTGTGACGTAGGACAATAACAGGACTGGTTCCTATGGGAACGTATGAATACCCAAGGAACCTTGCTAAAAGGAGTATTAAAATTGCAAATAAAATCGATCAGGATTATTTTAGATGCATATATGTTATATTTTTCTTATAGGGTATTCAACGAGGAATACGATAGACCCATTAATATTAGTGATGCACGATAATACATTTTTCAACCGATAACCGATAATTTCCTCCTCATTCCAACCGATAACCGATAATGTCAAGCCGATAATTCTATTAAAAGATTCATGTAAAATTTTACAGTATACACAAAAGAAAATATTACTGTGCAAAAATATAATTTATTGCTCTTTTTTTCAACATAAAATATGAACAAGTCGTCAATTCAAACATCTAAATAATGACAGATTGTCTAACATTGTGTAACGGTAAACCTTTGGCAACAATTACTTACAGAGTAAATACCTAAGTTGCACAAAAATGCCTTTAAAAGTAAGCCATTCCTAACATATATAACATTAATACACCGCAAAACACACCTCCTTAAAACTAGTCAGTTTTAAGTGTAAATCTATTGGCAATAAGTGAAATTATGTGAAATTGTCCCGGGCCTATGGCGAGGCGGCGGCGGCCTGCCGGACCGGCCAGAGCGGCGGGCTCCGTTGGAAGACGGCTACTTGCCGACTATCGGTCTCCAGTCGTGCCGGTGTTTAGCCTTAGATGCAAATTTACCACCCGCCTTCGGCTGCATTCCCAAACAGCCCGACTCTGTATCGTCACAAGCCCTGTAGTTTAACTTAGTGTTTACAATAGCTTTAGCATTCCCGCTAGCAGCAGCCTCGTATTCATTCCAAAAATCTTTGTGATGCAGTTTTAAATGGCTGCTGGGTTAGTGGTTTTGAATGAGGACGCTTTCTTTCTGCCTCGTGGAACTTCTACGGTGCATATTTCGCAGATGGCGAGAGCGTCATTTTTTTAGTAACAGCCGCCATAATATTCAACTACTTCTTGTCGTGTAACTCCGCCTCCTCAACCCCTCCTCCCTCAGGGGCTTCAGAGAGGGGAGGGGTTGAGGAGGCGGCGTGTTAAATTCTTCGGTTGCGCACATTTGGAGGCTAAATCAAGTATATAATTATCGGATTGCATTATCGGTTGAATTTTTTCATTATCTGGATTATCTGTGTGACGTCATAATTGCCATTATCGGCCGATAATTATCGGTGACCGATATTATCGTGTATCTTTAATTAATATACTTTTTTTTAGAAAAAAATCACCATTTCTTAGTCACATGAATAATGAGGTGGCCCTGTGAAAATCAACATAAAACAACTTGGCAAGGACTTTCCAGAGAGTGCTTGGTGAGACAGTCTCTAAAAAATCATGTGATAATAATAGTTGATTGGACTTTCTTAAACATGTATAATCTACGTGACATGGTTAGTGCTGATTGGGATTGATAACAGAATTGTTAGATAATCTGCCAAATGATTCCATGGTATTGAAACACTCCCTACACTTGTCGCTGCTACAGTGCAGTAAAGCTGCGTGTGCTAAATCAGTCCATTTTTCTCAAAATGTTGCTCAGGTAAATGTAATGGAGTATATGTAATGCGTTACTACCCACTTCTGGGGTATAAGTATTTATATACTGTATATAAATACACAAACATTGGGCGGGGGGACTTAATGCAAGAATTATGATAGATTAATTCCAAAAGAATTTACAAATTAAAAATTCATTGAATTTTAATTGCAGGCCATGGTCCAATCACAGAACCTTTAAACAACGACAACAATGTACAATTAAATTGATCAAACTGACACATGCATTAGCTGGGTTCATGTTGATGATAAAGATTAGATTAGCAAATTAGTTCTTTCATTTTCTGCTCCGCTTATCATAACGAGGGTCATGGGGGTGCTGGAGTCTATCCCAGCCAGAGGTGGAAGAGTAGCCAAAAATTTTACTCAAGTAAGAGTACCGTTAAATCAAAATGATATTACTCAAGTAAAAATAAAAGTAGTCATCCAAAAAATGTACTCAAGTGCAAGTAAAAAAGTATCCAGTAAAATCAATACTTAATGAATGAGTAACATTGTGGGTAACTGCTTTAAATGTTTGATTTTTTTTTTTCAAACAATGGTATTTTTTCCTCTGAGCACAATTATCTATATGAACTGTTATTATTATACTGTACTATAACATATTACGTAACCACATTAAACATATTTCCTATTATGAAACTAAAAGGATCATATCTCCCGTTTTCTGTGGTCAGTCGGTGCCACATAAGAGCTGTGAGAGAGATTAAAGTCCCCGCATTTGAGTCGTTGACGGTGGTGCGCTATGTCAAATACTTAATTTTTTACGGTGCTTTAAAGACGCAACATGATTGAACAGGCCGGCGTATTCATAGAACAGCAAGCTTCAGTGGCATGTGATTATTATTGCAACGTCTCATTGGTGAAACTGGTTGAGCCACTGTTTGCGTCTCTGGAAAAAAAATAAGTAAAATCTGATATGTAGAATAAAGAGGAAAATGTACCAACTAGTGTAGCACAATGTAGCGGAGTAAGAGTAGCGTTTCTTCTTCACAAATCCACTCAAGTAAAAGTAAAAAGTATGGCTTAGTAAAACTACTCTTAGAAGTAGATTTTACTCAAAAAGTTACTTAAGTTAATGTAATGGAGTAAATATAATGGAGTAAATGTAACGCGTTACTATCCACCTCTGATCCCAATTAACTATGGGCACTCGGCAGGGTACAAACGTGTTGAGGAAACTGGAGTAGCCACAAAAATCCCATGCAGGCAGGTGGAGAACATACAAACTTTAACTGGAAGGCCGGAACCCGGGGTTCTTAATTAGCAAATTTAATCTTAAAGAAAAAAAAAAAACCTTGATAAAAACAAGTTCAACATGAACTACAACTGCCAAATCCACACCCTAAAAGCCTCACCAACCCAGAGACAATCAAAGCACAACAGAAGAGATTGCACACCCTCTGCTGGCTAACCTGGAACCTACAGACATCAATAAGTTAGCAATTAATAAATTTAGTAATCAGGCTTAAAGTGTGTACGACAGGATAAAAAAAGTTTTAAATAGCACTATTATGTGAATTACTATCATATTTTGAGATGATTCGACTATATACAACAATTTGGCAAAGCGCATATGACGAGAAATTAGTCTTTTAATCCGCTGTT
The DNA here is from genome assembly GCF_030265065.1 of Corythoichthys intestinalis. Taxonomy (NCBI): domain Eukaryota; kingdom Metazoa; phylum Chordata; class Actinopteri; order Syngnathiformes; family Syngnathidae; genus Corythoichthys; species Corythoichthys intestinalis. The sequence continues at coordinate 39,416,396 of NC_080400.1, forward strand.
TAGCCACGCCTACCATTATAGAGCTCTAGCATCCCAACAGGTGGATGACGTCAGCGGGAGAATGTTTCATCTGATTTAGTATACAGCCCATTGAGCGGGAATTATTCAGAACGAGGAAAATGCGATGAAGAGAGCTGAAAAATGTCATTGTTTCAGTCTCTCTACTTCAATATTTTCACGGGATATTCTTTTTATCGAAGTATTTTCCCCCAATTGCTAAATAAATGGTATGGTTATGACAAATAACAGTCTTGTTCGAAATGGAATATGAAATAATAAGAATGCATTTATTCAGTACGACATGGCAAAATTACTCCATGATGGTCAAAACTGTCAACTTCACCTTTACTGTCGCACCTCCCGAACGATATTTTATGCCACCGTAGTTATTCAGGCTTTTGTCATTTCCCTGCCCTGGCTTCGGAGAATGTAAACAAAGCAAGAGGCGTGACTGCTAGCCGACATGCTAACCCGAACCAAGTGACGTCTCAAAGTCTTATTTTCGCTTTTCGAAGCGAGAAATCACACAAAACTAGCCCGGATCATGTCACACGGTGTTGGAGTTGTCGATTGTCTTCGCCGATCGGCAACCCGCCCGGCGGTGAGCAAGGTACAGCTCGTTCCTCTGCTACAGACAGGAGAGCTCGCCGGGGAAGCAGCTGCAGAGTACCGCCGTACAAACTGGCTGACGTCGGAGGTGCACGGAGCTGCCACATCGTCAACACGAATATGGCGTAACATAATGCTTTACTACACGGCGACGACGTAAACAGAGCTGCGTGCAGTTGTTGTGCAGCTAACATGGCAGGATGGGTTTGAGAGCTTTTCTACATATCCGTTAACTTAAGTAAATAGTCCTTTATATAAAGAAAGTTTGTAGTGTTTACTTTGTAATCGCTGTATTCGCAGCCATTTTTAACACAATTTCTGATGGGGTTGAAAATTTGACACAACACCTGGCACGCGAAGAGGGCAATAAGCTGAGTATTGAGGGTGTGTGTGCAAACAGGCCGTCGGTCGTCGGCCGAGTGGCAAGCCACCTCCGTATTAAAACGTGTGCCATGAGCCCAGTATTTGACAAAATACAAAATACGATGTTTACTCACTTCCTCATAAATCCAATGGTCTCACAGTAGTAGGGCTTGTTTTGGCCAATATCTGCGGTGAATGGGAACCTTTGAAACCCCAAAAGGCTCACACACCTCTTCCTGATACAACAATTTTCTGCAGCCGTTTGGCTGGCGTGATTCGAAAAATAAATTATTTATTTTATTTAATCATTTTTTTATCAGACAGTCTCAATTAGATTAATATCTCTTTTACAAGAGAAGCCTGAGCACAAAGAAACATTCACAAATATCAGACAACACAAAATACACTAACGGAAACAGTTACAATAATTAGTAAATACATCAGACAAAAGAGATTTAAAATCACCAAGATGAATGATTGACTGCAGTTTAAGAGTAGATTGCAATCCGTTCCACTTAAGAGGAGTATAATAGCTAAAGCCAGTTCTGCCAGCATTAGTGCGTGTGAGTGGAATGTTTAGGGTTAAGTAATTAGTTGATCGTGTTTTGTAGTTCCTGGATTTAAATGACAGGAGAGATGTGAGGTAGTCAGGAAGTTTGCACAGTAAAGCCTTATAGATGAATAACATGAGGTGGATATTTTCTTCTTGACTGTAGTGAAGACCATCCAACGTTTTGATAAAGGGTACAATGATGAGTGCAAAAATTGCCATTAGTGATGAAACGTGGTGCACTATGATAGACCGGGTTTAATTCCTAAGTATTTGTATGAGTCAGTGAGAGTAATTTGGGTACCATTTAGGGATTAGAGTCTGGGTAAATCATTGTCAGTAATGGTGGAAGTGGAGAAAACCATGTATTTAGTTTTTTCAGCATTTAAAACTAATCTGTGGTTATGAAGAGATATTTGTAAAAAATCAAAAGCAGTCTGTAAATGAGTCAGAGCTAGAGCTGGGGAAGTTAATCTGCAAAATCAGCTGAATCCACAGTCGATCTGCATGCTATAAAGCATACTGTATTGTGAGATGCTGACCAGGGTGACGTCACATTCGCATTCATCCTAAACCCGAGATTGGAGCCGGAAGTCAATCATTTTCATGGTGTGAGATTCAAAAATCGAATGTATAAAACGATTGCTTCCACACACATCCAAGCGGTCCGTTTCATTCAGGAGCATAAAACACTGCGTGAAATATGAAATAAAAATGCTTTTTGGTGTCATACACACTTTAAGACAAAAACATAAAAATTAGGCTCCAAGAATCGATGCGAATACATCGCTAAAATATAACCAAAATATTTCATTCTGATATTTCCAAGAATAACTGAGGGACAGCAATTTTAGCTGCTGTCCTTCCTAAGAAGAATAACAAGAAGAACAAAGCAAGTGACTTTTTGAGGATATAAAAATATGTCTTCAAATGAAATCAGTGTGTGGTATCGGGTGGAATTTTAGCCTCCTAATTCATTGTTTATTGGAGAAAGATGTGCAATTTATGCTATTATTTGCTGTCTTTTTCTGACCATTGAAAGTGTCATAATATAGCATTTCATCATCAGATCTTTTAGCTACGTATTTGCCCGGGTAATTGTTTTTCTTTTGTTTTGTATTAAAATGCATTAAATTGCAAACAAACAAGTCTTTTTCAAATCTTTTTGTGATAAATATTTAGCTAAGAATTCGAACACTCAAAATTAATTAATTACAAAGGATCTAATCAATTAGACATATACATACGTACGTATGTGGCGGAAAACACTCAGGTGGCTTGAAGTTCCGCTCTGAGACCCCCAATTTGGCCAAATTTAAAAATTGTCCTATATTCATCTGTGATACATCATAGGAAAGTCTCTATTTTCTTGTGGAAGAAAATGTTTGGGCAGGGGGGGCATTTTTTGACACCTGCAAAGTACTTCAAAACAGGTGAGTTAAAAATAGACATTTTTGAGACCTTTGATATGTTCTTTAAGTTTGTCATTTGAAAAAAGGTTTTGAACACCTATCCTGGTACATAATAAATAACAAACACCTCAAAGAACATTTTGTAACAACAACTTTTTGTTATCTATTTCTCAAAGATGATTTCCCCACTCATTGTCATTTCATAGTTGTTGGGTGAAAGGAAACATCGACTTGTATGAAAAAGAGATGTAACCGTTATCTCAGGGCCGTGCCATGCTTCTTTGTCCTTTTCCAGAGTGCACGACTCTTCTGACGTACTGGGACATGAATTTTAATCTGTGCAAAAAACATTTCCAGGGGAATTTTAGGGGTTAAATTCCAATACCATAATATTTTAATATTTGCAAGTGGGCTTTTTAAATAATTTTTCAATTAGGATTAAAGAATGTGAATGCATTATTGTACCTTTAATTAATCAAGAAGTTATTCGTGTTGTTTAAAATTAGTTGAAAGGCTTTCTAGGTTAAAAACATAACCTGTAACCTAGATGAAGCGTGCATTTGAAAATGTAAGAAAGGTCATATTAAATTAAATTGAAGGTTATGATGCAGTTAGGTTAACGTTTAAAATTAATCCCAAAACCCAGTACAGTACTGTATGTAAGTATGTATCTTTAACATTTTTTGATTGGTGAACCATGAAATTGTAATATTTTCTTAATTTAAGTACAATTTACTTGGAGTGTGTGCATGCACATCTTGTCTAATTTTCAGTTTTACAAATTTTTGCAGCTTGTACCATCCCTGAAAGGATATTATTTTCAAGCAACCTGACCATTTGCAGGATGAAAGTTTAAAATGACTGCTAATTGCTGATCATTTTTTAAATGTAAAGTATCTATGTCATTTTGTAATTAGAGGGTTGCTTTTCATCTGTCAGTCAACTAGTTGCATAATACCAAAGGCTTTTTTAATAATATAATTACTGGTGTTCGATTACTAGTGTCTTCCCTTGTACCTGTTTGGGTGATGTTATGAGATAAGTGTATAACGCAAGCATTGTCACAGTATTCTTGGGTGGGGTTTGTTATTGTGCTTTGTGTAATAGGGCTGGGTGTGCCCCCTCCACCCCCTTGTTTGTTTGTTTGTTTAGCTGTCCTTTTGTGTAGAAAAAAAGCCAAAACAAAATCTGTTAAATATTTAAATGACCAAAGGCCAAAGAAATGTGTTTAGGTTCCAGTCTGGCCTTCTGTTGTGTGTTCCTCCTGTGCTTGTTTTAGCTCTAAAATAGATTGTGATATGAACTGCGGGTTTTTCCATTAAGCAGGTTATGTGAAAAAAAAAAAAAAGGATGTTACCTGCTAATTGATGGAAACCCTGAACTTTACATTCCATTTAGAGAGGTAATTGAAACACTGACCCATTCACCATGGTAACAGTCTCTGAGAACATAACCTGCTCGCTGGCAGGATTTCCTCAAATATACCTGAGTTACCTTACTCCTTGTCACATATTCTTGAAATATCCCTAAATTTCTGCACTCCTTCCCACATGGAAATCGCTGTGTGACATGGCTTTTCCATTCATTCCTGATCCCATCGTCATCACAGTGCAAGTCATTCAATATGCTACACACCGCAAGAGAATCTTCCGACCCAGATTAGACATACTTTCATTTCTTGATGATTTCTTGGATCACCGTTATTTGGGGCATATACAGTGCCTTGCAAAAGTATTTGGCCCTCTTGAACCTTGCAACCTTTTGCCACATTTCAGGCTTCAAACATAAAGATATAAAATTATTTTTTGTCAAGAATCAACAAGTGGGACACAAGCGTGAAGTGGAACAACATTTATTGGATAATTTAAGCTTTTTTAACAAATAAAAAACTGAAAAGTGGGGCGTGCAATATTATTCGGCCCCCTTGCGTTAATACTTTGTAGCGCCACCTTTTGCTCCAATTACAGCTGCAAGTTGCTTGGGGTATGTTTCTATCAGTTTTGCACATCGAGAGACTGACATTCTTGCCCATTCTTCCTTGCAAAACAGTTCGAGCTCAGTGAGGTTGGATGGAGAGTGTTTGTGAACAGCAGTCTTCAGCTCTTTCCACAGATTCTCGATTGGATTCAGGTCTGGACTTTGACTTGGCCATTCTAACACCTGGATATGTTTATTTTTTAACCATTCCATTGTAGATTTGGCTTTATGTTTTGGATCATTGTCCTATTGGAAGATAAATCTCCGTCCCAGTCTCAGGTCTTGTGCAGATACCAACGGGTTTTCTTCCAGAATGTTCCTGTATTTGGCTGCATCCATCTTCCCATCAATTTTAACCATCTTCCCTGTCCCTGCTGAAGAAAAGCAGGCCCAAACCATGATGCTGCCACCACGTTTGACAGTGGGGATGGTGTGTTCAGGGTGATGAGCTGTGTTGCTTTCACGCCAAACATATCGTTTTGCATTGTGGCCAAAAAGTTCAATTTTGGTTTCATCTGACCAGAGCACCTTCTTCCACATGTTTGGTGTGTCTCCCAGGTGGCTTGTGGCAAACTTTAAACGAGACTTTTTATGGATATCTTTGAGAAATGGCTTTCTTCTTGCCACTCTTCCATAAAGGCCAGATTTGTGCAGTGTACGACTGATTGTTGTCCTATGGACAGACTCTCCCACCTCAGCTGTAGATCTCTGCAGTTCATCCAGAGTGATCATGGGCCTCTTGGCTGCATCTCTGATCAGTTTTCTCCTTGTTTGAGAAGAAAGTTTGGAAGGACGGCCGGGTCTTGGTAGATTTGCAGTGGTCTGATGCTCCTTCCATTTCAATATGATGGCTTGCACAGTGCTCCTTGAGATGTTTAAAGCTTGGGAAATCTTTTTGTATCCAAATCTGGCTTTAAACTTCTCCACAACAGTATCTCGGACCTGCCTGGTGTGTTCCTTGGTTTTCATAATGCTCTCTGCACTTTAAACAGAACCCTGAGACTATCACAGAGCAGGTGCATTTATACGGAGACTTGATTACACACAGGTGGATTCTATTTATCATCATCGGTCATTTAGGACAACATTGGATCATTCAGAGATCCTCACTGAACTTCTGGAGTGAGTTTGCTGCACTGAAAGTAAAGGGGCCGAATAATATTGCACGCCCCACTTTTCAGTTTTTTATTTGTTAAAAAAGTTTAAATTATCCAATAAATGTTGTTCCACTTCACGATTGTGTCCCACTTGTTGTTGATTCTTGACAAAAAAATTAAATTTCATATCTTTATGTTTGAAGCCTGAAATGTGGCGAAAGGTTGCAAGATTCAAGGGGGCTGAATACTTTTGCAAGGCACTGTACTGTATATTCACTAATGTGTACAACATAATATTACAACCCACTATATCTATCTGCCTTCATAGTCAATTATTACATTGATTAATGTAAATAAAACTCTTTAGTTAATATTGATCTTATAGCTAGCCGAATACATTAAGTTAAAGTTAGAGTTAGTAAGATATAATATTTCTCTTAGCATTTGGCTAAATGTGATTCTCGCATGGAAAACAGGTCCGCCTTCAGTTTTGTAATATACGCTCTCTTAGTTCTTTTTGCCTGTGATCGAAATCCATTTGCATTAAATGGAACAAAAATGGTTCAATTACCGAGGAAACTACAATACTGCCTTGAATGATATTTTCATATTACATTTTTAGCCTTTTCGAAGTCGTTTTCTTTCCTGTTGGATTGGACCTACAGTGGCATGAAAAAGTATCTGAACTTTTTGGAATTTCTCACATTTTTGCATAAAATCACAATAAAATGTGATTTGATCTTTGTCAAAATCACACAGATGTAAAAACAGTGTCTGCTTTAACTAAAACACCATTTATAGGTTTTCATAGTTTAATGAAGATAGCATGCAAACAATGACAGAAGGGGGGAAAATAAGTAAGTTAACCTTCTGCCTAAGGAGACTTAAAGAGCAATTGAAACCTATTTTTACTGAAAAATTTAAATCAGATGTTTGCCGAATCACTGACGAGTGATTTAAAGCGGCCCTGCCCACTATAAAACACACACCTGGTAAGAATTGTCTTGATGAGAGGCATTGTCTGATGTGCATCACGGCTCGGTCAAAAGAACTGTCTGAAAACCTGCGATTCAGCATTGTTGATTTGTATAAAGCTGGGAAATGATACGAAACCATCTCTAAAAGTCTGGATGTTCATCAATCGACAGTCAGAGAAGTTGTCTACAAATGGAGATTGTTTGGCACTGTTGCTCCTCACCCAAGGAGTGGCTGTCCACCAAAGATGAAGCCAAGAGTTCAGCGCAGAATACTCAGAGATGTAAAAAAGAACCCTTTCAGTGTCTGCTAAAGACTTGCAGAAATCACTGGCACAGTCCAATACATCTGTGCACACGCCAGCTATATGTAAAACTATGGCAAAGCATGGTGATCAAGGGAGGACTCCACTGCTGTCTAAAAAAACATTGTTGCCCGTTTAATGTATGCAAAAAGGCACTTGGACACTCAGCAGAAGTTTTGGCTAAATATTTTGTTGACTGATGAAACCAAAGTTGAATTGTTTGGGAGTAACACACAGCATCATGTGTGGAGGAAAAAAACTGGAACAGCTCACCAACATCAACACCTCACCCCCACCGTGAAGCATGGTGGAGGGACCATCATGATTTGGGGCAGTTTGGCTACCTCAGGGCTTGGACAACTTGCACTCATTAATGGAAGAATAAATTCAAAAGTTTATCAGAATGTTTTGCAAGAAAACCTGAGGCCATCTGTCAGACAGTTGAAGGATTTGAGGAGGATGCTGCAACAAGAAAATGATCCAAAACACAGAAGTAAATCAACTTCAGAATGGTTTCAGAAGAGCAAAATACACGCTCTGGAGTGGCCAAGTCAAATTCCAGACTTGAACCCCATTGAGATGCTGTGGCATCACCTAAAGACAGCGATTCATGCCAGACATGCCAGGAATCTGACTGAACTACAGCAGTTTTGTAGAAAGTATGGGCCAAGGTTAGTCCTGATCGATTTGCCAGACTGATCTGCAGCTACAGGAAACGTCTGGTTGAAGTTATTGCTGCCAAAGGTGATGGGGACCTATAAATGTTTGGGTGTTTTTTGTTAAAGCACAGTTTTTTCATCTGTTTGAGTTTGACAAAGATCAGGTCACATTTGATGGTGATTTTATGCAGAAATGTGAGAAATTCCAAAAGGTTCGGATACTTTTTCATACCCCTGTAAATAAAAGGATTTTAATCTTGGGCCCATAATCAGTTTTGATCTTAAATCCTAAATATTTAATTGAATAGCAAATATGTTGGATGCATAGCAAAATATTTGTTCGCATCCCTTTATGCCTGCATTAGTATCTCAAGGCTCAAAGGTGCTGAAGTAACTGGCCCCTTTTTTTTCCCTCACTGCAAAGTGAAAATGATGGCGTCGGGGCTTCATTGACCATGGCTTTTTATGGTGGTTGTGCATGACCGTAAATGAATCCACTCGGAGTTGATTTAACTTACTGAGATGACCAGGTAACCAGTGTTTCCCATATCAGCGTACATCAATTCAGAGTTGCCTGATGAACCGGGCTTTTGGTGTTCCTCCTTTTTGGAATACCCCAGTATTTTTGCTAGGTAGTAATGAGTCAAACAAACAAACAAACATACTATTGTTAACTACCACATCCTCTTAACACTTATCCGCTGTTCACTGCTCCTCTTCCTTTTCAATTACGTAATTAAAGACTTGCTTTTTTTCTTTTATTTGTTTTTGTGTGTGCGTGTGTGCGTGTGTGTGGTTGTGTGTGTGTGTGTGTGTGTATATATATGTGCTTTATTTAACCCCTTAAGACCCACATTTTTTTCTGTTGGGCAAACAAAAACAAAAAACAAAAATCTGCACTGTTTTTTAGTCTACTCAAACACCAGAACAAAGTGCAATTATTTGGTTGGGGATATTTCATGCTTTGATTGTTTGTTTGTTTGTTGTTTTTTTTTTAACGTTAATGTGGTTTTAATGAGAAATGAGCACTTTACGTTATCCTTTTTGAAGTTGCGTGTGGTTGGCCATTTTCAAATAGCCAAAGATAGCAAAGAGGGTGTGTCAAAACCTCATGTAATAGAAACTAAATTCAGTGTATTTATTGGTTTAGAGACACGAACGCGTCATATCCTTCAGCAGCATGCTTAGGTCTGAAGGGGTTAAAAAATTATGTCTGGCAGATTTTAATGTGATGCAAAGCACTTTGAATTATCCTATGTTGAATTGTGCTACACACACACAAATATTTCTGACTTGCCTTGTTGTTTAAGAACACATCCCCAAAAAAATAATTTGTGAACAGGAAGTTTAAAAAAAAATCCTTAGGGACAGCCATTGCATAATATTCCCGAGATTCATTTCAAAACAACATTTGCAGTCATTTTATATTAAATTGCAGACATACATAAGCCTTTTGAACAATTTAGACTGTTTGACCGACTTTGTATGAATGACAACTCTTTGTGAGGAAAAGATCAAATTGATTTGATTTGCTTGTGCAGACCAATGGAAAATCTTATAATTTCAACGCATTTGGAAACAGATCATTTAAAGGAGAGTAAAATAAGAATATTATTATTCATGCCATGATAAGGACAACAACATTTGAGAGATTTAGGACTGGACTTCAGGATGCTACCGAATGCTTTCAGAACCCGTTTGGGGGGTGGATCCAAATGTACCCATGGAAGCAATATTATTTTACAATTTACCCGTCAGGGACTTTGAGCTGGAGTGCAATGAAATACAAACCAATGACTACTGCATGTTATAAATTACTAACTGCTTCTTATCACTTAATGTAGCTAAGCATTTGCAAAATATTTTGATTACTGTATTTTCAACCACTGTAACCAAATCTTGTTGTTGCTTTATACAGAATGCTCCTTTATGCCTTTTTTTTGTTGGTAGACCTATCTACATTAAATTACGCAAATGTTATCCTTTTTTTTTTTTTTTTTTTTTTTTTTTTAATGATTGTCACTACCATTTTTGGGTGATACATACATATCAGTTGCACTGCTCTAACACAGTCACACATGAACACACAATCAATGGTAAGAGCAGGAGGCCGGTGTTGTTTTGTCTACATTTCTTTGTTTACGCAAAAATTGAACGGAAATCACTTCATTGTTCTGTCAAAGTCACACCCACATAAGTCGTTTGTAGAGGCCAATAAACTTTTTATCTCAAGGTACTTTGGCCTTGCATGTGCCCTCTGAATTATAAAAAAAATGTGTGTTGGTTTATTTTGGTATGGAATATTTTTTTCCCCCATTTTCTCCTTGAATTATTGCACATATTCAAAATGATCCAGCTACTTTGCAATTACCTACCTGAAAGCATGCATTATAGACAGGTTTCAACTCCTATACATTGAAGGTGTGGCGGCTTCATGAAAGAGTTTTAAGATTAGCTTTGTCTGCTTTTATTGTCTCCATAGCACACCGTCTTATCTTTACCTGAAAACTCATGGAAGCACACGCGAGCCTTTCTCACTCTGAGGTTAATTTTTAATGGGTTTTAGAAGGACATATGTAGTGAACTTCTATTTAAACTGTGATCTCATCTGATAATGTCTCTAAGATAGAACCGTAGTGTCAATAGTCTTTTTTTTCTTCATTTTTGACTCGCTGACTCAATTCTCTGAATGTGTAGTATAGTTTCTCAATCATGGCTGGATTTCTTACATGGCTCTGGAGGTATAGGAATTATCTGGTGATAGTTCTCACACCTCTTCTCCTGCTGCCTCTGCCGCTCGCCGTCCCCTCCTCGGTAAGAATGGCTCGCAACTTGGACTGATGCTTTTGATGTAGGGACCATGTACAGTACATGTACTCCAATGCTGTTGAATATAGAGTAACTGGACAATTTGTGATGTACACGTGTGCTACAGAGATCAATACAAGTGCTAAAAATGAGTTAATGGCTCTCTGTTAATTTCAAACCTTTAAAAATATCTGCCTCATTTTAATAGATATTGCAGGTGTATCTAATGAACTGTCAGGTAAGCGTACCTGTAGTAGGGGCAAATATGCTATAATTTCAGGGTACTACTGTATCTGTATACATCCTTCCATTTTAAGTTGACATAAGTTCTTTTTTAAACCTTCATTTCCAATAATTGTCAGCTGATGCTATATTCTCAACAATGTGAGCTTTCTAGTAACAATATAGGTTTGAGGTTATTTATGCAGATAAAACATCTGGTCTACAATGATGGTTCGTACAGCATGATGAAAAGGATACAGGTTTAACGTGTATTAAATTATGCTTTTTATGTTTGCGCTTAACTTTTATGTGCAGTTAAAATATAGCAATATTATTTGCCACATTTTTTCATGTCAAATGACAAAAAGAATATAATTACCTGGATTAAACAGTGCATTACTCAACGTAACAAATCAGTCATCAGAGAAACACGAAAAAACAAGGCGTGTACATGAAATTTCTGTACGGTGAACGGGTTCCAGATCATGAATACCATCATAAGCCACTGACTTATTATTTTACTGTCAACATACTTTCAACTCATCAACTATTTTTGTCATGTGGGCGTGTAAAAAAAAAAAAAAAAAAAAAAAAAAAAAAATCAGATATAAGAATGACATATTACGCTGATATGCATGCATTTTAGTGGCTTTGAAGTAGTATGAACAGAATATTTTGCTCTTATGTAATCACAGGGCATTTTACATTATTGGACAGATGGTGTTTATAGACTCCCATCTGTGTGTGTGTGTGTGTGTGTGTGTGTTGGCGTGTGAATTTTTTGTAGTCATTAAAAAAAAATTTTTTTAAACTATGCAGTTGTTTATCCACATACTGTACCTAATTTTATTCAGGAAGAAGTACATCTTAGCAACATGAATATAAATCACAGCAGCAAAAAAAAAAAAAAAAAAAGAAAAAAAAAATGCACAAGAACAGATAGAAAGAGGGAGAGGAAAAAATATAAGGATGACTGGAACATAAATCACATCTTAAGGGAGAATTTTACTTGATTAGAGACAAAGGACAAACACTTAACTTTATAGTAATAACAATAAAATGGAGTACGACAGGCTAAATAGGCCTCTGTTATTTCAACATATTAAGTGCTACTCAGAAAACTATAGCGTAAACAACACAACATGTTCACCAAACTCTCAATCTCACCCCAAATCACTCCAAAATCTTAAAGTGTTCATCTTCAATATTACTTCTGAACAACTCTTCCAAATTTGGAATGGAGGACACAGGTTATTCTCACAGCTGCCAGTGTAGGGGGCAAGGAGAAAAAAAACACAACAACAACCAAAAAGATATACACTATACCCTTCAGAAATTTGGGGTCAGTCACTCAGTCTGGTGATTATTATTTATGTTATATTATTATTTCGAATAAAAATCACTATTTCTAGATTGTCAATGTCTTGACTATATTTTCTATTCAATTTGCAAGTCATTTGATAAATAGGTGTTACTTTTCATGGAAAACACAAAACTTTATTGGTGACCCCAAACATTTGAATTAGGAATACAACGAAAGCAAAATTCTTGGCCAGAAGCAAATATTGAAAAAAACGAAAAACTGAAAACTGACAGGCCGGAAAAAATACATACGGCAGAAAACACAGAAAAGGCTGAAAAAGCAGTTATTGCTCTTGCACCCCTCTTTAAAATAAACTGCTGTATTTTAAGCCAAAAGAAATGTTTTGTTTGATAGAACAATATGTCTACAGTATATGCTGACGTAGCAGTTTCATGGCGGATTGGGCCTCAGAACTATTTTTAATTCGTTCGTTTTACCCTGGAGACCCCTGTTTACAGACACTGCGCGACCGCTTTTTTCCCCCAACCAAGCCATTAAAAAAAGGTAAGTAATTATATTTCTTATTCGAAATGTCTATCATTTTTAGCTTAGAATTATTAATTAAGGTCTAATATTTAGTTTAAAAAAAAAAAAAAAAACTTATTCACTCGCATATTTTAAACTTTTAAGCAAATTACGTCACAATCAAGAAAAGTAGTGTCTGTAAATAGGTCGCGGATATCTACCTCATAGCTATCGCCTAATTGTATTTTTTTTTTGTGAGTGTCGCATTTTCCCTGATATCTTAAATGATAAATAATCGATCGAAACAAAGAAAAAAAAATGTTTAAAAGGGCAAATATTTGAAAAAGAATATCTCGACCACTCCTTGATGTCTGCGATTTTTTCATTGCGACCCTTGTTATATTACTGGGTTTGACCCATAAAATCCCCAAAAAGTCTGAAAGTCTGTGGTCATTCACAGCTACGTATGTCTTGACACTCGGCGAGACATGCTACACCGACTTTTTGGATCAAAACAAGGCAAGTATGTGATAATATCTCATTAAAATCATGGTGTCTTTAAATATGCTCTCTTATGCTCTCACCTCCAGTTAGAGTTTAGGGGTTTAATTTTTTATTTTTTTAAAATGCCCTCCTGTTCAATTTTTTTCCACCCAGAAAATTGAGATTTTAAGCTTTCCAATGATGTATCACACATGCATATAGGACAATTTTGAAATATGGCCAAATTGGGGGTCTCAGTGCGGAACTTCAAGTCACCTGAGTGTTTTCCGCCATATGCAAAAATTCATTTTTTATTTATGTATTTTTTTAGAAATTACTTTATTTAATTATTTTCCGATCAATGCCCTTTGCCTTGGCATTGGTTCTACAACCTCAGAGGCTCGAGAAATTTAGTTTCAAAGGTGAGATTCTGAAGCCCCATGGGAGGGTGTGTTCCTGGAGGCAGCGTCCTATAGACAAGTTTCCGAGGTACTTCTGCTTTCCTTCCGCATTTCTGCTTGCGACTTCCGTTTTAACGTTCCTCCTGCCACTTCCTCCTCCATTCAAAACAAAAGTTGACCTAGAGTAACATTACTAATCAAGACCCCTCAAAAAACACAATTTAGAAATACAGCATATGCATCTGCTATCATCATGACATGGAAGGACAACATGTTCATGAAGGCAGATGTGGAACCCAGCCCGTGTCACCACAAAGACAGGGTCTTTATGTATCCATGTTACCGCTGGTGTTAGGGAGGGTATGTTCTTCCTATCCCTGCATTTTCATTCATGTGTGTTGTGCTGATAAAATACTAAAGCTAAAATCTTGCACATGAAACGACTTGCTGTCTTTGATATTGTTATTACGTTGATGATTGTAATTATGATGATGTTTAATATTACAGTATTTACTACAGCAACTGTACTGCTGTGGCTGCAACACATGCTATCTGTTGCTAGCCTGTTGCTAATCAGTACGTGCACAGTTACAGTGGGGCAAATAAGTATTTAGTCAACCACCAATTGTGCAAGTTCTCTTACTTGAAAAGATTAGAGAGGCCTGTAATTGTCAACATGGGTAAAGAAAATCACATTGCTTGATTTTTAAAGAATTTCTTTCCAAATTAGAGTGGAAAATTAGTATTTGGTCACCTACAAACAAGCAACATTTCTGGCTGTCAAAGAGGTCTAACTTATTCTAACAAGGTGTAACGAGGTCTAACGAGGCTCCACTCGTTACCTGTATTAATGGCACCTGTTTTAACTCATTATCGGTATAAAAGACACCTGTCCACAACCTCAGTCAGTCACACTCTAAACTCCACTATGGCCAAGACCAAAGAGCTGTCGAAGGACACCAGAGACAAAATTGTAGACCTGCACTAGGCTGGGAAGACTGAATCTGCAATAGGTAAAACGCTTGGTGTAATGAAATCAACGGTGGGAGCAATTATTAAAAAATGGAAGACATACAAGACCACTGATAATCTCCCTCGATCTGGGGCTCCATGCAAGATCTCACTCCGTGGCGTCAAAATGATAACAAGAACAGTGAGCAAAAATCCCAGAACCACACAGGGGGGCCTAGTGAATGACCTGCAGAGAGCTGGGACAACAGTAACAAAGGCTACTATCAGTAAAACAATGCGCCGCCTGGGACTCAAATCCTGCACTGCCAGACGTGTGCCCCTGCTGAAGCCATTACACGCCCAGGCCCGTCTGCGGTTCGCTAGAGAGCATTTGGATGATCCAGAAGAGGACTGGGAGAATGTGTTATGGTCAGATGAAACCAAAGTAGAACTTTTTGGTAGAAACACAGGTTCTCGTGTTTGGAGGAGAAGAATAATGAATTGCATCCGAAGAACACCATACCCACTGTGAAACATGGGGGTGTAAACATCATGCTTTGGGGCTGTTTTCTGCAAAGGGACCAGGATGACTGATTTGTGTAAAGGAAAGAATGAATGGGGCCATGTATCGAGAGATTTTGAGTCAAAATCTCCCTCCATCAGTAAGGGCATTGAAGATGAGACGTGGCTGGCTCTTTCAGCATGACAATGATCCCAAACACACAGCCAAGGCAGCAAAGGAGTGGCTTCGTAAGAACCATTTCAAGGTCCTGGAGTGGCCCAGCCAGTCTCCAGATCTCAACCCCATAGAAAATCTGTGGAGGAAGTTGAAAGTCCTTGTTACCCAACGACAGCCCCAAAACATCACTGCTCTAAAGGAGATCTGCATGGAGGAATGGGCCAAAATACCAGCAACAGTGTGTGAAAAGCTTGTGAAGTTACAGAAAACGTTTGGACTCAGTTATTGCCAACAAAAGGTACATAACAAAGTATTGAGATGAACTTTTGGTATTGACCAAATACTTATTTTTCCACCATGATTTGAAAATAAATTCTTTAAAAATCAAACAAGGTGATTTTCTGTTTTTTTTTGTTCCACATTCTGTCTATGATGGTTGAGGTTTATCCATGTTAACAATTACAGGCCTCTCTAATATTTTTAAGTGGGAGAACTTTTACAATTAGTGGTTGACTAAATACTTATTTGCCCCACTGTACCTTGAAGTCCTTTTGTTTAAAGCAAATCCTTAACTTATTGTCTGCAGCTGGTTTCGATTTAAGGCGTATGGCGAGGTAGATCCACACAGGCGCTTTGAAGCTGGACCATATGGCTGGACGCTGTTCATTTCCAACCATATATAGGCTATAGGCGCTTCCAGCAGCACAGAAAGTCTCGTAGTCTCATCTACGTCGTGCTGAATCCATTTATGGAGATTCCGTGGGTTCCTCTGGTTTGATTTGGCAGTTTTAACTTTGTCAACACACTGCTTACTTCAACCGCACTTCATGTGTTTCTGTCTAAAGCGGAATTTTGGAGCAGAAATAATCAAATATGGCGCTGCCCATATTTAGCTCAGGAAACTTGTCTATAGCAGAGGTACTGACCTCTTCATAGGATTCTTTTTGCAAACATCACGACGGATGAAACCTTGATAAATGCGCTTTCTTGGAAGTTTGGGACACTCGGAAAACGGCTCTCACGCCTCCAATTGCAAAGCTAAATGAGATCTTAATATACGTTTGTGTGGAACTGTACAGTAGTTCACAACAACAAACTATTCCGTTCTTGCCAAAACTCATGAAGCAAAGCTATTACAATTTCTCCTACTCCTTAAGACTGTGTTCACTTGTGTAAAAAGTGGAATCGATCGAGAGCCCGGCAAGCGGTCCGAGTTCTAGCAGCGTCGAAGCTGAGCAGCCGGATTAAACGGCAACTGGCAGAGGGGGTGTGGAAGTCTCGGGATAAAAAAGTGACAAAAAGAAGAAGTGGTCATGCTGTAAACATATTATACTAAATCACAGCAAATGCATATGTACTGTATGCATTAAAATATTATTTGTATAATATTTACTTGATTGAACTCCAATACTCATGCATGGGGTCAAATGCACTGTACTTGATGTGGCGCCGGACATCAATGGAAAGCAACTTCAAAACGCGCGATAAAGCAATTTTATCGCATTTTGCTTCATTTAATAATTTATATGAAAATGCTATTTTAACTATTTTCGGCCAAAGGTTTTCGGCACTGAATTTTCGGTCACTTCTCTTATTTCAATGGTAGTGTAAGTCGCAGGCCCAGCCAAACTGTGAAAAATGTTGTTAGCAATGCTAGCAAAACCATATTTTCAGATTTATAGTCTGGAAAATATGGTAACTAACTGGATCAACCATTATACATCCTAATAAGATTTAGTGCTCTCCATTCCTTCAAATACTATGTTTGATATATTCAATTTATTTGCTATGAGATATTTTATTACATTTTCTTGTCCATCTTCTGGAGTTTTTTTTTGCGATAAAAACATTATAAAGCCTATAGCGTATTCTAATAGTTGGAAGATTCCAATGGTGATGGCATTGAGGGCGGGGCACTTAATTTGTTTCTGATATTTAATAACGAGCAATGATTCAGTAATGTTTAGACGATTCTTGAATCACTGTACTGTCATTTTTGATTGTGATAATGATTGTCACTGTCTGGCCTCCAGTTTCGGCCTATTAAATATACATCATATTTTACAGGAGGGAAAATGTGGCTTCATTATCATCCTCATGGCTCTGTACTGGTGTACGGAGTGCATTCCTCTGGCTGCCACGTCCTTACTTCCTGTCATTCTTTTTCCTATGATGAAGATCATGGAGTCAGATGAGGTATCTACATCTGTATAGATATTTGTTGGTCTCAACTTGAAGAGAATGTGATTGAATAGTAACGTAAGCCAAAAATTCCCCTAACATGTGAAAACATGTAAAATGAAATGTCATTGTGACCCAGGTGTGTATCCAGTACCTGAAAGACTCCAATATGCTCTTCATCGGCGGGTTGCTTGTGGCTATTGCTGTAGAGCATTGGAATCTGCACAAGCGAATTGCCCTGCAGGTTCTGCTTCTTGTCGGTGTCAAACCTTCGCTGTAAGACTTCTAATTCCTCCTATGTAGTAGTCGCTCGTCAATATAATAGCAGCATGTGCCCTTCTAATTAATTTGTTTTGTTGTCTTTTCAGCCTGATGATAGGCTTCATGGGCACGACGGCCTTCTTGTCTATGTGGATCAGCAACACAGCATCCACAGCCATGATGCTGCCCATCGCCAACGCCGTGCTGCAGCAGCTCAGTGACTCTGAGGCCAATGCTGAAAAGAGAGCTGATGAATTCCATGCCGCTAAGGAAGGTGTGGAAAATCAGAGCTTTGAGATGACCGACACTAATGAATCCAAGGAGGTCAAATTAAAGGACAACAGGATTGACATGGGTGAGTTTGCCACCCAAAGAGTTTGTGAATGTGTTTTATTTGTTGTTCATCTTCTTTTTGGCTGAATTTTGTGGCTTTGCAGATCATGGGAACAAGGACGTGACAGATATTGATATTTCAAGTAGGTTTTCAACTTTTGTATTCTTTTTTGGGGATAACTTGGGATGAGTGTTCTGTGTTATTCATGAACAAATGAATATGTGTGTGGGTGTTGGTGTAGTTTCAATAATATGTAATACGATAGGTGACGGCATCCAAGTACTGTATAAATCTGTATATAATTTACGTCTCCCCATCTCACCAGCCCTTATTAGTTCAGCACTAAAACAATGTACAAACCACAATTTTAATAAGTTGGGCGGGACTTGAAAAGATGTAAAATATGCATAAAATCAATACAATGATTTACTAAAACCTTTACATAGGACACTCTACAAAAACAAGATATTTAATGTTTAAACTGATAAACTTTATTGTTTCTGCAAATATTCACTTATGCTCACTTTGTGACAAAGTGGATTAACTTGTCCTTGCTCATGATTAACCGAGCCTTTCAAGGGAATGTTTCAAGTGCAGTATACACAATTATATGACACTCGCTACTTTCCAGTTAACCTGTTCACCTTAGAAACATTCCATGCAGGTGTTTTATGAACATTAGTTGTTCATAGTCACTGGAGCAGGGGTGTCAAATGCATGGCGGCTTGTCAAGGGGTCCAATCCAGGGTTGTTCACTGTGGCAGGCACATTGTAGCTCATTCACACTGTATGCACAAAATCACGTTTTTGTTTTGACATTCGCGCCTCAAAACCGTAGATTTGTGATTTGTGTGATGGAGTGCGTGCACTACTGCGCTCAACTCACTTTCGTGTCTGCAGTTACATTTGTTTATTCGCTGTGCTTCCAGTCAATAATGATTGGCTGTCTAGCACCGTCAATGGCAGCCAATGAGTTAACAAGGAAGTGTACCAAAAAGGCACCAACAGGAAGTGGCACCACATCAACAGAAAGTAAACTGAAAATGCCCACAAATCAACAGGAAGCAGCTTGGAAATGCCGGAAACATCAACAGGAAATGAACCAAAATATACAGGAACTGACTTATAGGTATTTTAAAATGACAAGAAAGGGAAACAAAATTACCTCACTGCCATTGATGAAGATAGACATCCAATTCACTTAAACTGAACTTGCTATAAATGCTCATGTTTCAATGCCACTGATGGCACTAGACGTCCAGTGGCAGCCAGTGAGTTAACTTATTTCACCAAAAATAAACTACGCCAGCCAGTTGTGGCACCCATGCAATTCTGTCAGTTAATGCTCAATCCTACCAGAAAATGATTGCAATTACAAACGCTTTGGTAGTAATATCTTTATTTATTTTGCTTGCAATGAAGAAGTACAAAAGAGAATGAAAAAAAAAAAAAAAAATCATTATTATTTAACACAAAAGTCCAAAAATGGGCCGGACAAAAGTATTGGCACCCTCAGCATAATACTTGGCAGCACAACCTTTAGACGAAATAACTGCGAACAACTGCTTCCGGTATCCATCAATGAGTTTCCTTCAATGCTCTGCTGGAATTTTAGACTATTCCTCTTTGGCCAACTGCTCCAGGTCTCTGAGATTTGAAGGGTGCCTTCGCCAAACTGCCATTTTCAGATGTATCCACAGGTGTTTCTATGGGATTCAGGTCTGGACTCATTGCTGGCCACTTTAGAAGTCTCCAGTGCTTTCTCTCAAACCATTTTCTAGTGTTTTTTGAGTGTGTTTTGGGTCATTGTCCTGCTGGAAGACCCATGACCTCTGAGGGAGACCCAGCTTTCTCACACTGGGTGCTACATTATGCTGCAAAATGTGTTGGTAGTCTTCAGACTTCATAATGCCATGCACACGGTCAAGCAGTCCAGTGCCAGAGGCAGCAAAGCAACCCCAAAACATCAGGGAACCTCCACTATGTTTGACTGTGGGACCGTGTTCTTTTCCTTGAAGGCCTCGTTTTTTCCCCCTGTAAACTCTGTTGATGCCTTTTCCCAAAAAGCTCAACGTTTGTCTCATCAGACCAGAGAACATTCTTCCAAAACATTTTTGGCTTTCTCAGGTAAGTTTTGGCAAACTTCAGCCTGGCTTTTTTTATGTCTCTGGGTCAGAAGTGGGTATCCTACCAGAGAGTCCCTTTTCATTCAGCCGCCGACAGATAGTACGGGTTGACACAGTTGTACCCTCGGACTGCAGGACAGCTTGAACTTGTCTGGATGTTAGTCGAGGTTCTTTATCCACCATTCGCACAATCTTTGAAATCTCACAATCGTTGAAATCTCTTGTCAATTTTTCTCTTCCGTCCACATCTAGGGAGGTTAGCCACAGTTCCATGGGCTTTACACTTATTGATGACACTGTGCACAGTAGACACAGGAACATTCAAGTCTTTGGAGATGGACTTGTAGCCTTGAGATTGCCCATGCTTCCTCACAATTTTGCTTCTCAAGTCCTCAGACAGTTCTTTGGTCGTCTTTCTTTTTTCTATGCTCAATGTGATACACACAAGGACACAGGACAGAGGTTGAGTCAACTTTAATCAATTTTAACTGGCTGCAAGTGTGATTTAGTTATTGCCACCACCTGCTAAGTGCCACAGGTAAGTAACAGGTGCTGTTAATTACACAAATTAGAGCAGCATCACATGATTTTTCAAAGGGTGCCAATACTTTTGTCCGGCCCAATTTGGAGTTTTTTGTAAAAATGATAATGATTTGATTTTTTCCCCCATTCTCTTATGTGTTTTTTCATTGCAAGCAAAATACATGAAGATACTATTACTTCACTAGCTTCACTCCATTGTATTGGAGAAACTTCCACTGACATTCTCCAATCTGCATTCAGAGTGTGGTGCTTGGAGTCCAGAGATGGTGGAACAGCGTAGAAAAAGGCGGGAGCAGAAGTACACAAATCTTACCAAGGGCATGAGTCTGTCCGTCTGTTATGCTGCAAGCATCGGAGGGACCGCTACCCTAACTGGAACCACACCCAACGTCATCATGAAGGGCCAGATCGATAAGTACGTTTATTTTTATTATACAGTACGTACATTTGTTGAACTCATTCAATCCCTCTGTTGTGTGTGTAGCTTACTTCCCAATGTTGATACTTAATATTGAGCAATTAGGAGACAGCAGAATGTACATTCCATATTCTATCACTGGCGTTTTTATAAGTACACCCAAGTATGGCTATAGAACAATGTTAAAGTGTGCATGAATAATTTTGGTACGTTTTAGGACGCCAATATATGTTTTTCATTTTTTTCATGGTGAAGGGAGTCAGAATGTTAGGTGACTTTTACACAACAGGTTAATTATAAACTCTAAACATGGTGAGTTATCATGAATCGGGTGCGCAGAATAGAAAACAAAAAAGATAAAAAGAGATGAAGATCATAGAAGTGAACGAGAAAAAAATGATGAAATTTTTAAAAGGGGGACAAGAAGCCAGAGAATAAGGGCTAGAGTTGGCTGTGGACGGTGATGTCGGTAAGTGAACAACAGCCACTAACACTGAACGGTTTACAATCGTGATCACCGTGACTAAAGTATGATTCGAGTCTGTAACCCACCGCTTGTAGCCTATTGAGCTGCGGTATGACAAGATGCTGCTCGCGTTGAGCCGAGGAGAGAGAAGGTGATGGGAGATCAGGGATATTTGTTAGTCTGTGGGGAGCAGGTGCGCGAGGCTGAACAGACTCGGATCTGGCGGCTGGATTTATCTTGGGTTTACAACCCACAGTGCATTATAGCAAACGCTGATACGAATCCATTACCGAAACAGCTTATAGTTATACTGTTTCGTTGCTTAGCAGGCAGGCATAGCACTCTCAGTTGTATTGTATCGTAGCCTACATGGGACAATAGATGGAAATTGTTTGTTTATATTGTGTCACATCGCATTACGGTCTGTTAAATTTAACTGTCCATCTCAAATAATTTGAAAATTTACACTGTCATTGCTTGCAAAGCGTTAAGAGTACTGCGTATGTTGTCGTGACAAGCCGGTGGCAGGGGTGGGGTGGGGTGAGGAGCCATATAATGGTCTCTTGTCCCCGGGCCCCTGAAAGTCTGTTGACAACCCTGCCTACCCGACACCTCTACAGTGTGAAAGCAGATCCACTTGATCGTGACCTCCTCATCTTCAAGCACAAATTGAATACAGTACATGGTCACTGTTCGACAAAAGAAAAAAAAAAAAAGATGTGAAAGAATAATGGCGAACGAAGGTGCAGAACATACCTTTTCCTTCTTGACACAGCACATAAAGCTATCGGGTCAAAAATAAGTCCGCTCCAGTAGCATAAATATCGATGAAGGTAGGCATGCGTTTAAGTCAGGGGTAGGGAAGCTTTTTGACCGAGAGAGCCAAAACACCCAACATATTTTAAAATGTGACTCCATGAGAGCCACACACTGTGTGCATATACTAGTATATTCTATGTTCTGTTGCCAGATTGTCCGAGTTCGATTTGTGAGCACTGTTTCTGTCGTGAACGCATTTGAATGCATCGCACAGGAGGGTGATTGTAATAAGTCTTGAGGAAATGACAAAGTCTAAAATCATTACTTCGGATGTTACCATCGTTGCACGGTTGCGGACTCAAGACTTAATAAAAAATAGAAAGATGGTGTGGTGCTGCGTATATTTCCTGGAAGCGCAAACCACAACCGGAGACGACCAGGGGGACGTAAATGTCGCCGAGGCAGGCGGTGCCTCTCGGGTCGGTCTCGACCTCCTGGAAGTGGCCCGGAAGTCCTTTTCTCCTGTTGTATTTTCTCTTGGCAAACCAGCTCTTTACATTACCGCAAACTACCATAGTTGATTTAACCGTGTAGAAGTTTCTCAGCAAAAAAAAAAAAAAAAAACGAAAAAAACCCCACAATTTTACTGGTCGCGCATGTGTGAGTATATTAAAAAACACACGCGCACTGTCTGGAATTTTAGTTACAAAATGCCCTCGTCTGGAGCTCTGCATGTTACTTGCGTTGCAATGTACATAGATTTCACTGTACTGATATATTCTGTTTACACCGCAAGTTGCATATGTTTTTGGTATATGACCGGCTGCACAAAAATTTTGGAATAAAATGAATGCTCTACTGTCCATTCCAAATTTTTTCGATAGAGTTAACCCAATCAACTGACGACGATAGACGTCCAATCTATTTGAACTATGAGGGGTTAGGCTTTCCCTGTTCAAACAGATTGGCGTCTCTCAGCATCAGTGGCAGGCAATGAGTAAAGTGATTTGAGGTAGTAACATTTCAGTACTTCCTTGTCAGTATTGAGTTTTGCAGTTTTAACAATGTATTATTTTCCTGTCTGAAATGCTATTTCCCATTGTCCCCCACAGACTTTTTCCAGATAATGGTGGTATCATCAATTTTGCAAGCTGGTTTGGCTTCGCATTTCCCAACATGATTCTCATGTTGGCCTTAGCTTGGTTGTGGCTGCAGTTCATGTTTCTGGGCTTCAAGTAAGTCAGTTTCGTAAACGTTGAACAGCTAGTCCTACTACAGTGAGACAATGTATTGTATTGTGCTTTTCCAGTTTGAAACAATCATTTGGATGCGGTACAAAGAGCGCAGGTGACAAGGAGGCCTACCAGGTAATCAAAGATGAGTACAAAAAGTTGGGCAAGATGAGCTTCGCAGAGGCCTGTGTGCTGGTTATCTTCACGCTGCTGGTTCTTCTGTGGTTTACAAGGGAGCCTGGTTTCATACCAGGCTGGGCCACTGTTCTCTTCAACCAAAATAAAAAGTAAGGACGACAAGGACTTTTTGTCACTGTCAGTGTCAGTACTGGACTTTAACTTTATCCTTATCTTTTTAAGATGTTTTATATGTGCGTATATACAACAGCATTACCAACTTAGCAACAAACCATTGTACCCCATCATGGCTGCCTCTGTTAAATTCTCCCGTACTGTTTACACAAATAACTTTTTGGTAACACTTTACAATAAGGGTCTCTTAATTAACATTAGTTAATGCATTTTTAGACAATAACTAATGTTTAAGTAACATTACAATAATTAATATAATTGCTTATCTAACATTTATTAATATATTAATTAACATGAGTTAATGCATTAGCTAATGCATTAGTTAATGCATAACCAGACTGTATCTAATGGTTTGGTAAAATAAAAAAATAAAAAAATATAGGCCTATATAGGGTTAGGGTTTCGGGTTAGGGTTTGTTGACTTAGCATTTATAATTTCTTAGTTAAGGGACACATGTTCTACACTTTACAATAAGGGTCCAAAAAGCATTCAGTAATGGTTAATAAAGGTTAAGGGGGGGAACTTAAGCATTTATAATTTCTTTGTTAAGGGACACATGTGCTACACTTTACAATAAGGGTCCAAAAAACATTCAGTAATGG
This sequence comes from Corythoichthys intestinalis, assembly GCF_030265065.1. Classification (NCBI taxonomy): domain Eukaryota; kingdom Metazoa; phylum Chordata; class Actinopteri; order Syngnathiformes; family Syngnathidae; genus Corythoichthys; species Corythoichthys intestinalis. The sequence goes on from NC_080400.1 coordinate 39,440,949, forward strand.
TTAATTAAGGTTAAGTAATACTTATGAGGAACGTTCACGTGAAATAATACCATACTTAAGGTTAGGTTAGCAGCTCCCAAGGACTCACAGAGCAATGTTTCTCATTTTAAAATAACATAACCACTTACTAGTACCATTATACATTAATAACGATTTATTAATGCACTAATGTAAATGTGAATTAATGTTAAGTAATGTATTATATATATTATAACCTAACCTTAAGTATGGTATTATTTCACGTGAACGTACCTCATAAGTATTACTTAACCTTGATTAACCATTACTGAATATTTTTTGGACCCTTATTGTAAAGTGTAGCCCACGTATCCCTTAAGTAAGAAATGATAAATTCTTAAATTCCCCTTCTCTTAACCTTTATTAACCATTACTGAATGCTTTTTGGACCCTCATTGTAAAGTGTAGCACATGTGTCCCTTAACTAAGAAATTATAAATGGTTAAGATAACAAACCATAACCCTATATAGGCCTATATATATTTTTAATTTTACCAAACTATTAGTTACTGTCTGGTTATGCATTAACTAATGCAATGACTAATGCCTTAACGAATGCATTAACTCATGTTAATTAATATATTAATAAATGTTAGCTAAGCAATTATATTAATTATTGTAATTTTACTTAAACATGAGTTATTGTCTTAAAATGCATTAACTAATGAATTAACTCATGTTAATTAATATATTAATAAATGTTAGATAAGGGATTAAATCAATTACTGTCATGTTACTTAAACATGAGTTATTGTCTAAAAATGCATTAACTAATGTTAATTAAGGGACCCTCATTGTAAAGTGTTACCAACTTTTTTAACGTTTACTTATCAGGTACGTCACAGATGGAACGGTGGCCATTTTAATGTCAGCGCTCTTCTTCTGCATCCCCTCCAAATTTCCCAGATGCGGCAGGACGTCTGAGGACGGTAGGACAGCTGCTCACCTGTTATCTGCCGTGTGCAAGCAGAGAGTGTGTTAACAATCTTAGTAGTTCATAATTATGCTTATCTTTATATGAACATGTCTAGCAGTTAGGCAGTGATAAATAGAAAAAAAAAAATACTTGAGAGCGATACCTAGCTTGCCTTTGCGTCTATGAGGAAAATTTCCAGCAATCTTGTCACAAGAGTTTTTACAATCACATCAATCCTTTCCTTTGAACTATAACACATAGAGATACTGTCTGTAACTTTAGGGCTTGTTAAAAGCCATTTAGCTGATTCTGTGTTTTCAAATAAGTGTTATCAGATCTCCTTCCTGACTCGTAGTCCGATATCTTCAAGGTCAAGTTTGGACAACAACCTGCTACTCTGTCGCCGAAAAAATTGCTTACCGTATGTGTGACTTAATAATTTTCTCTGCTTTGCCAAAACAAATGGGGCATACTCTCTGCTTCGAAATGTGTTTGGGTTTCATCTAGAGATGTACTCATCCACATTATTTCACTTAGGATCTGATCACGATACCTAAATGAGGATATTTGTTGATACCGATACAATTTTCTCCCCTCGAATATTATTCAAACCTCACCATTTGAAAAATCCAGGAGAGCCATCTACAATTGTCCTGAATATGTCTGAGAGGTCTATTTATTCTTCTAATGTGGCAAATCCTGTTCCATTACACAATTGCTCATCTCTATGATGAACCTGAAGTTCAGTATTAAGAAAGACTAAGAAAATTACCGGTAACATCCTTTTTTTCTGCCAAAACCCATTTATTTAGGATTATCTGGTAATCTGTATACCATAGATAAATATTCTTATAGATCTGCAGCTTTTTTTTTCTTTTTCAATGCTGTAAAAATATTGTAATGATACAAAATTATGTTTGTTGTTGTACTGGATTAAAAAAAACTGACTAAATTAATAATAATAAATGATTTGTAAGATTGCTTGAATTTTTCTTTTATCTCAGATAATAGTTATAGGTTGTTTTAATTACCTGATATTTTTCGGCGAACACTTCCGCCTTCATTTGAGAGTCACTGGTGTTTGTGTGATGCGTCTTTATCAGTTGATGGATGAAGGCGTGACTCACCTGGTCAGATTGACAGGCGAGTCACGCCCTCTGCTGACCATTCACTCTTCCAGGGTGCTGGTCCAGGTAGTAGAGAGCGTGTAAGCCCCCTTGTCTCTGTTGATGGTCCTCGGGCCCCACTTGCAGATTTCAATGGCCACCCTGATCCAGCACTGATGTTTGTTTTCTTCGGTGCGGATGACTCTGGCCTTTTCCCAGTTCATAATGGGGTTTCCCTTTTGCAGTGATCGGTGATGGCTGACTTGTGATGTTCCTGTTGTGCTTGTTCTTTTATTCACCTTGTATGTCTTATTGTTGTCCTTCTCACGCTCCTTCTTGTGTTCTGTTTTTCATGTAATAATGCTTCTCCCTGTCTCCCCGATGTATGATTTATTGCATGATTTGCATAGAATTTCATATCTGGAGTTACATTTGTTTTCTGGATGGATTTTGTCCTTTTAATGGACCAATATCTGGCGGAGTTTTGCGTGTGGTTTGATCGGTGTGTACAGTATATGTTGTATTTTTTCATGACTCCATGACTCGTCTCATGTACGTAATTAAAATAACCTATTACTATTGTCTGGGATAAAAGAAAAAAATCAACTAATCTATAAGTGTAGACAAAATGAACTCAATGCAACTGGCTTTTTAAGATGTTACATTTTTTGTTGTCCACAATGTTTGCTTACATCCTGTGGATCACCTGGGTGTTAACCCCCTGTCCTTAAGACCGAGTGACGCGCTCAAACCCATCGGGTTGCTTGGCGCGAACCATTAAAATCGTTTGTGGCATAGGTGGAGTTTGACTTTTGTGGCAGGGGGAGCAAAACATGTTGGTGACCCCGAAACGCAGTGTCAGCAATAATATTAACTTGCAACATATATGCTCGGATTGTAGCTTAGCCTATGCTCGTACATACAGGCATCCCAGCTGTGTGCGTTCGTGTGTGAGTGCGCGTGTTTTAATATCTTATCAAGTTGAGAAGTAGATGCCGCATCCTTTTTGACTGAATATTCCATCAAGGAATATTTATAATCATATGTTGAAAATGAGTTTTTTTTCTTCTTTCCCATCACTTTTGAGGGGAATTCTGAATCAGCCCATCACAGCTATGCTTTTGGCCAAGATCATTGTCCACTGAATATTGTATGCTCGGTGGTGGCTCTGTTGTACAATTAACGTCTTTAGTAGGGCAAACTGAAACTCCGCTCACCCTTTTGGCGGTGCTCTCTAGCGTTTCATGGTCCACATATTTAATCCTTGGTTCTCGCTCAGTAGTTGATATTTCTTTTGAAAGATTAGGTGTGAAAAAATTACATATATCAATCTTGCATCTTCTGTCCTCAAGTGGTTTTGGCGAAGCAAAGTAAATGATCGTCTCTCAGGTGCTAGTCACATGATCAGTTCGAAAAAAATTTTTGGGCCCATTATAAAAATAGTTTTTTTGTTCATTTCATTCATTTTTGTCATTTGTTTTATTGTTTTACAACTTTTATAGACAACACTTTACCGGCAAAGTCCTAATTTTAAATTCATATACACCGTATAAGAAAATTATTTACATGCAATGACATTTTCGGCCACTGGGGGGGGGTGCCCCCCAGCCCCCTTAAAAAAAAAATCTTACAACACAGTATAGAATACTTTCTAACGAGGGGGTGTCTCATTTTTCAGGTGAAACAAATTTTTGAGCCAAAAATGATGCCCTTCAAAGTGGGTTGACTGCGCTAACTACTGTATTGTTCAGCGCAACCTTTTGCTACATTTATGTTTTTTTTTTTTTTTTTCTTTAATTCATTTACTCATCCATTCAAACTTGTATTCGAACCCAAAACTGGATCGGCTTGGTCCCATCTCTAGTGTCATCAACAAGATTTTTATACTGGCAATTTTGAAAGAAAACTTGAAGATTTCATTGTATTTGGTGAATAATGTCCATGAATTTTAACATCAATCAATATACATTTCTCATTTTTGTTCACTCAGAGGGTCCCACTGAAGCTGCACCACCTCTGCTTACATGGGATGTTGTCCATGAAAAAATGCCCTGGAACATCCTTTTGCTCCTGGGAGGAGGCTTTGCTTTAGCCCATGGTAGTGAGGTAAACTCGGACCGAAGTTTAACATTGGAATTCTTTGTAGCAACATTTCGACACAGTTTTTTTTTTGCCACTGCTTTAAGGTGTCTGGACTGTCTAAATGGTTGGGAGAAAGTCTCATACCACTGCAGAGTATCCCTCCTTTTGCTATATCCATCTTGCTGTGTCTGTTGGTGGCCATGTTCACGGAATGTTCGAGCAACACTGCCACCACCACTCTGTTTCTACCTATACTCGCCGCCATGGTGAGAGCCAAATCTCAATCGTTTACTACAATTTGCATCACCACCCATCTATTGTTGGGCTTTGTTATGTGAAATAGTGTTACGGCCCTTCCAAGGTTATACTCTTCTCATGTTAGGAAAAAAAAGACACCATGGTAACAGAATAAATTTACGTTAAGAAACTAACGTATTAGAAAATCTTGTACAATATTTGCATTTTTTTTTTTTTTTTTTTTTTTTTACAAAATAGGTGTAATGTATAAGAATAAACTCATAACTACACTAGAGTAAAGCCTTTTTTTATTCTCTTGGAATCATAAAGTTAAATGATGGTAGTAAAAGTCATAGCTGACGGAGAATAAAATATATGGTGTCAGGATAATAAAGTCATAATGTTGTGAGAAAGGGAAATTCTATTGATAACAGAGAATTATATAGCAACTAACTAAATCAGGGGTGCCCAAGTCCAGTCCTCGAGAGCCCCTATCCAGCTTGTTTTCCATTTCTCCCTCCTCCAACACACCTGACTCAAATAATCAGGATCATTATCAGGCTCCTGCAGCGCTTGCTGATGAGCTGATCATTTGATTCAGGTGTGTTAAAGGAGGGAGACATGGAAAACAAGCTGGATAGGGGCTCTCGAGGACCGGACTTTGGCACCCCTGAACTAAATCATATTACACTTCTTCCCACTCGTTTTCGTACATTAGTCAACAGGCATTTTCATTATCATTGAATTATTACTAATGTATTTATTTATTTCATGTACTTGCCAAACAGTGTTGTTTTTGGCAGCCCTTTTAATTTTGTCTTAATCTTACGCTTTTGGACGAAAATACTTATTGATCTTAGTCATATTATTCCTTTTTTTTTTTTTTTATTTTAAAATGTCATCTACTTTTAGTCAACGAAATCTCATACAGATTTAGTCTAGTTTTAGCTGACTGTTACTCAAAATGTTTTCGTCTGTAAAATTAAAAAGTTTTAGTCAAAAAATAAATAGAAGTTTCCAACAATTTCGAATGAACATAAAAAGATGAGCACATTCTGTAGTGTCTACAAGGACAATACCAACTTTGATATGATAATACACACTCAGCCAGAAAAGCAGTACATTTTTAATCAAACAATCTTAGAAGCCATGTATGCAAAAAAAGTTGTCCGAGTGACCAGAAAAACCAAGTGGCTCTGCTTTGGACTGACCAGTGTTTTTAAGACGATGCTCGCCATTCTAAAGCTAATGCTAACACAAACGCGAATGCTATGCTAATGCTAGGAGTTACATTTAGCGTCTGATGATCGCTCAGCACAGACATAAAGGCTAAAGCAACATTGCATATTCTCTCTTGCCAAGATAAGTAAACAAATCTTACTGCGTTTCGAAACAAGCCAGCTGGAGCGGGGTCTAGCTTGATATCCTAAACTCCACTGAGGAGAGTGAGGGAGAAGTGCAGCATAACTCACATGAGTGACACGACCCTAACGCTGCTACGATCCAAGCAATATGATTTTCTTTGCATTTCATTTTCGTCTCGTTGTCGTCTCGTCAGACGAAAACTGGCATTCGTCCTGTTATGTTCTAGTCTCCTAAGCCACGTTTTTGGCTCGTCATTGTCATGAAAAAAATTGTTCGTCGATGAAATATTTTCGTTATTGTCATTGTTGACGAAAACAACACTGCTTTGTAGTGCTGTTTTTGGCAGTCCTTTCAGTTTTCGTCTTAAACTTAGTCTTTTGGATGAAAATACTTATTAGTTTTAATCTTTTTTTTGTTGTGTTTGTCTTCATCTAGTTTAGTTATGTTGACAAAAACCCAAGACTAATTTCGTCTAGTTGTAGTCAACGTTTACTGAAAATGTTTTAGTGTGTAAAATTATAGGTTTCCAACTATTTTGAATGACATTGACAGACAAGCACATTAATTTGTAGAGTCTACAAGGACAACGCCAACTTGGTGATAATACACACTGAGCAGGAAAACGGTACTTTATTTTCAATGAATTATACCCACCTGGACGCCACGAACTGTATGCAAAAACGTTGTCCGACAGTTTACGATAATGCTCGCTTTTCGCATTAGCGTAATGCTAATGTGAATGCTATGCTAACGCTATGAGTTACATTTAGGATGTGATGATCATTCAGCAACAACCTTTAAAGGCGAAAGCAACTTCACATATTCTGTCAGGCCAAGATAAGAAAGTAAATCTTACCGTGTTCGCAAGCTTTGAGACCGGAGAACACTGCACTGGAGAGTGGGGGTGGGCAGCATGTCACAAGAGTGACACAAGCAGACACTGTGACGATGCAGACAAACTACACATAAAATGTCACACAAGCATTTTCGTTATCAGTGACGAAAACAACACTGTTTCTTTGGTTAAATGCTTTGATTGATGTTTGCTTAAAAAAAGGAAATGAAATAAAATGAAGCTGTGATGTTAGTTGTAATATTCAGTAAATATTATTTTGCCATTGCCTACCCTAGGCCACTGCTATTAAGATCCACCCATTGTACGTGATGTTTCCGTGCACCATTGCTGCCTCGCTGGCTTTCATGCTACCTGTGGCCACGCCTCCTAATGCCATCGCTTTCTCCTACGGCAACCTTAAAGTCATGGACATGGTGAGGTCGTACACAACATAAAGTCTCAGTGTGTGGTGTACTTTGGATGGCGAGTTTGAGAATCCAATTTTGGATTCTAGATTTAAGCAGCTTATAGTAATCTTATTGCCGATCATATATTTTTTATTTGTTTTAACAAAACATCCAAATATTACAGTGGATATTAGACTACAAGAAACATGAACACAATATTATTTGTGCTTTCAGGCTAAGGCCGGATTCATCCTGAACTTCCTTGGAGTTTTCACCATCAACATTGGCATTAACACTTGGGGGGTGGCCATGTTCGATTTGAAAACCTTCCCTAGCTGGGCAAATGTTACTTCACCTCCTTGAATTTAAATCGCAGTGAGAAAAAATGCACCAACAAATAACCTTTTTTCCCCTTTACTCTATTCTACTGTACTCTACTCACTAGGGCTTATTTAACATTCAGGCCTACCATGGCCAAATTTCCTTGCTGTCAGTAACACCGGGACTTATTTTTTATAATGTTTTCAAATTAAAGCGCACAGTAAAGTAGAACAAACTAGTGGCTAGTTTCAGTATTTTATGCACAAGTTCGCACCCTCTTTCTGTAAACATGACACTATAAAATCCTGCAAAATCGAATCAGATCCAGTGGAAGATCTGCACTTTAAAAAGGCATTTTTAAAAAAAATGCAGTTTTGACAACAGTTTTGAAGGCAGAATCTTAGGCAGAATCTTATATTGTATCTGAGTTCAAAGAATGAGTATCATTACTGTCCTTAACTCATTGACTACCAAAAATCATGTCACAAGACATCTTTCTTTCTTTTAAATGCCACAGAATATTGTGTTCTTGGGCTACATGAACATTTAACTTAGAATAAGACAGATAAAATTGCCTTCTTTCATCATTACAAAATGATTGTTTCTACTCTTTTTCGTTCTTTAGGTAGTTAGTTCTTTAGTTTAGTATAGCTGAACAACACTGTTATACGTCTTTGGTAGTTATTGAGTTATGTACACATTGAATTTACGTGCCACAAAAATCCTGGTATAAAAATTCAGCTCTGTATTTTATTATTTTTATAACATTTGAAACTTTTGTAAATAATGGGGTTGCATAGTATAAGCTGATATGTTTCATATGCATGGCTCTTGACCATATACTGTGGAATAATATGGAACAAACTAAATGTAATTTTTTTCTTTTAAATGTGGCGGTTACTTAAAAGTTGATTGTAAAATTTTTTGTTGTTGTTGCATGTGTGTTACGTCCAGCTTCCAATTTAATAAATATGAATAAGATAAATGCTCACCGTTTGAATCAACTGAGCTCCAATTACCTTTGACCTCTTGTACGAGGAGCAGAGGGGTCTCGGACTGGGACAGAAGGCAAATCCCTTCAAAGAGGTCAAAACAGGAGAAGAGCTAACTGATTGAAAGGGAATTCGGGTACGGAAAACTGATTGGAATCATTTCATTGAGCTCTTTGGCAACGAGCCACCTGCCTACCAAATGCAGAAGGGATGTTTAAAATGGAGATTTTATCTAACTTTGCGCTCATTTTTCTTTGGGTGAACACCGACTGGTATCGTTAGACATCAGCCCAGATGCCATGGATGTGAACTGCGACAGGTAAGACAACTTGACAATTGAGTTCACTTGACTCATTTTCTCCATTTAGTCATTTTGCCCTGGATTCATTGTGAGTCTAACATTTATAAAGACAACTGTGTGTTTTTATCGTTACGAACACACAGTAGATCCCTTGGGGACAGGAACGTAATGCTTAATTAATTTAAATGCTCCCTTGGCCAAAACGGCAAGTATTCATGCAGCCTTGAGGTCTGTAAGTAGTTTCGAAATACCATCATAAATGTTGAAATGATGACATAAAATATGCGATTTAATTTGCTAGATTCGTCTGTCCTCTGGGTTACAAGTCAGGAAATTTCATGCAAATAAAGAACTGAATGGATAGCAAACATGCTCATTCATGCCCTTGAATCAAGGGGACACCCACCGGCCACAACACCTGCATGATTGAATAACATCCAATACAAGAGAACATAAGGCTTGTTCTGACAGAGAGCACTTCATTTACAATATATTTTATATTATCATCAGAGTGGTATTTAATGGTGCCACTGTAAATCATTCTGAGAGCTTCTAATTATTTGATGATTTCATGTGGTTGAGTGATAAAAAATTGTATTAAAAGCACCCTAGTATAACGTAGTGCAGTTGTACACCATTGCTAAATGTCTCTGACGGTAATTAAACATATCTCTATAGTTGCTTACAAAAGCATACTCTTGAAGATTCCATCGTAACTCATTGGCTGCCATTGACGGCGATAGAAAGTCAATCTACTTTGACTGCCAGGTTAACAAGGCTTTAAGTGGTAGACCAAAACAAAGTCAAGCATAATTGTGATATCTCTGCAGGATAAAAATCAAAACTATTTAAAACATTCTGTAACTTAACATGATTATGACCACAATATGACTAAAAAATGTGTTGTTTAAAATAAGTCAAGCTACCGAGTCATTACCTTGCCGGCCCACCTTTGGCTGCATTTTCACCTTTCCAATTTTCCTTTGTGCAATCTTTTGAAATATACAATATATCCATCTAAGAGACACCAATAATCATGTATAGTACTGTGTACAGGACATACAGTATCAAAGGAAACAGTAAGATTTAACGTAACCTTCCCACAAAGCGCCCTTTCTCAAGAACCTGTGACAAAAGCGCCCCGGGCAGAAGTTTCCTTTGTAACGTGAGTTTATTCAACCTGTAATAAATCCCCAGTCATGGCCTCGCCCTCACGTTGAGGGAACACAGTGGAACACACATTCCAACAAAATCTTAATTCACTCAAAATTAAGAGAGTACATTTTTCTTTGTCAGATTATTTCATGGAATTCTATCACAATCAGTGTTCAAAATATTACTTAGACTGCCTGTTGTTTATTTATTTACGCTTGTTTTTATTTTATTTTATTTATTTATTTATTTATTTAAAAAAAAAAAAAATTATAGCAAATTTGCTCACTTAAAATATATATATATTTTTTCCCAACTATTCATTTTGTATCAGTTCTCTTGGCTGTATTGTACATGGGATGTTAGACAGATTACATTTTTGGGGGGGCGGGGGGAGGATATGTTGGCAATAAGATAAATGTATAATAATAATACAAAAAAACAAAAAACAAAACACACACACATAAAATCCCCACTGACACACACAACGTGGAAAAAAAAAATCGTAAAACACTCATTATCAAATGAACAGCAAATTACTTTAAAAAGATATATATGATATACTTATATGCTCTATAACTTTTCTTTTACATCATTGATTTGTTTTTGCATCATGGTTGTACATAAACTACACTGGTATGAAAAAGTATCTGAACCTTTTGGAATTTCTCACATTTCTGCATAAAATCACCATTAAATGTAATCTCATCTTTGTGAAAGTCACACAGATGAAAAAACAGTGTCTGCTTTAACGAAAACCACCCAAACATATATAAGTTTTCATATTGTAATGAGGATAGAATGCAAACAATGACAGAAGGGATAAAACTAAGTAAGTGAACCCTCTGCATAAAGAGACTTAAAGAGCCATTGAAATCAATTTTTACCAAACAATTTAAGTCAGGTGTGTGCCCAATCACTGATGAGTGGTTTAAAGCTGCCCTGCCCACTATAAAACACACACCTAGAATTATCTTGATGAGAAGCATTGTCTGATGTGCATCATGGCTCGGTCAAAAGAGCTCTCTGAAGACCTGCGATCAAGTATTGTTGATTTGTATAAAGCTGGTTAAAAATACAAAACCATGTCTGAGAATCTGGATTTTCATCAATGGACAGTCAGAGAAGTTGTCTACAAATGGAGAGAATATGGCACTGCCTCTTTTCTCCCAAGGAATGGTCGTCCACCAAAGATGACGCCAAGAGTTCAGCGCAGAATATTCAGAGAGGTAAAAAAGAACCCTTTAGTGTCTGCTAAAGACGTACAGAAATCACTGGCAAAGTCCAATATCTCTGTGCACACATCAGCTATATGTACTATGGCCAAGAACGGTGTTCATGGGGGGGCCTCCACGGAGGAAGCCACTGCTCGTTTGTTGCTCGTTTAATGTTTGCAAAAAGGTACTTGGACACTCCATGGGAGTTTTGGGCAACATATTTTGTGGACTGGTGAAACCAAAGTTGAATTGTTTGGGAGTAACACACAACGTCATGTGTGGAGAAAAAAAATGGAACAGCTCACTAACATCAACAACTCATCTCCACTGTGAAGCATGGTGGAGGGAGCATTATGATTAAAGGCTTTTTAATGGGATGCAATCATTAATGGGAGAATTAATTCAAAAGTTTATCAGGATGTGTTGCAGGAAAACATTGAGGCCGTCTGTCAGATAGTTGAAGCTAAAAAGAGGATGGATGCTGCAACAACTCAATGATCCAAAATAACAAATCAACTTGAGAATGGTTTCAGAAGAACAAAATACAAGTTCTGCAGTGGCCAAGTCAAAGTCCAGATTTGAACCCCATTGTGCTGTGGCATGACCTCAAGACAGTAATTCCTGCCAGACATCCCAGGAATCTGACTGAACTACAGCAGTTTTGTAGAGAAGAATGGGCCAAGATTAGTCCTGATCGATGTGCCAGACTGATTTGCAGCTACAGGAAGCATCTGGTTGAACTTATTGCTGCCAAAGGGGGGGGGGGGCATGAACATTAAATGTGATGGTTGACTTACTTATATTTCCCCCTTCTGTCATTGTTTGCATACTATCCTCATTAAAATATGAAAATCTATAAATATTTGGGTGGTTTTAGTTAAAGCAGACTCTGTTTTTTCATCTGTGTGATTTTCACAAAGATCAGCTAACATTTGATGGTGACTTTTATGGAGAAATATGAGAAATTCCAAAAAGTTCAGATACCTTTTCAAACCACTGTACAGCTGCTATACTAGAACATTTCCAGGTAATGTGACCCAGATATTACCCAGTTTGTGGCTTTCAGATAGGGAAATACAGTATACCTTTACATCCTTTGCTGCCTTCAGACATACAGTAACAGATAATGTACTGAACCTGTGACTACGTTGCGTGCTGCTAAAGTTCTAGCTAATGGCGTAACATCTGAAATGCCAAAATGCGTTTACACTTAGCGCGTGTCGGGTAAATGCCTGTATATTACTGGGTTTTCTTCATATATCTGAAAGGTTTATGTGTAACAGTTTCATGATGTTGACATCAGGGTGCTCCATTTCTTCTTCACCCCATTCCCCAGCTGTAGTTTGAACACATCCTGTCACTGTGGAAGTCAGGTGTGCAGACTACAGAGTCAACAGGGCAGTTTAATTTCACCTGCCGGTACACTATTTTAAGCTCTCAGGGACTCATGTTTTCCTAAACTTCTACAGACATAACACTTACTTAAGATACTCTGCAGTAGCTCAGTAGTTAGCACGTTTGACTGCCAAAATGATGACATGGATTAAAATCCGGACTGAAAAGGGGATCAATGAGTAAGTGTCATCTTATATACTGTACTGTGTAGTATCATATTGGCCCGAATATAAGACGGTGTTTTTTGCATTGAAATAGGATTGAAAAAGAGGGGGTCGTTTTATATTCGCGGTCTAGACATTATACCCATTCACGATGCTAGATGACACCAGATATCATTGAAGCGATGTTCTGTCAGGACAGATCCCAACTACTAGCCAGTTTGCATGATTTTATTGCAATGTTTTTCCTTATTCAAATTTGTTTCAAGACTACAGTTACAGTTAGACTTCACTTTGATGGTTAATGCAGTTATTGCAATTTTGTTGTTTTATCACAATAGATTGGTTTATTTACATTTCATAAACCAGACGCCATTCATTTACGAATGTGATTGCAATTTGGTGTACATATTTAAAGGGGAACTGAAGAGCTTTTCAGATTTCGCTCTTAAGTGTTTTACTCAGTTGAATTGTATTAAATGCGTCATTCGCTCTCTCAAAAAGTCACATAAAAAAAAAAATAATAATAATTGACCGCGTAGTTTTTGAGTTATGGCCATAGCAACACCATAGCAACGAGGGACGCGCCGTCCTGCCGACCCGTACCTCGTGACGTAACTTCCAGGAAGCCTCGCCACCACTCTGAACACGGAAATATAGCACCACGCTATCCTCGCCATATATTGCAAACATTTTCTGGGTTTTACTCGCGGGATTCGTCATGCCATCTCTATGTGTAGCGATATGAATTACTCACAGGAAGACTGGAGACTCTAGGAGTGGTCCAAAAAAAAAACTTCTGCAAAGGTTTGGACCGTTTTTGTTAGCATGCATACAGGTCCCCAATCGGCTCATTGTTTTCATCATTTCAGCCACGACAGCTTTGAAAACCTACAACAATGCAACCTTGGTTTTCCAAAGACGTAAGTAGAACATTAATGGCTTTTTTTTTTTATAAACGAGGGGGACTCCTACTGCCAGTTTGTTGAAGTGCGACATTTTTTTTGCTGTTGGCCTGTCATAAGTAGATAGGTTGGCTGACATGTCGTCTACTCATGTGATTTTATTACTATATCAATAGGAGTTATGTAAATTCAAATGTCCCCAGCACCAAATAGGTCCTTGGCTCGTTGTTTTTATATTTCAACATCAAGGTCTGCCTATTTGAAGAGGGAACAATAGCATCAAATAGATGCTGCTATGACTGGGGCATTATTATTTGATCACCAAGAAATTATTATTAAATTAAAATTGGGATTCATCCAATATTTTCATGCTGCTGTGATTTTTTTTTCCCTCCAGGAAGCCAAACATAAAAAATTAAGTGGCGGAAACCCTCAACACGATGAAAAAAGCGTTGCAAGTCAGTTGCCACCCAGTTTCCCAAAATCAAGAGAGAGTGGGTCGAGTCATATGATGACCGAAGTGATGCGGTGTCCAGCGATGACGACTGAAGAGATCCTATGAGGCCTGCCAGATGCTGAATTTCTTCCGTCTGCGACATCAGATGACGATGATTTAGGAGAAATAAATGTAGCAAATTTTGATATGAAATCATAAACTAGTCATATATACAGTACACATTTTTTAAAAGAAAAATCAAGTTACCTTCATATTTTAATGATAATACATTATCTTTGTATAGAGAACACTTCATGCTACAGAAAAGAGTAAATACATATTTCCCACTGCCATTATCATTTTTCAATGTTGCGCTAGTCCGTTGCTATCCTAACTTTGTGTTGCTTACTAAAATTATGCTCTTTGATGTGTGCCGTTGTGTGCTTGGTATAACATGTTGTGTCACAATCTGACAACGAAAGCTAATGCTGATTCAACATAAACCTGGTATCATTTATTATTGCGGCCTATTGAATATTTTTTCAGAATGTAATATAATTACAATATATTATATACCAATAGAATACATTAAACAGTCAACAAAATGTGTCAATGTTGTTAACAATTTATGGTTTTATTTTTTTAATGAAATTCATGCCCCTGTCAGTGCTTCAGCCTCCGCAAGTTTGGCTCTCACGTCTGGGATCTCCTGATGACACAGGCATACTCTTGGAAGGGTAATTACTTGACGGTTTACAGCAACACCTGGAAAATAAAATGGTTTTGTCATTTATTTTGAAATATCAATAACATATCATTCATTTAGCCACATTTGGGCTAGCTTTATCATATTTAGATCGGTAGGAGCTGTCCCATTACCTAAAATCCAGTTTTAGCTATGTGTAGAGCATTCATTTAGCCACATTTGGGCTAGCTTTATCATATTTAGATCGGTAGGAGCTGTCCCATTACCTAATATCCAGTTTTAGCTATGTGTAGAGCATTCATTTAGCCACATTTGGGCTAGCTTTATCATATTTAGATCGGTAGGAGCTGTCCCATTACCTAATATCCAGTTTTAGCTATGTGTAGAGCATGGAAAATTATACAACCATGTAATCGCATTCTAATAAAAAAATCACGATGCTGGATTTACCACTCACTCTCCCGTTCGTGAAGTGTCGAGCTGTCAATTGGCGTCATGACGCCATCTGCTGTGTCAAGTAAATCGCCGTCATCTGACGCCTCAGGTTCAAACATGTAGGGATTAATTGTAGTTCATCTTTCCTGGGAGCCTTTGCCATCGGTAGTGTCACGAAAGAGCGATCCTGAATGGTTACCTTTGGTGGAAATATCACTGACATCATTGTTGCTGCTATGTTAGCTGGGGGTAGTCTTCTGTTGCCTACGTCACACTTCCGGGTTTGCGAAGGGACCATTAACGGAGTGCAAAAAAACTAAAAAAACGCAAATTATCCTTACAATTACGTGTTGATAATGTCATGGTTGTTTTGACGAACTTGTCCCAAGTTTATATTCATAAAATTACACCAAAATCCGGAAAGGTCTTCAGTTCCCCTTTAAATGTTCAGATATTAAGATTTGAATGAGGCAAAATAACATGCTTTTTCTCTCAAATATATTGTTATAATCATTTTTTTTTCAGATGCACTGTAATTATTTTCTGTATAAAAATTAATTTGGTGTTCAAAAAGTCTTTTTTCAAATTTCAGTCTTGAAAAAGAGGGGGTCGTCTTATAATCAGGGCCGTCTTATATTCGGGCCAATACGGTTGTATTTTTGTGACAAGACAGTGTAGATGGATGAATAGACTCATCGTCGAAGAAAAGACGATAATCTCCGTATGCATATTTGGCGCCGTGTCGCATTCTTCAATTAATTATACAGCAGTTTCACCTGTTGCGAGCCTCCCTTTCGACCTATCATCCAAAGGTGAGTAATTTTAGTTTTATGATAAGGTTTTTATTTATTTTGCATGTCTTGTGTTCAACCTTCTATTGTACTAATGTGTGTCAGGCAAAAGGGGCCTCTTGAAAGGTACAGTGCCTTGCAAAAGTATTCGGCCCCCTTGAACCTTGCAACCTTTCGCCACATTTCAGGCTTCAAACATAAAGATATAAAATTTTAATTTTTTGTCAAGAATCAACAACAAGTGGGACACAATCGTGAAGTGGAACAAAATTTATTGGATAATTTAAACTTTTTTAACAAATAAAAAACTGAAAAGTGGGGCGTGCAATATTATTCGGCCCCCTTGCGTTAATACTTTGTAGCGCCACCTTTTGCTCCAATTACAGCTGCAAGTCGCTTGGGGTATGTTTCTATCAGTTTTGCACATCGAGAGACTGACATTCTTGCCCATTCTTCCTTGCAAAACAGCTCGAGCTCAGTGAGGTTGGATGGAGAGTGTTTGTGAACAGCAGTCTTCAGCTCTTACCACAGATTCTCGATTGGATTCAGGTCTGGACTTTGACTTGGCCATTCTAACACCTGGATACGTTTATTTTTTAACCATTCCATTGTAGATTTGGCTTTATGTTTTGGATCATTGTCCTGTTGGAAGATAAATCTCCGTCCCAGTCTCAGGTCTTGTGCAGATACCAACAGGTTTTCTTCCAGAATGTTCCTGTATTTGGCTGCATCCATCTTCCCGTCAATTTTAACCATCTTCCCTGTCCCTGCTGAAGAAAAGCAGGCCCAAACCATGATGCTGCCACCACCATGTTTGACAGTGGGGATGGTGTGTTCAGGGTGATGAGCTGTGTTGCTTTTACGCCAAACATATCGTTTTGCATTGTGGCCAAAAAGTTCAATTTTGGTTTCATCTGACCAGAGCACCTTCTTCCGCATGTTTGGCGTGTCTCCCAGGTGGCTTGTGGCAAACTTTAAACGAGACTTTTTATGGATATCTTTGAGAAATGGCTTTCTTCTTGCCACTTCCATAAAGGCCAGATTTGTGCAGTGTACGACTGATTGTTGTCCTATGGACAGACTCTCCCACTTCAGCTGTAGATCTCTGCAGTTCATCCAGAGTGATCATGGGCCTCTTGGCTGCATCTCTGATCAGTTTTCTCCTTGTTTGAGAAGAAAGTTTGGAAGGACGGCCGGGTCTTGGTAGATTTGCAGTGGTCTGATGCTCCTTCCATTTCAATATGATGGCTTGCACAGTGCTCCTTGAGATGTTTAAAGCTTGGGAAGTCTTTTTGTATCCAAATCCGGCTTTAAACTTCTCCACAACAGTATCTCGGACCTGCCTGGTGTGTTCCTTGGTTTTCATAATGCTCTCTGCACTTTAAACAGAACCCTGAGACTATCACAGAGCAGGTGCATTTATACGGAGACTTGATTACACACAGGTAGATTCTATTTATCATCATCGGTCATTTAGGACAACATTGGATCATTCAGAGATCCTCACTGAACTTCTGGAGTGAGTTTGCCGCACTGAAAGTAAAGGGGCTGAATAATATTGCACGCCCCACTTTTCAGTTTTTTATTTGTTAAAAAAGTTTAAATTATCCAATAAATGTTGTTCCACTTCACGATTGTGTCCCACTTGTTGTTGATTCTTGACAAAAAAATTAAATTTCATATCTTTATGTTTGAAGCCTGAATGTGGCGAAAGGTTGCAAGATTCAAGGGGGCCGAATACTTTTGCAAGGCACTGTAGGTATGCAGCAGCTGATAATGAATGGAAGGTTTCATTAACAAACTAGCTGGTTTCTCTACTTTTGTTTAGTTACAATTGTTGCGAAAGCCTGTGATGTACGCGATATTGTGTTGAGTGTCCTTTGTCACACAACGAGAGGGAGGAAGAGAAGGCTGCCAGTGAGTGCACTAATACATCAATCAAAACCTGTTGCAGCAGGTTGTCCTCTCACTTTATTTTCGATCTCATTCCAGCCTTTAGTTGGACAAGTGCCATACACACGATCACACACGCACACACTTGACACATGACGATATTACATCCAAAACTGGCCTACCAACAGATCGAATGCGCATTTCAACATTTTGCACACTGATGAGTACATCTAAGAAATAAACCAAAGGAAGTGTTAATGTCTAAGAGGAATTCCTAGGGCATGAAGCCACGAAGACGACATTAATGCTAATTTCAAATTGAAGGTAGGTTTTCATTTAGTTATTGATTTATTTGTCTTATTTGTCCTTCTTCAATTTGCACATTTGGTACTATGCCTATCATTTACACACTTTGACAAATTGGCTGCCAAAAGACGTCTAATCCAGTTTGACTGGGAGGGACGGCAGTGATTATTCACTGTGAACCCTCCCAGTTCAAATGGATTGGGTGTCTGTTGCTGTCAGTCACAGCCAATAGGTTAACCTAAACAATATTTGTGGAGTAAGTTTATATAGGTGACATTTTCATTCAAAAAAAAAAGTAATTATATATTATCACATCTTTCACAATTTAATTTAAAAAAATCACTAGACTCATATTCAAATCAAGTTGAAGTTTGTGAATGTAGTAATTTTATGCCAAATAAAAGCCTGCATCAGCACCCTTCTGATATTAATGGGACTAAAATGAAGCATATTCATATGTGGTATGAAAAGCCCCTGATCATTTTAAAGGTTTTCCTTTGTAAATCATATCATTTGAAATCATATGAATCCGAAATTTCAGTGAAATATATTATATAGCAGACAAACACATTATTATTGATGTTAAGGAAAGTATGCACTATATATAGCCGTCAATGGCAGCTAATGACGTAATCATTGAGATCAAACTAATTAGAAGCAATTACACAGTAACAAGTAAATAACACAGTAAACATTGTCTTGCATACAGTACACACCTTTTGAAAATGTAGTCTTTAACATAAAAAATGTTTTTTGAAAATCTTGAGTATAGCCATGCAAGCATGGTGAGACACAGCTGCTATCTTCCTGTTTCCCCAAAAAATCCTTTTAGCCTTCAGACATTGTTGAGTTTTCTCCAGACACTTGAAAATTGGATCCTAATAAAACAATTTATTGGTTTAGTCTGAACATGTTCAACAAAACTCAATAGTGCTTGTTAACAATGAATTGCATGATAAGAACAATCTTTTATATAATTTTCTTTTACCTTCTGTTGGGAAAGAACTCTTCATTCATTCATTGTATGTTGTTGACCGAATCTGTTTGCAAAATGTCCTATATATGATTTAAAGAAATTTCAGTCGAATCCATCAAACTATTGATTGTTACAATCTCTCAAGGATAGTCTGATACTTAAAAATGTTTTAACCATTAATTGGAAACAACTTGTCAATTTATAAAAGGGATTGTAATACTGTACATCGTGTGTAATAATTATAAAAATTTGCATTATATACCGTATTTCCCGCACTATAAGGCGCACCTAAAAGCCTTAAATTCTCTCAGTGTGTGCCTTTTAATCCGATGCACCTTGTATATGGATCAATATTAGTTAACCATGGCATGACATTCCCCTTAGTGCAGCTCGATCTAGTGCAGGGGTCGACAACCCAAAATGTTGAAAGAGCCATTTTGGACCACAAAAAAAAAAAAAAAAAAATATCTGGAGCCGCAAAAAATGAAAAGCCTAATATAAGCCTTATAATACCCCTTTTCGGTTTTCTATCCCTGTAAATTCCCATGTAAGGTGACGCCGCATTTTCCCGTGTCATGGCTTTCAGACATGGAGAGATGTCCCGGGAAATACCCGGGGTGGACACTTTCAGACTTATCCCGTGTTGGCGACTCGACGCTATCTGTGCAGGGAGGGTGTCTGGTGGGATCACAACAAAAAACAAACCACACATTTCAAAGGTGGACTGTGGACTGTCTCTTCCTCAGCTGTATGATCCAGTAGCAATTTAATTTCATTTCATTGTTTCCAGTTAAATATTGCTATTTCCAGTTTGCCATGTTGATAATTGCGATGTTTGTTTACCGCTTATCGTCTTACTGCGAAGAAAGAGGAAATGACAGTCGACCAGCCATGGTATTTAAGTCGTCAGCCTTTTCACTGTGACCTGTTAATTAAACGCCTGCTTTCACACATGCCACGTTCCGGGTAAGTCCCGGACATTATGCTAGGACGCGATCCGGTAAATGTCCGTGTCATCTCAATGTCAGTCAATATAAGGACTACCTGTTTAAATTCTGGGAATTAACCGGAGTTCAGATATGTGTGAAAGGGGCTAATGAAGGCAACACATGCTGTATTTATCTACATGAGCTATATTAGCCTGCTATCAAAATAACTACAACTACATAATGAGCCTTCATGAATGAATGTTTATTTTCTCTGCAATGCATCGTAGTATAGAGAATGACGCACAACGTGACTACTCTGTTGTACGATGCCACTTCAAGTTTAACTACATAATAATATTCATGAATTAGAAGAATGTTTGTGTCATGTTTATCTCCTCCAGAAACCATATTAAAACTAAATATATATTTCCCTATCCTTTTTTATTTTTCAAACATTATTGAAAACGCTCCAGGGAGCCACGAGGGCAGTGCTCAAGAGCTGCATGCGTCTCCAAAGCCACGGGTTGCTGACCCTTGATCTAGTGGATGCGTCACGCAAAACCAACCACTACTACTGCCTCTTATAATGCGATGCGCCCTATGTATGAAAACAGTTTTAAAATAGGCCATTCGTTTGAAGGTGCGTCTTTTACTCCGATGTGCCTTATAGTGCGGAAAATACGATAATATTTCAGTTTTCATTCCAGGCTGTTCACATTGTCATTTGAACTTTGATGCTCTAGTACATCCACGATGTGTTCAGGCGGTTGACAGCGTGTCTGTTGCTTGGAAGAAATCTCTTTACTACCACCTTTCCCCTTTTACTTTTTGAATGACTACAGAAAGCACCTGGATTGATGGCCCACTCTGTTTTCACTTGTACGCCTCAGTGCTGTTCGGCATCACATAACCAAAAAGACTTGGTGTAATGGCACTTTTAATGGGGATGCTTCATGTAAAACAGATGAAGTTACTTTGACAGGCCACGTGTCTCCAGTCTCTCCTTGGATCAGATAACACATCTGGATAGAGTGAACAACTTTTACCTCTTATTATCTGTTCATGTCAAACTAAATTTGTGAACACCAACTAAGGTTAACAGAGATATACTTAAAAAGAAGAAAGTTAAATACCTTGAAATTCAAGCATTCAAAGATTTAACACCCATAACAGCTAAAAGGAAATATTTTGTAAAATTTACTTAATAGTTGGCTCTTAAAAGTTTATAGGTGAGTCGTTTGGAATTGTGATTTTACAAAACCTATTAAGACTCTTGGAAATGGTTTAAAATTTGAAAAAGCAACAAGCAAACCAAAGAAGAAAAAAAAAAAACACAAGTTGTCTTTCTTTTATTCTTCTCCAGAAGCAAGTATTGGTACAGAATGTCAGACGCTCCAACCTTTTCAACCAGCAAAGAAGAGTTAAAGCCCTCAAACATCAAGGCTGAGGCCTACACATCACACAAGGCACTTGTGACCTCCTGCTGCCAGGTGGAAAAGACACAGGTAATGAGGATACGAATGGAGGATGAGGCACATTTCAAACAGATAACACTTACGAAAAATGTAGGAAAAGAAAGAAAAAAAAAAATATATATATATATATATATATATATATATATATATATATATATATATATATATTAGGGCTGTCAAACGATTAAAAATTTTAATCGAATTAATTACAGCTTAAAAATTAATTAATCGTAATTAATCGCAATTCAAACCATCTATAAAATATGCCATATTTTTCTGTAAATTATATATATATTCTGTAAAATAAATTGTTGGAATGGAAAGATAAGACACAAGATGGATATATACATTCAACATACGGTACATAAGGACTGTAGTGGGGATTACTGTCTCTCTCTACTCTACTGTCATTTAAATCTGTCTATGCTGTCCTCACTCCGAAGCGTCTACTTTTTCCAAAGCTAGACAGCTAGTGAACGACGCCTTAATAATCAGACTTCTTCCTTTTTCATTTGATTTATTAATAAAATGGCCCCAAACCATTGTCCTCTTTAGACCGCCGTAAAACTACAGAAAAAAGGACACAAGCGTTGCATTAGCAACAACGTTAGCTTAGCACGCTATACAGGTTCACTAAACATAAACAAAAAGCGTCTCATACAAAAAAATATAACATTTCGCTTACTAACATAATATGTACATTCTTTACAACAACCATACTTACGGACAAATGTTGTCCAAGGATCATATAAGCACAACATTACAACGTAGGCGTCAGCCCGAGACGTCGTGCAGCCATATTGAACTGGCAAGAAAACAATAAACCATGTCGCAAAGCGACCACAAGAGTTCGCTGTTAGACAGCACAAAAAGCCTTGCTGTAAAACTTACCAAAAGGCAGAATACTGTCTGAGCGGGACATGTGCGTTAAGTGCGTCAAATATTTTAACATGATTAATTTAAAAAATTAATTACCGCGCGTTAAAGCGATAATTTTGACAGCCCTAATATATATAAATATATAGTTGTGGTCATAAGTTTACATACACTTGTGAAGAACATAATGTCATGGCTCTCTTGAGTTTCCAGTTATTTCTACAACTGATTTTTCTCCGATAGAGTGATTGGAACAGATACTTCTTTGTCACAAAAAACATTCATGAAGTTTGGTTCTTTTATGACTTTATTATGGGTTAACAGAAAAAGTGATCAAATCTGCTGGGTCAAAAATATACATACATGGATCTGAAAAAGCGAATCATTGACTTGAACAAGTCAGGAAAGTCACTTGGAGCCATTTCAAAGCAGCTGCAGGTCCCAAGAGCAACAGTGCAAACAATTGTTTGTAAGTATAAAGTGCATGGCACTGTTTTGTCACTGCCACGATCAGGAAAAAAACGCAAGCTATCACCTGCTGCTGAGAGAAAATTGGTCAGGAGGGTGAAGATTCAACCGATAATCACCATAAAGATCTGCCAAGAATTAGAAGCTGCTGGAACACAGGTGTCAGTGTCCACAGTCAAGCGTGTTTTGCGTCTCCATGGACTGAGAGGCTGCCGTGCAAGAAGGAAGCCCTTGCTCCAAAAGCGGAACCTTAAGGCTCGACTGAAGTTTGCTGCTGATCACATGGACAAAGATAAGACCTTCTGGAGGAAAGTTCTGTGGTCAGACGAAACAAAAATCGAGCTGTTTGGCCACAATGCCCAGCAATATGTTTGGAGGAGAAAAGGTGAAGCCTTTAACCCTAAGTACACCATGCCTACCGTCAAGCACGGTGGTGGTAGTATTATGCTGTGGGGCTGTTTTGCTGCCAATGGAACTGGTGTTTTACAGAGAGTAAATGGGATAATGAAGAAGGAGGATTACCTTCAAATTCTTCAAGATAACCTAACGTCATCAGCCCGAAGATTGGGTCTTGGGCGCAGTTGGGTGTTCCAACAGGACAATGACCCCAAGTGGTAATGGAATGGCTAAATCAGGCTAGAATTAAGGTTTTCGAATGGCCTTCCCAAAATCCTGACTTAAACCCCATTGAGAACTTGTGGACAATGCTGAAGAAACAAGTCCATGTCAGAAAGCCATCAAATTTAACTGAACTGCACCAATTCTGTCAAGAGGAGTGGTCAAAGATTCAACCAGAAGCTTGCCAGAAGCTTGTGGATGGCTACCAAAAGCGCCTAATTGAAGTGAAAATGGCCAAGGGACATGTTACCAAATATTAGAGCTGCTGTATGTATATTTTTGACCCAACAGAGTTGATCACTTTTTTCTGTTCACCAATAATAAAGTCATAAAAGAACCAAACTTCATGAATGTTTTTTGTGACAAAGAAGTATCTGTTCCAATCACTCTATCAGAGAAAAATCAGAGTTGTAGAAATAACTGGAAACTCAAGAGAGCCATGACTCAGAGGAGGAACTGGAGATGTGACTTGGTCCTCATTGAGCTTGAGAGCCGACCCGCCTGATGCGATAAATTTATGACAAGCTTTACTTAGAGCCAATTAACTTTAATCAATTATATTAACAATTAATGCTTGATTAACATCAACTGGCACAACAAAATTGGCATTACTTTGAAGTGAAATGTAAAGAAATAAACATAAAAGCACCAATTCAAAATAAAGGGCATTATGCGGCTCCCACATTAACTCCAAGCATTTTAAAAGTGGGATGTCCTCCTCATAAGACCTCATTGAACGTGCATGTTTAGCTTTGTAAAATGCGAGCAAAAACACGTTTGTCAGTGCATGTCGCTGTTCATTACCTTTATTCCGCGACTTGTCCATAGGGCGAGTGGGGTCATGTCTGACATCGATAGTTTGCTTAATTGCCACATGCTCTCCGTTTTTTTTCGTGCTTTTCAAAGTTTGAATGGCTGAAATTCTTTGACCCTCCATAAAATGCGCTGCTCTTATCGGCGACATTGGGATTCTCACGGCACATTTTGTACCGCATTTCCGTGCGAGCATCATTTGCTTCTAGCCATGGTACCTCCTGTAGCCACTTTTCAGCAAAAGTCCTTTTTTTCGGTAGCTCCGGTGACGTCTCTGTCGTCTGTCATCTGTCTGTCTTTTGACGGGGGTGGGGGAACACGGAAGTAATTACTTTGTTGGCAATAACGGAGGCCAAACGTTTTATGTAACTCTTCACAAGCTTTTCACACACTGTTGCTGGTATTTTGGCCCTTTCCTCAATGCAGATCTCCTCTAGAGCAGTGATTTTTTGGGGCTGTCGTTGGGCAACACGGACTTTCAACTCCCTCCATAGATTTTCTATGGGGTTGAGATCTGCAGACTGGCTAGGCCACTCCAGGACCTTGAAATGCTTCTTACGGAGCCACTCCTTTGTTGCCCTTGCTGTGTGTTTGGGATCATTGTCATGCTGAAAGACCCAGCCATGTCTCATCTTCAATGCCCTTGCTGATGGAAGGAGATTTTCACTCAAAATCTCTCGATACATGGCCCCATTCATTCTTTCCTTTACACAGATCAGTCGTCCTGGTCCCTATGCAGAAAAACAGCCCATAAGCATGATGTTTCCACCCCCATGCTTCACAGTGGGTATGGTGTTCTTCGGATGCAATTTAGTATTCTTTCTCCTCCAAACACAAGAACCTGTGTTTTTTACCAAAAAGTTCTATTTTGGTTTCCTCTGACCATAACACATTCTCCCAGTCCTCTTCTTGATCATCCAAATGTTCTCTGGCGAACCGCAGACAGGCCTGGACGTATACTTTCTTCAGCAGGGGGACACGTCTGGCAGTGCAGGATTTGAGACCCTGGCGGCGCATTGTGTTACTGATAGTAGCCTTTGTTACTGTGGTCCCAGCTCTCTGTAGGTCATTCACTAGGTCCCCCCGTGTGGTTCTGGGATTTTTGCTCACTGTTCTTGTTATCATTTTGACGCCATGGGGTGAGATCTTGCATGGAGCCCCAGATCGAGAGAGATTATCAGTGGTCTTGTATGTCTTTCATTTTCTAATAATTGCTCCCACAGTTGATTTCTTTACACCAAGAGTTTTACCTATTGCAGATTCAGTCTTCCCAGCCTGGCGCAGGTCTACAATTTTGTCTCTGGTGTCTTTCGACAGCTCTTTGGTCTTGGCCATAGTGGAGTTTGGAGTGTGACTAACTGAGGTTGTGTACAGGTGTCTTTTATACTGATAATGAGTTGAAACAGGTGCCATTAATACAGGCAACGAGTGGAGCCTCGTTAGACCTCGTTAGAAGAAGTTAGACCTCTTTGACAGCCAGAAATCGCGATATTGTATAGCTGTACAAACATGCTTCAAAGATCTTAATGTATCACTCAATTTCCCTTGAAACCCCATCATATCTTCAGCGCTTTAGATCAACTTTTTCTACCAATTGCTTATATAATATCTAAACTGGCTCTTTAGATGAATGGTACCAGTTGGTTCCCATGGAGATGGCGAAACGCGGTGATAGATTTATTTTATTTTTATATACATTTTTCTAGCAATTCTGCGACCATTTCCTGAGCAATCACTTGAAAAAAATCTAAACTTGTTCTTCCTCTGCACTCTTCCACTGGTGAACCAATGAATGTGTGAATCATAGTTTCCAGATAAAGCTGACAGACGG
This sequence comes from Corythoichthys intestinalis, assembly GCF_030265065.1. Lineage (NCBI taxonomy): Eukaryota > Metazoa > Chordata > Actinopteri > Syngnathiformes > Syngnathidae > Corythoichthys > Corythoichthys intestinalis. The sequence continues at coordinate 39,466,912 of NC_080400.1, forward strand.
ACGGACGGACGGACGGACAGACAGATTTCAGTGAATTATAGCATGATGTCACATTTCAAAATTTTCATAAAACAAACACGGTAAGTAGATGATTTTTCATATATTTTTTAGGAGAACGCTCAAGTTCAAAAGTTGATATGAAAGCGAAAAACCATCAGTTTAGGAGACTGCACCTATAAAAATTAGTTAAAAACCGCTGTACTGTAGCCCTAAATCAACATAACTTGTGTTCCTCATTGTCATGTAACATGTTACTCTACAGACAATTGAAACCCAACAAGATAGAAACCTGCTCACCTCAAGCCACACGCCTGTGAGCAGGAGGCACAGCACAGACGGGACGGTACAAGGCCCAGTGGAGTCTCGCTTCCACCCATATTTGCGACAGCTCAGTGAAAGTGCAGTGACAAATACAGTTTGTCTTCAGCGTGCCTCACCTCCCTTCAGTGGTCCTCAGCAGGTCGACAGCTCTCAAATGTTCCGTCTTACACTTGGATCAGACACCGAGGTGCAAACACAATGGGAGCAACATAACTACAATGTTCAGGTGACCAGAGGTTTATTTAATTCGTGTCTGTTCCCAAAATATATTGACTCATTTCACATATTTTAAATAACAAAAGGCATTCTGGAGTGAAACATAGACCTCAGTGTCAGTAAACAGTAGGTTAAAGGTCATACACAATATAATATAGAGCTAAAATACACATCTAAATAAATCAGATACTGACACAGATACCTCAAATAAAAAAAACACATCTTTGTCTGTATCCCCCTTATCATATATAGTAGAGAATGGGAGACTTGCAACAATGTAGTTTTCTGATCTCTCCAGTGTTCTTACTCTGAGCTACCAGTTGTGCCAGCTGAGACTCCTCAATCCCATTTTCAGTACTATCCATCCTACATGTCAACCAGCCCGAGACAAGAGGTAAACCTGGTGCAATCATTGATACCAGAATCAAAGGACGTGGAATTGTTGCGAATTAATTCAACAAAATATTATGAGCTGTTAATTTTGGCTCTTTATCTTCTTTTCAGGATGCAACAAGTCCGTATGCTAGTGAGAAGCATCTCTTGTCCCAAATTCATCAGAGGAACAACTTGCAGCCACTCTTCCCCAAGCCCATTTACTCATACAGGTGACAATTCATTCCTTGAAAATTTTAACATTTGGTTGACAACATACTATGTGAGCCCCAATTTATCAAAAATGTTCCACATTCATTTCCCATTTTATTCATGCAGTTTTTCATCAGTCTATTTTTTGAACTCCATTCATTTTATGATTGAATATGCCAATTATTTGAAAGTGCATATGACATGAAAAAAAAATCTTATTATTGGAATTAAAATCATAGTTTGATACGATTTAACTACATACAACAGTTTTGCAAAGCGCAGATAACGAGAAATGCGTCTTTAAATCTGCCATTTAGCTCCTCATTTCATTATAGCACTCTGGCGTCTCCATGAATGAGAAATTTCAGCGGATTTAACATTGAGCCCAATTGAGGAGGAAGCGTTTTTCCGCGATTCTGGTTCAAGTGTGGATTTTTCTAATGATATTGTTGATCCAGATGAAGTATGTGACATACAGCCGTATATGTTTGAGTCGTATTTGGAGGAGGAGGAAGATTCAGAACGAGAAAAAGGCGACAGAGACGGCAAACACGAGGATGATGAGAAGACCAGACTGCAAAATGTCATCATTGTTTTTATCTCTCTACTCCAATATTTTTACAGGCTGTTCTTTGTGTCTAACTATTTTTTCCCCGATTGCTGTATAAATTTTATGGTCATGACAAATAAAAGTCCTGTGCTGAATGGAATATGAAATATTAAAAATCCATTCATTCAGTACGAGAGGGTACGAGATTACTGTATAATGGTCAAAACGGCCAACTTCTTAAACCTCCTGAACGTATTTTTTTAGCCACCGGATTTTGTGATTTCCCTGCCCAAGCTTCGGAGACGGAGGGAAGAGCTTAAACAAAACAGGAGGCATGAGAGCAACGTGCTAACCTGAACTGAGCAGCTCTTCCAAGTCTCTTTCTCGCCTTTTGAAAATGAAAAATATCACACAAAACTATTCATGTCCCACACAGCGGCGAGGATGATTGTCTTCACCGAACAGCCAGCCCTCGGCAGGCAGGTAGTGCTCGTCGCCGGGGACGCAGAAGGGAATGAACGCTGAAAATAGCACATTCTCGGCGGGCACGCATAGTCTGGACACAATCAAAAACCGGAGACAAGAGCGTGAGGCTCCCCTAGCCCATGCCGAGGATAGTGCTCTCACAGTGGGTAAGGGAAGAGGACCGAGGGGGGCTGATGTCGGGACACGATCGAGAACCAGAGACAAGAGCGGGGGGCTCCCTGGGCCCAAAATGAGGCATGCTTTTGTCTGCCTGCGACCATGGTGTGCGACAAGCTGCCTGTCGGTGGCCGGGTGGCCTTCTCGGTGGACAGGGAGCATTGTCACCCACAAAATACAAGCCACCTCCTTATTAAAATGTTTGCCACGATCCCAGTATTTAACATAACATAAAGCACGTAGTTTACTCACTTAGTCATCCGTCCAGTGGTTGCGCCATTGTCATACTTTTTTTCCCGATTATTCGTGGTGAACAGCATCTTTTAGAAATCCACAAAGCCTTACACCACTCTCCCTGGTGTAGCAACAAAAGCCTGCAGCACATTAGGCTGGCGTGACGCAAAAAAAACAAAAAACAAAAACAAATTAATCCTCAAAATCAGCTGAATCCGCAGTCCTTCTGAATACGGTACTAATGACTCTATTGTTAAGATGGTTAGTCCGCGGACGTCACATTCGCCTAGTTGCTCAATCCGAGACCTTGGCCTGAAGTCTCTCATTTTCGTAGCGCGGGGTTAAAAAAATTGAATAAATATATCAATCGCTTCCACACGCACCCAAGCGGTCCATTTAATTCAGGAGCATAAAATACCGCGTGAAATATAAAAACAAACATGCTTTTTTTTGTGTCACAGACCCCTTAAGTGCCTTATTTTCAATTACGACTGACCTTCCATATTTTCTTTTCATACATTATGACCAAAAATTGTGTTTATATTACAATATTATGTTTACAGACATAAGTAAAAAAAAAAAAAAAAAAAAAAAGGCCCAGTCTTCCAAGAGTAGTTTAAACACGCTAAATGCCTTTCATGAGACAACAGTTTTAATACATCAGATACAGTAACAAATGATAGAAAAAGTGATAGAAGTGGACAGCTCTCTATGTAAAAACATCTACTATTTTAGTCCTATTTTAATCTTTTTTATAAGTGATTTTCCCCTCTTTCTAAATGTAATTTAATCATATTCTGGTAATCTTAACTGACAAAAAACTAAATTATAAAACTAAAGCTATACAACGTACAATCGCATCGCTTTTCACTGATCAATGATTCACTTCAATGAACGGTAACAGGTGAATGCTAAGCCAACCAACAGACCTTCCAGGAGGCAGGTTAACCATAATGGTCTAAGAGTGATTGCATTACTCATATGAAGTTACTCTCCCGCTTAATAAATATGCAAGGAAATACTTAGAATACCATTAACCTTGTTACTTTAAATGACAATTGTTCACAATAATTTTTCCAATAGTACATGCCAGGGTCATAATTTGGACAAAACTATTCCAACCCTGCTAGTGTTGTGTGTCTACTGAAGCCTATCCCAGCTCACTTCAGACCTGTGAGGCTTGTACCATGCATGCCACCCTAGAATGCCTCATGTTTTATTCCAAAATTAAGAGATGTGGCCATAATTTTGTACATATTTCTTATTTAGAAATACAATTATCCCTTCTTTCTGTCACTACAGCATTCTCATCTTCATGGCTCTGAAAAACAGCGAAACAGGAAGCCTGCCTGTCAGTGAGATCTACAGCTTCATGACTGAAAACTTCCCCTATTTTAAGGTACACCACTTCTGGTTGCACATGAAGACTACAGTTGTTTTTAAGGTCAATACTTTTTTTTAATTTAAATTTTTTAAATTATTATTATTAACGCAAGCAGGTTTAGATGGAGTTTCCCTTGTATGTCAGGTAGAGCTGTCTTAGCTGAACTTAAAATGTCAAAAAGGGAATTTCCAATCAGATCTCTAGTAACACACAATCAGAATGAGGACAAATAGAATATGAAATGAAGAAATCACGTTTATTTGAAAATGGACAGAAAATGCTTTATTGTGTGTTTGTAACATTTATAACTCACAGTAAAACAGTCATGACAATACTTTCCCACTGTTCACTATTTCATTAGCTCATGTTGTCTTTTCAGGATCCTGTTTTCCCAGTAAGTTGCCATTAAAAGACTACCTTTAGCCTTTGTCTTCTTTTTGACACTAATTATTCCATCATTATAATGATGAATGACGCACAAGCTTTTGATCATGACTGTGTGTAAAAGTATGCGGAGGCAATTTTAAGTTTATTGAGTTTTCCTCCGCAACCCTGAATACGGAGGCAGTTCACATGTTACATACTGTAAAGAGTCTTGTGTATTCAGAGAATTTATTACGATTGTACTGAACATTAGGTTTTTGGTTAAAATGTCAGGTGACTGAGCCTAAATAGCTTTAATTTCTTTTTTATCTTCCTTTTTTTTTTTTTAAAAAATACAGCTAAAGGTTTAGTTCTCAAACCTAAATGTACCTGCATTATATTGAGATTTAATCTTGGATGGGGTTAAAATATTTGCTTATGTGTGCAATTTGCAATACATGGCACATTTGGCGGTGTTCCAAGCAGCTGCCTGCCATTTTCATAAAACATACTGCAGGGCAAAAAAACATGACAGATAAGTGACATTATGTCAGGTGTATCTTTCATAGCTAGAACATTTATTACTACACGCGTTGAAATATTTGGACTTGAATAGAGTTATTAAGTGTACTGGGTCGCTGCAATCATTGAGTAATTTCTCAAAAAAGAAACAAACACAGAATCTAAATACTCCATAAGACCCCCCCCCCTCCCCCCCCCCCAAAAAAAAAAAAAAAAAGAAAGTGCAGAAACATCTTCATGCCATCCAAGTTAATTTGTTTTACAAGAATTGGCATGGTCAAAGTATTTTTTTTTCTGAATGTACAACAGAACTGTCATGTGAAAACACATTGTTCTCAGAACCACCTGATAAATGATCAACCTTGAATACTTTTTAATTGTCCCTTCTGGTAATGTTTCACCGTCTGCTAACCTTCACACAAGGTATGGAATCTATAGTGCTTAAAGACACACCTTGCAGCATTATAATTGTGGTAATCTTAGTTGCAAAGCTTGCAAGGAGAAGGAGGAACCTATACAATGGACTACGAAATACAGCTTCCGCAATCATTCTAAAAACACCTCCTTCTCCTCTCTTTTTATTTGGGATGGCCCTAGCAACAAGAGAGGTGCCAACCCCAAAGGGATGGGGAGCAAAGCGGGTGACACCTCTATGAATTTGGTTGGCTATGTGTATGCATGTAAGTGGGATTGATACATGTGTGTCAGCACATTCCAGCAAAGCAAAAACTGTCTTTGTTGTTGCCTCTTGCCCTTGGGAAGGCAAGATTCTTCAAGGCTTCTTCAGAAAAACATTCCCTTTTGTAAGCACAATAGGCAAAGCATTTCTTCATTGCAAGCAGCTATTGATTAGAGCAAATATATAATAAACATCTCAATAACTATCACATAGTATAGCATTTGGCAAGTAATAAATTGCAACAATATGATTTCTTAAATGTCCCAGACAGATTAGATCTCAATGTCGTTGGCTTGTCGTTGAAGGTGACCTGTGGAACCTTGGCCGGGTTAAACCGGTTAAAATGACAAAGCAGATTTGAAGATGTCTATAGTTATCAATCACTAAAATGTCTGTTTACTGCAATCAATCATGGAACATAATATTATAGCATTCAATACTTTATTGTGAGCCTTCGTTGGTAAAAGCAAATATTTAATAAGCATTTAGTAATTATCTTATCAGAAGCTATATGTGTTAGATTTTGTGTTGGCTCCCTCCTAGTGTGTCCCTGTGATTGCCCATTGATTTCACCTGTTGTACCTGCTCCTTGTGTATACTCCAACCTGCATCCTCCTGTGTCACCCATCTGTTCCTCGTTGTCTCGTTACCCCTGGTCTCTGTGAGTATATAAACTCCAAGTTTCTGTTCACTCCTTGTTGCGTCATTGTCAATGTCAATGTCAATGTCAAGTCCTGTCCTGTCCAAGCCCTCGTGTACCAGTCCCTCTGATTAAGTAAGTTTTGTTTGAACGTCTTTTTTATCCCCAGTCCTTTTGGTTGTACTTTGTGTTTTTGTTAGTTATTATTAATGTTTTTTTTTTTTTTTTTAAGTTCACCGTCACCTGCCTTGCTGCGTTTTTTTATTTCCCTGCATTTGGGTCCACACCACCTGCCTGCCCGCAATCCGTAACAATATGGAGTTTGTTACTTTTTTACTGCTGACTCCCAACTCAGGCCTAAAGCGTAACTGCAGCCTGTGTTAAGCTCGTGCATTGCACGCATGCTAGTACGAGTACATAAAGCAACGAGCGTTTGGCACATCAGATCAGCACAAGAAATGTAAAAAAAAAGCAAACGTGACTGTTTTCTCTTACTAGCGAGGCTCGAAAAGTCGGTTTGAAAAGTGTTTTGCCAAGCGGAGACTGGGCAGAATGGGCGCTGCTGCCGCTGTGAGGCGAGTTGACGTGCACAGCCACGTTTTTGCCCTGTGTTTGACCCGAACACTCTCTACTGGAGGGAGGAAAAGGGCTTTCTTGGGAAGTCTATAGACCCTACTCACCGACGTCACAGAATGACGTGTCGCTGTATCCGGTCGCCATATTGTCCGTCTCTGTTTAGCCCTATTCTCAATGGTTTCAATTAGTCGTTCAGTTTATAGAGCAATTCATGGAAGCCCCAGTGCTTTCAGACGCTGTAAACTCATTGGATGCGTTGCACAAAAGGCGTTCTGTGGAAAAGCTTCAGTCTATCCATTCGCCAGATCCATATTTGATGCCTAAATCGATATTTTTCGACCCGCGGTCTTCGCCCTCTCTGCCTGACATCTGCTGCCCTGATATCTACAACTATCTTGTCCACACAAAATCTGCATATTCTCACAAAAGTTTGAAAAACTTTAAGAGCAGCACTCTAAGCAACATTAGCCTGTGTGATTTCTAAAATGGCGACAATCAAAAAAAAAAAAAAAAAAAATTTGACTGCGATGGCCGACGCTTCAAGGATAGGTGGATATTGGACTATTTCTTCAATAAAACACGCAACAACTTTGTCTGCCTCATTTGCAAAGAGACAGTCGCTGTTTTCAAAGAGTTCGATGTGACGCGATAATATTACCGAACAGGACACGCTGACATGTACGACAACATTACAGGGAAGATACGCAGTGAGAAATTATAGCAACTTGAAGCTAGTTTAATTTCACAGCAGCAGTATTTCGCAAGAGCCCGAATGTTGAAAGAGAATGCCACAAAGGCGAGATTGTTGAAATTATGAATTAATGAAAAAAAAAATAAAGTAAATGTGACATACAGAAGGGCTTGCTAAAATTTGTTTAAATATAGTGTTCTATGTAAATCAGCCAAGGTCGCCCCCCGCATTTTTACCACACCAAATCTGGCCCCCTTTGCAAAAGGTTTGGACACACCTGTTTAACTGATGATCAGTAGACGAGGCCAGCTTCTTTCACTTGGTACTAGCTAAATATTATTCAAACTGTAATGATGGTGGAAGAAATAAGCATCTTGAATTTGAAACTGTATGTTGTCCGCGATTAGCCTCGCAATGATCTTAATTGTGGTTGTCAGCCCAAAACCCTCTAAATATATATTAAATGCATCTTACCATATATAAAATGACTACTACATAATCCGTGGTAATCGTTTGGAGCCCAGTTTTCTCATCGAATTGCAGCAGTCCATCTCGCTCTCCTCTCCGGGTCTCTCGGAATACGGTAAAACTTCCAGTCTCTCCGTCTATCGTCTCTGTTACTGCAACCAACCGCCACACACGCCTTCACCATTATGATTATTAATGTTAATGAGTAGAAAAACACGCCATAATAGGAGGAATTTACGTAACGGTAATTAGTGTTGCACCGGTACCATTTTTTGGGCCCGATACTGATTCAGATACCAGGCTGTGCAGTATCGGCTGATACCGATACCATTCCGATACCACTCTGTTTGCAAAAAAAAAAAAAACAACATATATATATATATATATATATGTGTGTGTGTGTGTGTGCGTATAACGGGTGCAACGATACAGTTAAGTCACGGTTCGGTACGATTTTCGATACAATTCAATACATTTAATGCTCTGAAACAGAAAATACAACTGTTATTATTATTATTATTATTATTATTTTTTTTTTTGCTAACAAGCAAAAATAACAGTGCCATCATATAAACAAGCATTTTAGTGCATAATATTTATGTGCTTACTTCTTACTGATCGAAGAAAAAATTTTGTATATAAGTGCTGAGAACAATTTTTACTGTTTGTAAAGTGGGTCACACTGTTGATTGCTGCAGCTCTCTTAGCAGCTATATTTAAACATCCTATTTGTGGTCCGAGTCCATCTGTAACATGTACTGAATTAACAGTATTTGCAGTATTATCTATAGTCACTGGTATGGGTTGATTTGGCCTGCTTAACTTCCATTCAGTCATGGCGGTTTCTATTTAATCAATGTAGTCTAAGGACTACGCGTCGCTCTGGGCTCACGCCGCTAATGGCATGGGATCCAACGTTGGACATCTAGGTTGCTATTTGATGATATCTAGTGTGCGCGCTGCGCCGCTTGAGTGTTTTCTGGCCACAGAAGTCACTTCTGCTCATTACTGCACAACACGATATTACAATTGACTTTCATAAACAGGATGAATTTGAATTACGGCACTCTTATTTGCCACTCATTGTTCATCATGAAACCATGAGTTTGCTGAGTCTCCCACGGTCTTAACCTTTCTGATCCTGTCGGTGCTACAACAGCAAGCGTTAGCTTATGCATGCTAATCGTTTGTGAATTCCATGTGAAATGAACAGCGTAACATCGCGGACATGCGTTGTAGAGTACATCCGCAATATTGAAGACGAAGGTGTAAATTACGTGTGGTAAATTCGAGACAAAGACATAGAAATGTAATGATTTGGGAAGTTAGCTCGCGTGGGGAGGACAGTATATTAGCGTTCAAATGATGCCAGTAGATGGTATCGACGCCCTAAAGGTTGGTGCTCGTCGATACCGATACCACCAATTCGGGCCGGATCGGCGCCCCCTGCCGATACTGGTATCGGTATCGGTGCAACTTTAGCGGTAATGCGTATACACGACAAGTAGACGGACAACATGGCGCGGAGGCGTGGTTGTGACGTCATGTGAGTAGGGTCTATAAGTTGAAATGTCAGGGCTCTTTGTACCCATCAGGGCAGTGTTGTAGCATTAATGGAGTAGTAATTTATTTTAAATTACCGTAATTTTCGGACTATAAGCCACTACTTTTTTCCCTCATTTTGAATCCCGCGGCTAAAAGTCCAGTGCGGTTTATTTGTTGATTTAGTTAGGTTAATAGGTAACACTTTGACAGCCGCGTCATAAGACTGTCATAATTATGAAATGACACCATCTTAGGCATTACTGAATGCTTATGTCATTAAGTGTTATCCGGAAAATCATGTCACTAACTCCATTTATGGCCAGCTTGGATCTTTTACATCCATTCAAAAGTGAGTTGCCGGGTAACACTAAGGGACATCTGTTATAAGCATTCATTAATGCTCATGACAATGTCATGTCATAATTATGATGGTGTTTTGACAGTCTTATGGCACCACTGTCAAATAAAATGTTACTAAATACCATAACTAGCAATTAATGAAACAACTGGAACAATAATTAGCACAGAACATGAATTTTGATTGTTATTTACATCTGTAGCGCTGCAATGCATGCTAGGAGGCATGTTGGATGACAACAGTGTTGACAGCAGGTGGCAGCAGAGGTTGCCTGTCTCCCCCAAGGGAGAAGTGATGGCCAAATGAAGCTTCCTGAAGCAATGAAGCTTTGTAGCCAATATATTCAAAGCTTCATGGCAGTTCATTTAGTCTTATGACATGGTTGTATGATGCTGCTGTCAAATAAAGTGTTACCGGTTAATATCGTTTGGTGTAAATATCCCATAATACAGTGAGGACAGATGCGGCTTATTGTCCAGTGCGGCTTATCTTTGAACAAATGCCGTTTTCATGCCAAATTTGGTGGATGGCGGCTTATAGTCAGGTGCGCCTTATAGTGCGAAAATTACAGTAATACTAAGAATAAGTATAGTACCCTTATGTCAAATAATATAAAAAATTTGTTGGGGACGAGAGATAATAACTTGGATAATACTTGGCAGTTGGTCAAATAGTTCCTATACGGGCAGCTATCATTTATGCACGTTGAAATTAATATAATGGTGTACTCGCAGGGTTTGTTAGATTATTGTTGTTTCATACAGTTTTATCTTATTTGGTTATCACTCTGTACTCACCATTGATATAGATTTGAATGATTGTTCCTGGTCAACAAAAAAGAGTAATTTAATGGAAAATAAGAGAAGTTACCGAACATCCAAATACTTTTCCCTCTCTGGTACCATGCAACACATTTATTATCTCCCCATCGGGCCCATCCCCCATTTTTTTTTTTTTTTTTTTTTAAATCTAGACAGCCCCTGATGGATGGAAAAACTCTGTGCGACACAACCTCTCCTTGAACAAGAGCTTTGAGAAGTTGGAAGGCAAACACACTAACTCCTCCCGGAAAGGTTGTCTGTGGGCTCTCAATCCGGCCAAGGTGGAGAAAATGCAGGAGGAGCTGCACAAGTGGCGCCGTAAGGACCCCATCAGTGTTCGCAGGAGCATGGCAAGACCAGGTAAGATGAAAAACTTAAAAGTCATGAACTGAAACCATCGTCTAGTTTATTTTCCACAGAAGACTTGGATCACCTACTTGGACAGATGCCCAAAAAGTTCAGGTCAACACCACCGTACACCAGATCTGCCAGTGTTTGTGATACTGTGGCGACTTCCTCTAGCCAATCACCTAGCAGAGCTTGCCGACATCCACAGTATTCATGCGCTCCTCCACTCTCACAGCAGTCCTGTTTGCTCTCCCTCAACAACACTCACTGCAGCGACTCATTGGCCCTGTACACACCACGTGACCCGCAGTGCACAACTGACCTCCACTCTGAGAGCATAAACTTCATTGAGACTGGGAAGCTGCCACCGGTCTACAATGTCACCCACCGGGATGACTTTAGTGTTGGTCAACGGAACCTGCAGGACTTGCATCTGGAGAAAGATATTTATAATGTCGATCTACTCAACCCTAGCCTGAATGAACTCCATTTGAAAGGTGGGTAGTACCAGAAGGAGGTAAAGTTCACAAACACATTTATTAGGGTTGGGTGAACACTGACCCGCAGGTTACACACCACTTCTAAAAGCTTAAACGTTTAAAGCACTATACAACGCCTAGTTTAGTATAAAAGATGTTCATGTGAAAGATGGTTCCTCAAAGTAGTGAAGTATGCAATTTGCACAGGCAAAAAATGATGTCGCTTACCAATGCAGCCATTTTGTGACGAGCGTGACGTCAGTCGTGCCACACATGTACAGCATAAAAACGCAGATACAGTGATCCCTCGCTTCTTCGCGCTGCAAACCTCAAAGTGCCCTCAGTCCATCGCAGATTGTTTTTCAGTTAAAGAAAAAAGTAAATAAAGATGATCCTTCCCGAACTGATCATGTAGTCTCCCTCTCCCTCCTGCTGCGCTTTGTTGGTCAGGCAGTGCACAGGAGTTGCTTATTAAAGTTAACGATGATTGACAGATGTTAAGGTGTGATGTTGCCACAAATGCTTGAAAGCCGAAACTTCAAAGTGCCGTGTGCATCAATCATCGTTTAACTTGTTAAACAGTTGCTGTGGCAACTCATTGTGTGTAAATGAGTAGCTTGAGCAGATTTGAGTGGACTCAAGCAATGAAGCAGTTATTAAAAACATTTTTCTACTTAATTATTGTTTAAAAATAATTCGGTGGGGCATTAACATGCTTAAAACTTATCATAGTTATTACATTTGAAGTGCTTAAAAGCATAGATTTAAAAAAAATAAAAAATAAAAAAATATATATTTGCGTGTGTGTGTATATATATGTATATGTCAAAAACTATCGGCCGATGATAGCTAAAAATGCATCCTCGGGTTTTGGTTTTGAAGATCGCAAGTTTACCATTCAATAGTGTGAAGAACCATTGTCCTTTTGTGATGACGTCATCACAACAGAGCAAGAAGCAACACGCTGGCTGACGCTATCTCAGCTCTATCACTGCCCACATGGCTTTGGAGTGAATAGAGAACCAACATGCAATGTGGTCTTCAAAACCGAAATGTAACATAATTTGTAATTTCACCTCATTTTGGTCACTCAAGTTGCTGGCGTATCAATCCCGTCAACACAAGCTGACAGATTGTTACACTTTTGTCCATGAATGATCATTGAAGTGATAAGAACAATTATACAATCACATGTACGTCTTTACATCATGCTGAATCCCTTTATGGGGATTCTGTGAGTTCCTCTGCTTTAATTTTGCAGTTTTAAATTTGTCTAAACACTGCTTACTTCAACCGTAATTCATGCTGTTTTTTCTCAACCGTAAGTCCGAGGCATAAATTGTCCAAGATGGCGTCGCTCAGGAAACTTGTCTATATTTAATCTAATATAATACTTTATATTATATTACTTATGTTTTATATGTACTGTATGTGTAGTAGATGGGTGAATCTGAAAAGATTAACATCAAAACGACCACATTTAACGAGAGCAATTTCCCACATTTACCCTGATCGATGCCCTCATTTTAAAGAGCATATGACATGAGAAAAGTCTTAAATGGCATTAGTATGTGAATTAGAATCATATTTTGAGACGATTCGACTATATACAACAATTTAGCAAAGCGCAGATGACGAGAAATTAGTCTTTTAATCTGCTGATTAGCCACACCTACCATTATAGGGCTTTAGCGTCCCCAACAGGTGGATGACGTCAGCGGTAGACTGGGCTCATCGGTTTTACTATTCAGCCCATTGAGGGGGAATTATTCAGAACGCGGAAAACGCGACGAAGAGAGCCGCAAAACGTCATTGTTTCAGTCTCTCTACTCCAATATTTTTACAGGATATTCTTTTTGTCCAAGTATTTCTCCCCAATAGCTATATAAATGGCTTGAAAAGGACCAGTCAGCCCGTCGAGGGGGAACTATTCACAACGAGGAAAACGCGACGAAGAGAGCTGCAAATGTCATTGTTTCTGTCTCTTTACTTCAATATTTTTACAAGATATTCTTTTTATCCAAGTATTTTCCCCAATTGCTAAATAAATGGCTTGGTCATGACACAAATAACAGTCTTGTGATAAATGGAATATGAAATGATAAAAATGCATTTATTCAGGACGACATGGCAAAATTACTCCATAATGGTCAAAACTGTCGACTTCACCTTTACTGTTGCACCTCCCGAACTATATTTTATGACACCTAAATCGGACATACTGTATGTCATTTCCCTTCCCCGTCTTCAGAGAATGTAAACAAACCAAAAGGCATGACAGCTAGCCGACATGCTAACCCGAACCGAGTGATGTTTCAAAGTCTTCGAAGCGGAAAATCACACATAACTCGCCTGGATTATTTGACATGATGACTGAGTTGTCGATTGTCTTCGCGGATCGGCAAACCGCCCGGCGGAGAGCAATTTACAGTTCGTTCCCCGGAGGAGGGTGGCTGCAGTTGTTGTGAAGCTAACGTGCTAATGTGCATGAGGAGAGCTTTTTACATGCCTATCAATGATCAAACGTAAGTAGTCCTTTATTTAAAGAAAGTTTGTAGTGTTTACTTTGTAATAGCTGTATTAATATTTGACATAATACTAAACAAGATGTTTACTCACTTCCAAGTCCAATGGTCCCACTGTAGTCAGGCTTGTTTTGGCCAATATCCACGGTGAATGGGAACCTTTTGAAACTCCAAAAAGGCGCATACGCCTCTCCCTCATACAGAATGATTTTTCTGCAGCCGTTTGGCTGGCGTGATGCGAAAAATAAACGTATTAATTAGGGCTGTCAAAATTATCGCGTTAACGGGCGTTAATTGATTTTTTAAATTAATCACGTTAAAATATTTGACACAATTAACGCACTAGGCCCGCTCAGACAGATTTAAATGTCAGTACAGTGAAAGGCCAACTTGTTAATTGTGTTTTATGGAGTTTTTCTGCCCTCTGCTGGCGCTTGGGTGTGACTTGCATATGTTATGTGGCGTAATGTCGTCCTCTGCTGGCGATTCAGCGCAGCTGATTATTTGGGTTTCGGCGCGCTTTTCTGACGTGATTATATGACGACCCGAACTCACACTAATAGACAGTGCTATTCAAGACCAGCTAACGTCCGCATCCAGTATTCAGTGGCAGTTCTCATAGCCCCATCACACTGTTTGTGTCTAATACATGCATCGCTTATGAGTTATATTCCTCCTTTGTTTATATTCATGAGCATTAGATAGTTATTGATGATGTGTATTTGAATTTGTTCACATATATGGTGAAATGCAGTTACATTGTTAGATGCTTGTGAGCTAATTGGCTAGTGCTACTGCTCAAATGGACACGTGTGTGTACATTTTATGTTATTTTGTGATTTATGCAAGTTATTGACACATTGCCTTGTTATTTTCAGTTTTACAAAAATACAAGAAACGTGCTCCTGTCAAAAAGAGATGACTTCAGTAAAGCCCATGCAACTTTGCCACACCGTCTGATTTCTTTTTGGAACTTATGTTCGCTATCTGTCAATTTGTGTACTCACACACATTGAGGACAGAATAGGGCTACTAGTTTATTTTTTGATTGAAAATTTTACAAATTTTATTAAAACGAAAACATTAAGAGGCGTTTTAATATAACATTTCTATAACTTGTACTAATATTCATCTTTTAAGAACTACAAGTCTTTCTATCCATGGATCACTTTAACAGAATGTTAATAATGTTAATGCCATCTTGTTGATTTATTGTTATAATAAACAAATACAGTCCTTATGTACCGTATGTTGAATGTATATATCCATCTTGTCTTATCTTTCCATTCCAACAATAATTTACAGAAAAATATGGCATATTTTATAGATGGTTTGAATTGCGATTAATTGCGATTAATTACGATTAATTAATTTTTAAGCTGTAATTAACTCGATTAAAAATTTTAATCGTTTGACAGCCCTAGTATTAATCCGTAAAATTGGCTGAATCCTTCGTCCTCATACACAACAGTACGCTCTATAGTGAAGAGGACGTCTTCTACCGTACACGTCACAGTGCCCTCCTCCTCAATGCAAGACCGAAGCCGGAAGTCTCTCATTTTCATGGCGCGGGATTCAAAAAACGAAATAAATATAGCGATCGCTTCCACACACATCCAAGCGGTCCATATCATTCAGGAGCATAAAATACCACGTGCATTATGAAATAAACATGCTTTTTCGTGTCACATGCACTTTAAGGTAACCTGTGGGAGAAGTTGCAAGAAGACAACCTGGCATTACATCTGCAAACAGCAACCACTCCCACGTACATCACATCTGGCCGACAGGCAGACTATGACTATTACAGCTGTATGGACACCATACTGCCCCCCGGTGAGAACTCAACAGTTGCTTGCGCTGGGTCACTGTAAAGTTTGAGGACATGTTAAGTGACCCAACCTTTAAGAAATATATCTGTTGCCCTTCTACGCCAAATGCTTGGTGCAGGTAAGCTACTTCAAGTGAAAGTGAATCTGTTCAACTATTCAACTAATTAAATTATTATTATCAAAAGACACAAAAAAATGTTTCTTTATTATTATTATTATTATTAAGTACAAACCATTCATAGTTTAAAATGGACTTGTTGAAAAAACAAACCCCAATTTCAATTCAGTTTGGAGATTGTGTAAAATATAAATTAAAATACAATGGGTTGCAAATTTTTGAATCTACACTACTCAGACAAGATATTTGATTTTCCAAGAGATTTAATTAAGGTTTGTACTTCAATTCCAAAGTTTAGCTTTAGAAAATAAATTCAGAATATTACACTACTTCTTCATTTGAATTTATATTTCAAATACTAAGGAAATTATTTGTTTAATCTTGATGAAAATGATAAACACAGTCCAATATATTGCTCACTTTGCCTTCATAATAGTGTGAAGAAACAACCATAATGCCTAGTTGTGTTTTGAGGTAATGATGCAGTTTGCATAGAGGACAGCAGCAATGACACTTTGGTACAATTTTTTCCACCAACACTATTTGTGGGTGAAAATGTATTTTAAATGTGGCATGGCAATAAGAATACATGGGCTAGGTGCATCTAAAAGACCTGGAAGATTAAACGTGCCCCCCCCCCAAAAAAAAAAAAAAAAAAAAAAAAAAAAAAATGCACATTTTTCGGAAAAAGTCCATATTTATTGCATTGATGTCATTTCACTTTTCAAAATTGGACATAAAATTCATACAACACTTATTGTTCTACTTAAAATGTATACACAGCGTTCCGCACTACAGTGTATGTAATGAATATCAAAATTCCTATGTATACAGTCTGACACTTAGAAATGGCTACTCCTTTGAAAAATACTCTAGACACAGAAGTGCTATGTACCTGAAAAATAAACATTAAAAATGATACGCACACACATTGCCAACATCAACTTTGTCCGCCATTCTGATCTGATCATGTTGGGATTGAATCATGTGACACGTGTGGAATCAGAAGAAGAATCCATCAGTAGTATAAACTATATAAATATCAGACCACGCAAAGACAAACCTGTGATGTGATCTTAATCTATTACTGGCTATTTCTCAAAACACGCACAATGTAAATGAAACGTCTACCTAATGAACTGAACAGAAAAATGTATCATATACACATTGCATGTGCTGGCCAGACACACTCACACATACACTGCTGTAATGCTCACTGGTGTACATTACTACACAAGGAGCCAACTGAGATGAGATGTCCGTGGGTTCTTCTATTTTGGGTCCTGAAGTGGAAACGGTTGAATGGACAATGTCTAGAGAAGGGGAGTAAATGGCGGCTCTACGGCCCCCCGCTGTAGGAATAGTCTGCCTTGTTGTGCATCACCAACTTGTTGTCAACAAAGTAGAAGCTGTCAGACTGTGTCTCATATGGATGCAGGATCATTTCACGCACTGAAAGAATACAACATGAGCAACACAATTTAGCAAACTTAGTTGAAGGACTATGTCTTACTTTTGAATGTGTTTTTACCACTATGTTCTTGCATTACTGAATAGCATTTCTGTCCACTAGTGTGTTATTTGTGAGGCAAAACTATCCATTTCACTCGTTGTACTGAGTTCATTTTGCCTACACTTAATTTTTTTTTTTTTTTTTTATTATCCCAGACCGTAGTAGGTGATTTAATTACCTGACATGTTTCGGCGAACAATTCCGCCTTTGTCAGAGGGTCACTAGTGTTGGTGACTCACCTGTAAGATTAACAGGTGAGTCACGCCCTCTGCTGACAACTCAATCTTCCAAGATGCTGGTCCAGGTCGTGTACGCCCCCTTGTCCCTATTGATGGTCTTTGGGCCCCGCTTGTGTTTTCCAAATGGCCTCCCCGATCCAGCGATGATGTTTTTTTTCTTCAAAGACTAGTGAATGGTCAGCAGAGGGCATGATTGACAGGCGAGTCACGCTTTCATCCATCAGCTGATATAGACATGTCACACCAACACCATTGACCCTCTGACGGAGGCGGAACTGTTCGCCGAAACATGTCAGGTTATTAAATCACCTGCTATAGTCTGGGATAAAAGAAAATTTTGACTATGCATTTCACTGTTGGCTCATTGAAAACCCGTGATTCATAAGGAATTTTTAAATACCGTATTTTCCATATAAGGAGCACCTAAAAGCAGACAGTGCCCCTTATAATCTGATGCACCTTATATCAGTGCTTAATTTGTAAATCAAAAGGTCATAAAATGGCGCAGGGATGACAAGATAGGCACAGGTCCCGGAACATACGCAGAAAATGGTGCTGAAAACAACACGCAAATGCCCACTTGCCATGCTGTGGGACTTACAAACCTCAATTTCAGATAATAGCCATGGTATAAATGTTATGACAAAAATTTACAATTATTTAGGCTATAGTCTGCACAGCACGTCACGCGAGAGGTGCTGGATCTGCCCAAATAAGTCCCAGAACACAGGGATGCCAAAATCAAGAGGTGCCGGATCCTGTTCCAGCAGGATCCGGCACAAATTAACCCCTGCCTTATATATGGATCAATATTGGTTAATCATGGCATAACATTGCTTTTAGCGGAGTAGTAGATGTATAACGCAACCCCAACCACCACTACAGTTTTAAAATAAGCCATTCATTGATACACTCCGATGCACTGTATAATGCAGATAATACGGTAATTATAAGTCCTGCAGCCAACAGCAAAAATCCACAAGTACAGTATTGGCCCGAATATAAGACGGCCCTGATTAAAAGACGACCCTTTTTTTTTCAAGACTCGAGTTTGAAAAAAGACTTTTTGAACACCAAATAAATTTTTTTACAGAAAAAAATTACGGTACATCCAAAACAAATGATTATAACAATATATTTGAGAGAAATAGCATGGGTTTTTGCCTCATTCAAATCTTAATATCTGAACATTTAAATATGTAAACTAAAGTGCAATCACATTCGTAAATGAATAGCTTCTGGTTTTAGAAATGTAAATAACCAATCTATAGACCCCAATCACGTGACGTCACAACTCCGCCCCCCTGACTGGAGCTGCCATATTGTCCGTCAGCTCATCATGTTCACATATTACCGCTACGTACATTCCTCCTATAACTGCGTTTTTTCTGCTTGTCTAAGGAATCGCCGCCTAGTAAACAAACCCAATAACCTTCCTGACAATCGTTAACATTGATTAATCAAAATGGTGAAGGCATGTGTGGCGGTTGGTTGCAGTAACAGAGAAGACAAACGGTCATTTTAGTAGTTGCTGTGTGCTCATTGTTAAAAGGGCAAATCTCGAAAGCAGCACGGTTTGTTTTATCTCGGTCCATGATGTGTTTGTGTCGACAGCCGTTAGACAGCGGCGAAAACATCAATATGATGCCAACACAATCGCAGACATCAGACGGAGACTACGAAGCTCGTCGCCACGGTCGCGCAGCAAGAAGGTGAGCACAAGAACAGGTGTTGTGCAAAAAAAAATAGCCGCCCTGCGTGAAATGTCCCCCCTGACGGGAGCGCCCACACGGAAACGACTTTCTTGTACCGTGAATATGTATTGTTTTACTCTGCTTGAACTAATAAATGTCATACCTGTGTGATTGTCATTGGGATATGGTCGTGAAAACCTGTAGACTAATACATTTCTGTTCAAAGATGGTTATGTGGCCCAGTCCACGATTTGTTACTAAAATACAGTACTAATATTTTGTGTAACTTAATTATTTAAAACTGATCTTACGGTCGTAAATCCATTACTGTAAGGCGTCCATGAAAACATTTGATGTTTTCACGTCAATAAAGCGTTATAAATAAGCGCTCCCGTCAGGGAGGACATTTCACGCGGCACACACCGGACCGTTGTCGATCAAGTTTCATTTTACAATCCCGACAACGGTGACGCTCAGCTGACCAAATGTCGGTTTATATTCGGGCCGGTGCCGATTTCGGGTACCCGACTCCTCATCGTGACATAAACTGGAGTATGATTGGAAATTTTGTGGTCTCAGGACGAGCTCTGACGCACGTGACGGGACCGGACGGAAGGAAACATCGGTTTGGGCATCAAATATGGATCTGGCGACTGGATCGACCGAAGCTTTTCCAAATAACGGCTTTTATGCAACTCATCCAATGAGTTTACAGCGTCTGAAAGCACCGGGGCTTCCATAATTTGCAAGTGAATCCACCTTTAGAAACTACGATCATTGACAATACGGACACACAATGACGGACAATATGGCGGCACAATACAGCGATCACGTGATTGTGTGACGTTGGTGATTGGGGTCTATTGTGATAAAACAACAAAATTGCAATAACTGCATTAACCATAAAAGTGAAGTCTAACTGTAACTGTAGTCTTGAAACAAATCTGAATAGGAATAAACATTGCAATAAAATAATGCAAACTGGTTAAACTTCAGAGTAGCTTAGATCTGTCGTGACAGAACATCGCTACAATGATATCTGGCGCCATCTAGCGTCGTGAATGGGTATAACGTCTAGACCGCGAATATAAGACGCCCCCCTCTTTTTCAATCTTACTTAAAAAAAAAAAAAAAAAAAAAAAACCCACCATCTTACATTCGGGCCAATACGGTAATTGAAACCAACCCGAAAAGTTTGTAATAGCCTATAAATGCCCAATGACTGTGTCAAAGCAATAATTTCATCTAACACAAGGCTTGGGACTGAACACAACCATCACTATAAGGTGAAGTTTAATTTTTGTGTGACCAACGGAGATAATTTACGCCACCTCCACCCCAACTGTTTCTGCACCAAAATATGGGTTTCATGTGCAACTGCACTTACTGATATCCTCTGACAGTGCAGGGAACTCGTAGATGTGCTCGCATGTGTTCTTGCTGCTCGGCATGCAGAAACCAAACTCAAAGTCAAAGCTCTTGAGTAGCTGGTCACGAAAGTAGTGTCTCTCGATCATACGGAAGTTGTTGATGGGTGTGTCTCCCACTGTGAACTCCACCCTGCACACACGAGACACACACAAATTCAAATTCAGAATCAGTCTGTTTTAAAACCACTCAGGTTTTTGTTTCTAGTGCTGCATAAAAGAAGTGAAGCTGCTATTGCAATACCCATCCATGTGTAAGTAAGTATATCTGTGCACGTATTAAAACAAAAGTTGTGCATTAACCATTGACCACCATGCCTTCGAAGCATTGACAGCTTGTCTGTTCTCTATGTTCTCACTTATCAGCCCACACAACCTCCCACTACATCCTGTTTGACTCTTCTGCTAGAGCAGACGAACTGCGCACACAAGTTTTTAATCTCTGTCTTATCCAGCATTTATATTTAATTCCCTCTGGCCTCTCACTCAAGCAAAAGACAAACTTACGTAGCTCCGACCTGCCGCAATTGTAGGAAGGCGGGGGTGAACTGGTAGCGAACAAAGCGGCCGGCGTTGGGATCACATTGTTTTCTGCCTCCTGCTATGAATAAAATAGATAATTGTTATATTACAAGAAATAAGGTTAAACAATTCACTCAAATTCAGCAGAACCTCCATAATAGAGCACAATTTTTTACTCTGTTGTGTGAAGTACATTCCAGATATAGCACCAGAAGATTGAGCTTTACTCTAAATTCTGCAGTTTACTCGTGAGGAAAGAACTGTCCATTAGTTGACAAAATGTAAACGTTTCCCGGGATTCCAATAAACCTTAAGTGTTGAACAATAATATCTGTTTCTTTCCTTGTTAAATGTAACATCGTATATAAGTGCTGAGGGAAATCTTTAACATGATCAGTACTACATGCTGTAATTGAATAATTGATTATTAGTTACAGTGAGGAGCAGAAGTTTTTGCACCCCTTGTGATTTTGCAAGATCACCCACATAGAAAATAGGGAGAGGTCTGAAATTTCAATCATAGATGCATTTCCACTCATAGAGACATAATCTGAAAAAAAAAAAAATCCAGTAATCACATTGTATGATTTTTAAAATAATTTATTTGTAATTTATTGTTTCGGATCATTGACACGTTGGACGATCCAGCCACGACTCATCTTCAAGTCTCTGACTGAGGGAACGAGGTTGTGGCTCAAAATCTGAAGATACATTTCACCATTCATCCTCTGCTTTCCAGGGGTGAAAGTGGCTAGAATTTCTTGCCGGAACTCCCCGTCGTGAAGGTCGCCACGGAGCCAGAAATTTTGTTTGTTTATTTATTTACTCAGTTATTTATTTATATTCATTTTTGGGAGGGGGGGTCAAACCTCCTAAAACACATACAAAAACTGATATTCATTCAAAGTTGTAATTTTTCAATGATTTGCAAAATTAAAAGTTAACAAAAACAACAATAAACCCAACCTCCATCTCCTAATTTTTATTTTCCCTCATTTCCTCACATACTAAATGGCAAATCTGAATTTTAACTACTTAAGAACATAGGATGTATATTAAAATAAAGTTAATGTAAACATTTACTTTTGCCTTCTTTTTTTTTTTACAGTAAAGATATGTTACATACATTCATAAAAATAAGTGCAAATGACTTATATTATGCAGAGTAAAATGGAATATATTTTGAAGATCGCGCAAACTGTTAGGTTTTGTGTTTGTTTTCTCCTAGTGTGACTTGTCCCTGTGATTGCCCATTGCTTTCACCTGTGTGTGTTCTCCCAGTGTATCCTGCAATCTGCATCCACCTGTGTTACCCAGCTGTTCCTCGTTGTCTCGTTACCCCTTGTCTGCGTGTGTGTATACAAAGACCCAGTTTCTTGTCACTCCTTGTTGCGTCATTGTCTATGTCAATGTCAGTGTCTGCGTCAAAGTTGAAGTCCTGTCCAAGCCCTCGTGTATTAGTCCCTTGGGTAAAGCAAGTTTTGTTTGAACCTTGCCTTTTTGATCCCCAGTCCTTTTGTCTGTACTTTGTGCCTTTGGTTAGTTATAATTAAAACGTTTTTTGAGTTCCCTGCCTTGCTGCCTTTTTTTGTTTCCCTGCATTTGGGTCCACACCACCTGCCTGCCCGCTCATTCCTGACAGCAAACAATGACTTTTTTATATCATAAGGAAATTAATAAGTAGCCTAACATGAATGAACATAGTATATAAGTTCAAAATGCACTTTGACAGGTAAGATGTTCTGAGCCTCCCCATCAGAGCAAATAAAACTAGATATGATAAATAAGCCTCCTCTTTCCTTGCTCTTAAAGATTTGATCCATTTTCTGTTGCATTCGCACATTGACGTAACTCATCGTCAGACTCGGATAACTGCAGCAGCTGGGGAAACCTCCATGCCGTCTGTAGAATAAAATAACTATCGGTGGAAACGGATTACGCTACACAAGCACTTTATTATGCTTGTTGTTAACACTTGTGTATGTAAATCTGATGTTGGTAGATTGTTTTCTTCTTGGCATGTGTGGCAGCTTAGCATTTTTTTTACATAGCGTTTTGACAGTTGCTGTCATATTTTGGCTGTCATATTTTTGGAATCAAAGCACTGTGTACCGGAACAGCATTCCGGCCCTGAATCTTATACAATACCATCGTCCTGTTCCCATTGCTGAAAAGCAGCGCCAAAAGCATGAGGTTTCTGATTTCAAACCATTTCACCAAAGTGTTCTACTGACAGTAGCCTTTGAAACTGTGCATCCAGCTCCTTTCAGGTCATTGACCAGCTCCTGCCATGTAGTTCTAGGCTGAGCCCTCACTTTTCTCATCATGAGTGATGCCCCATGAGGAGACATTTTACATGGAGCCCCAGTCCTGGGTAGATTATCAGTCATGTTTAGCCTTTTCCATTTTCTAACAATTGCTAAAACTATTCATTTATTCTCACCAAGCTGCTTTCCAATTGTCCCATAGCCTTTTCCAGCTATGTGGAGCTGAACAATTGTTTTTCTGGTGTCTTTCCAAAGCTCTCTGGTCTTCTTGCCCATGGTAGCAGTAGGATTATGACTGACTGTGGGGTGCACAGGTGACAATAATGAGCTCAAACAAGTGGTGGGTGGGTGGTTACTTATGGGGTAATGTAAAGGTGGGCTTTATTTAAGGTAGACGCACAACTCTGAGTGTCATAATTATTGCTGATTCTCATGGGTACAAATACTTATGAACCCTAGTGAATTACATATAAATTAGTTAAAAAAAAAAAAATCATATAATGTGATTCCTGTTATTTCCCCCCCAGATTATTTCTATATGAGTGCACAAGGGGTGCAAATACCTCTGCTCCTCACTGTGTATATTGTATATATAAAAAATAATAGAGAGGTCATTCCAAGAGATGAATTATATTTTAAATGTATATCACCCTTGCCGGAAGTCGTTCTCAGTTTCAAAAAGGTTGTTGACTTGTGCTAAAGTGACCATTATGTGACCCATTTGTGTCAAGGTTTTGAGCTGACCTGGTGCAGGAGGTTTGGTGATCTCAAAAAGGACCGTTCCTGTTTCCATATCACGAATTTTAAATCTGGTGAAGTCGATCATGTGTACGTTTTCCTCTGGTGAACAAAGGTAGTCTGAAACAGAGAAGAACACCATTGATAATAACGTCCAATAATGTGTTGTATATTGTTAAATTTATTTTAACACTATTGTAGGATGTACACATTGTGCCAATCTATTTTCTGCTTCTTTCTGAGTTTATAGGCTCCTATGTCTATGCCAGCTGGGTACAAGGGGGGATTTACTTTTCAATCACTGTACACATACAGGCAAACAAGTACTGGTAATCACACACACATTCACATCTATAAATTAATCTCCATAAACCCTTATGTAGTCATTTTGTGTGAGATCTTAAAACACAAAGACATACATTGTAATATAGTACATTGTGTGGTTAGAATGGTAACGAGATGCATGTAAGTCATTGGTTACCACAAAAATGCTTAATCCTACTGTAAATTTTGGTACTTTTTTTCATATTTACTAGGTAGCTACAACTGAAGTAAATATATATTTTTAAAACAAAATGTATATATACAATTTCCATGGAAACTGGTAATGTCCAATCAGGAAAAATAACTAGTAGAATAAATATCTTTCTTTAGTGACAAATTTGAGAAGAAAATGTTGAAATATTCTCAAATTATGACAAAATTTGTCAACAAAGGCGTACAAAAACATTGTGTGGAATTGAAACCACATATAATATATTATGATGCATACCACTGTATTGCTATTCAAGAAAAATAATGAAAAAATAAAGTGGTACGGTAGTGATTTTAAATGTTCTTCATGTAATGCTATCCCAACTTTACTTTGTGGACATTTGGAGTGGTCAAAATGATTTTTAAAAAATGCGATGATGTGCTCCTTTTACTCCAAAAGGTTATGTGTGCGTGCGTGTGTGTGGTTGTGTGTGAAATGCTCCTTTGCCAACATGGGAGAAGGATTAGATTTAAGAGGCTTATTGTGTTTCACCATCACATGGACTAACCAGTGGCAGTGGACACACCTTGAGAAGTCAGTTTTTCCTGTCCCATGTATTGTGATACATTTTGAGTTGCATGCCATTTTCAAGGAGAATTAAGTTCACCCGAGACAAAATATGTAAACAAGATGAACACCTGCTGAAGCAACAGTGTGTAGACCTGTAATGGACACAAATCCACATTGTCGTATTTGGGGGATATGGACCAGATGGCCCACACAAGCTTTAGCCACTTGCGTGAAGATATTTATAGACCTTTAAAAATAAAATAAAGCAAACTACAGTTGACACCATGGGTGGGTACTGTATAGTAGCGTTACTTAAAAATAATAATACTCAAGTACAAGTAAAATTAGTTAAGAAAATTTACTCAAATATAAGAAAAAAAAGTATACAATGAGAAAATGATTCAAGTACTGAGTAAATCCATATGATGTCTTATTCATTTTTAAAACAATAGACAAAAATATTTCTTTTTCTCAGCACAAGGTCATCTACAGTGTATCACAAAAGTGAGTACACCCCTCGCATTTCTGCAGATATTTAGGTATATCTTTTCATGGGACAACAATGACAAAATGACACTTTGACACAATGAAAAGTCGTCTGTGCAGCTTATATAATAGAGTTAATTTATTTCCCCCTCAAAATAACTCAAAATATAGCCGTTAATATCTAAACCCCTGGCAACAAAAGTGAGTACACCCCAAAACTACGTACATCCCTAAATGTTCAAATTGAGTACTGCTAGTCATTTTCCCTCAAAAATGTCATGTGACTCGTTACAGGAGTGCTGTCAGCATTGCTGCAGAGATCGAAGAGGTGGGGGGTCAGCCTGTTAGTGCTCAGACCATATGCTGTACTCTCCATCAAATTGGTGGGCATGGCTGTCACCCCAGGAGGAAGTCTCTTCTGAAGACTGTACAAAAGAAATCCCGCAAACAGTTTGCTGAAGACATGTCAACAAAGCACATAGATTACTGGAACCATGTCCTATGGTCTGATGAGACGGGGGGGGGGCATTTAGGGATGTACGTAGTTTCTAAGGGGTGTACTCACTTTTGTTGCCAGGGGTTTAGGTATTTATGGCTATATTTTGAGTTACTTTGAGGGGAAAATAAATGAACTCTATTATATAAGCTCCACACAGACTACTTTTAATTGTGTCAAAGTGTCATTTTGTCAGTGTTGTCCCATGACAAGATATACTTAAATATCTGCACAAATGCGAGGGGTGTACTCACTTTTGTGATACACTGTATTTGAACTGTTATTATACTATATCCCATTAGCTGATCTCTCAGCACAAGGTGATCTATATGAACTGTTGTTATTATGCTATATAATATTGGATGACCATATTAGGCTAAAAATATATGAGAACCATCAAACTCCGACAAAAAATAGGAATGAAAATAACCCGTCCCATAAGCATGACTGTCCTCTAGTGGATAAACGAATTTTTTCACCATGAAACTAAAACAATTTTTGTTACGACAGTGGATTAAGAAACTTTCAGAAGGCATAGGAATGGAAAGACTGACTTACATCGCTAAAGGAAAACAAGACTTTGTGAAATTATGGGAACCATATATGTACATTGTATAACAAAAGAAATCTAGGAAAGAAATTATGTCTTCTATATACAGAAGTCTTTTTCATTTTTGTCTTTGCAAGCTGTGTGAATGCGTATGTGAATGTGTATGAGATTTTTTCTTATCCTTATTTGGGTTGCGAAAGATGACCTTGTGTTCACCATGTTTTGAATTTTCAGTTCCTTTTTTTTTTTATTTTTTGTAAAACAATAAAAAAATATGGGGGAAAAAAACAAAGCATTTCAAATCAGTTCAATTTCAAATTTATTTTTTGACTGAAGAGCTCTATCTGAAATACTTTTATTTATTTTTTTTTACAGCGCTTTAAAGACACCACTTGCGATTAGAACACGACGTGATCATAAGACACAAGTTTGTGTGTGGTGATGTAACTGTTTTGTTATGTCTAATTGGTATAATGGAGTCATGTGATATTTGCTGCTGATTATTATTATTATTATTTGTTTGCGTCTAATTAGTGATAGTGGGTGGGCCACTGTGCTGCCAAAAATAAAAGTCAAGAGAGAAAAAAATAGCAAAGTAGCGGAGTAACAGTAGCATTTCTTCTTCACCAATCTACTCAAGTAAAAGGAAAAAGTATGGCATGGTAAAACTACTCTTAGAGGTAGATTTTTCTCCAAAAGTTATTCAAGTAAGTGTAACAGAGTAAATGTAATGAGTTACTAATAGAGACGGACTGATTATCGGCCAAGCCGATATTTGGAAATTTGAAGTATAAGGGTATCGGCCTTTTTTAAAAAATCCGAACGGCCGATATGAAGAAATCAATTTAAAACTACTCACTTCATCACAGGTTCATCCACGCCTCTCCTGCCTGCTTTCACGTGAACTCGTATTCACCCTGTCCTCTGATCGGTTAAATGGTAATGCTGAATAGAGTTACACTTGTATTGCGCCTTCCACCTTTTTAAGGCCCTCAAAACACCTCACTCTATATCTTCACCTAAAGTACCTACTGGTGACGCAGCACAGGAAAAATGTGGGGTTTAGTATCTTGAATCTTGTATTTAGTATCTAGAATCGAACCCACAAACTCTGGGTTGGGGAACGACTACTCTACCACTGAACCACCCCACCCCTAGCTATTAATTTTCTATTTGTGTAATTCAATAAACATGATTTAGGCATTTCAGTGAAGTTCAGTGTTTGCATTATTCAATGTTTTTATTTACGCAAATTTTTACACTTTTACTGCAAAAAAATATCAGCTCCAAAATTCGAGTATCGGCCCGTCTAACTACGAATAATCTGTATCAGTATCCGTGCTGAAATACCCATATTAGTCGATCTCTAATTACTACCAACCTCTGGTTGACTCCTTGGCTTAGAATACCTAAAAGTGGAAACAGGGCTAAAGGAAGAGGGCTACTGATAATAGAATAATTTATTAGAAAAAGGTATGTTAGTTTGAAAGTATAACGAGGTTTTAAAAAGTCATGGTATCAGAAACCACTGAAATAGCCCATAATAAGCTTTTTTGGGAGTCTTTAGCCTGCAATATGATTGGCTTCTTGTACTTGAACTTAGTGAGCAGAGCTACCCAAAGCAGCGTAAGCTGGCAGGAGGGGCTCGAGTTACACACACGTTTGCGTGCAGGAAGGAAGAGAAGCACAGAAGCCCAACACAGAAGTTAAAAGAGAAGAATGTACAGTGCGCACATTTCTTCAGAAGAGACTAATTAAAAGCCTAAACATTTAGTGGATTATTCACCAAGTAATAAGGAAGGTGTTCAAAACTGAATTGTGTATAGGTACAGTATGTATGTTTTTATATTTTGTATTTGTTTGTTTTTGTAGCACTATGTAGCAGAGGGATCCCCATCATGGTGCCCGTCGCGTTAGGTAGCCCCCATGTACCACATTAGTAACCCACATCTGTTCTAAAAACAGCTCAGCATTGATGGGAAGTTGTGAATTAAGAATGCTGATATTCATGAATTCCTTTCCACTTACCATGAAACATTATTAATTTATCAAACATCCCATATGTTGTTGAAAAATACATATTGTGTTGATGGAAATACGGTAATAATTTGCTACACCACATTTTCCAAAATAATACATTTTAGGGATTTAAATGTAATATTTCTATTCAAGGTTAAAAAAAAAACGTCAGAAACTATTAGCCTATGCCGACATGTACTCTGTACATTTGAATGCTAGAATATTATGGTTTAATATCATTCCAAAGGCATAAAGTCACATGGTAAATGTCTAATGAGCATATATACTGAATATCATTAACATCATGCGTCAAATTATATATCTACTGTGTTTTAGTTTACTGTATTAAACTGGAGTGCTTTGTTTGGCATTTTCAGAGAAAGTGATGAATGTGTTTGTCTCTCTAAAAATGACCTCACTAGATCTGCATCACACTTTAGAATTAAAGTTTAGTTGTTGCTTAAAAGTTAGTTTCACGTCAACTGCCACCCTTTGTCAAAAGTGTTGAGACTCTTTCTCATTACCGGAGAATGGTGAAAAGTCTTAAAAAGTATGCTTGCTGGTGTACACAGGCAATAGCACTGTGTTGTAACAACAATAACTTAATGAATGTAAACTGTGTCTAATACGTACAACCCAATTTCCAATGCAGTTGGAATGTTCTGTTAAACATAATTTAAAACAGAATGCGATGTTTTGCAAATCATGTCCAATCTATATTTAATTGAATATACTACAAAGACACAGTATTTCATGTTCAAATGATAAACATTAATGTTTTAGCAAATAATCATTGATTTAAAATTTTATGGCTGCAACAGGCTCAAATAAGATGGGACATAGTCATGTTTATCACTGCTACATTATCTTTTTTCTTTGAACAAAATTTATTTATAAAATTGGACACAAAGGACACTAGTTGTTGAAGCTTTTTATGTTGAATTATTTCCCATTTTTGCTTGATGTACAGCTTCTACTGGTCAACAGTATGGGGTCTCCATTGGCACATTTTATGCCTCTTAATTCACCACACATTTTCAACGACAGACAGTTCTGAAGTGCAGGAAGGCCTGTCTAGTTCTTACTTCTTTTTTGCCACTTGTGCCAGCTTTTTTTATGTATTGTAGCCATTGAATTCCACTTTAATTTTTGTTTTATAAAAACAATAATTTTTATCAGTTTGAACATTACATATCTTGTCTTTGTAGTGTATTAAATTAGATATATGCTAGGTTGAACATGATTTGCGAATCATTGTATTCTGTTTATTACAACGTTCCAACTTCATTGGAATTGGGGTTTAATTTGAAGATGTCTTTTCTACAAAATCCTGTGGCAAAATGCAGAGAAACTAATAAAGGCTGTTGAGAAGGACACAGATATTATACAATGACAATGTAACAACTAATATGATAATTCAAAGACAGGAAATAGAGATAATTGATGGTTTATACCAGAGGTCTCCAAACTATTCCAAGTAGGGCTGCAGTTGGTGTAGGATTTCATTCCAACAACAACACCTTTTCAACAATCTGGCGTCTTAAAGGGATCCACAGATAGAAAGGCTTGTAGTTCTTAAGGAATAAATGTTATTATGAGTTAAAATAATTTGATATTGAAACCCCTCTTGAAGTTTTCGTTTTTATACAATTTGTAAAATTAGTTTAATTAGTAGGTCACCATTGTTGTTGACGTTGCAGGGCGGTGACATCACATTGTTATGCTGCGGGCTTACGAGTATGACTCTAGCGACATGTCATCTGCTCAATCCTTTCAATTTGAACCCGAGAGGAACATTAATGAGCATGACTGCACTGTCGGTTTTTCACAAAACAAGCAGCAAAAGCAAAATGAACAGGAAAGACGGGATGAGACGAGAAGAGAGTAGGAAAAAAAATGGTGTTCTGCCAAAACCTCCTACAAGAGGCGAATTTGACACCCAAAGTACTACCGTGCGCTTTCATCTTTTTTTTTGTTTAGATGCATACAGACCGAACATACTAAAGATGCCTTAAGAAAATACTTAAACGTAGTAGTATCAAATAAGGGTGGTTTAAATATGCTATGTGACTAGTGTGGTCAACAGATCAACAATCTGCTTTAAAGCTACCACAAGAAAACACAATCCTTAAAGGTATGAGAGGGAAACACATGCAAAAAGTATTTTGACCCAATGAAAAGGTAATAAAAGACTCAATAAAAACACAAATAGTAAGTACTCACCGCTTATAACCGATGTGTTTATGTATTGGACCTCTCGCCGCGTAGAAAGAATTGGAGTAACCCAGTAGTGGTCATCTAGTGAAAGTGACAAGCTACGTCATCACCCCGAACCTACATTGCGCGCATAAAACATGGTGCCCTCCGTAGGTCAAAACATGTACTAAATATCATAGATTTTTAAATCAATGGCAATATTTTAAGTGTTTCTAATAACATATTACAGTAAAAGAGAACAAATGTGGCTTATTAGAATAAGTCTTTGAGTCCAAGGTTCCCTTTAAAAGCGTAATCAGTTGATTGCCATTAGGACCTGCTGCTAGTTTTAGCAGAAACCTAATTGGTTAAATTGTCTGTGCTTGATCAGTTAAAAAAAAACACAAAAAAAACAGTACCCACAGTGGCCTTTGAAGGCCGATTAGGAGACCCCTGGTTTATACAGTCAATAGAACTTCAAATTCCATTCCAACAGTCCAAAGAGATTGACTGAAGCCTCACTGATTGTTTGTGAACCCTCATATAGAGAAAACCTTAGTTTCTGATCACTAATGCTTAACATTACATGTTGTTGAAATTTCTCTCCAAAGCTGCTCCCTCGTAAAGAAACCCAGTCTCTTTTATGATGCCCTCCAAAAACTGTGTAAGAGGGTTTAGAGCGACTGCTTTGATGCGACGCCCTCCAGTTTGGGGAGGGGCGTTAGAGTGAGAGAATATTACTGTAAGCCTTCGTTTAAAGTGGAACTCTCAATAAGCACAGAAGCTCATTACATGGTGATAAGATGCAGGAATGTATTCATGTAAATGTCAGCTGTACGCGCTCTCTCTACTTAGCTATGCCTCACTCAGAATGGTACAAGGAAATTTTTGTGTTGTAACATGTTTACGTCTCTTACCTTCTTTTAGGGGCTAATCCACATCATAAGATTTCAAATGCTCACTCATCTATGATGTGATTACACAATGCGATACAATCATGTGGAGTTTACAAACGAAAGAAAACTAGTGGCCTGTGAGCTACAATTGAGCCATTGAAATTTTTTTTCTCTCTCCATTTAAATCACAGACTTTTAACCATTTATTCATAGGTGTAAGTGTCGTGAGAAAAAAAAAATTAATATCTGTGTTCGACACACACTGGCTTGGGTGAAGGGAAGTACTCTAACTGATACATATGCGCTCTGGAGAAAAATGAAAAATGCTGAAAAAGAAAAAAAAAGGCAAAATACTGTATGTATCAAGGAATACAAATGAAAACAAAAAACAAAAAAACTCAAATATCAGATTAATGTACATAAAACAAAAGGGGCAAGTTTTGAATGCATACCAGTGGTGCAATTGGAGTTTACAGTGACACACACGCAAAAAAAAAAAAAAAAACGTGTTGTGTACAATATTATTGTCCAAATGAGAGGGGGAAAAATGAACAGGAAAAAAGATGATTTACCTAATGAAAATTGAATTTTTGCCTGAGGGTGAATTTTCATAGGAAAAAACAAACTTAAAAAGGTGGTGTTGAGAAGAAAATATTATGAAGTACATTAGCTATTTTTATCTGAAAATGATTCATCCTATAACGGTGATCATGGTAATAATGATAACTGTTTTGTCACAAAGTCCATTCTGAAGCTACAGGGCATAAATTCACATTGTTAACTCATTGGCTGCCATTGACAGCGCTAGACGTCCAATCTATTTTTACCGGGAAGGCTGACAACAAATGATCACTGCAAAATGGATAGCACTGAAAGTTGAGCATTCACAGCCAGTGTTCCAAGATTAAAATGAATTGGGTGTTGATTGCTGTCAGTGACATGCAGTGAGTTAATGATGCTGATCAAAATTTTAAAATCACTCAAAAATGTTTTGCCAACATGCATTTGAATGTTTTTACTGTTGTGTTAAATCTAAATTTTAGAGGTGTGTATTACATTGAGGAAGCACACTGGGTTAGATTTATAACACCTGTCACTAAGTTGTAATGTTTGAATGTTTTCCCTGTGCTTGAGTGAGAGTCTGCTGAGTAGACCTGCTTTGACCAATATTCACAAATTCTGCACGTCAGTTTGATTGAAGACTGAAAATGATTTACCTGTGAGAATGTTATTGTGAATGGTTGTTTGTCTATATGTGTCCTATGATTGACTGCTGTACCGTAACTTGGCTTTTACCCAATAGGATAGTCTGTCGCTGGCCCTGAACAGGATAAGCAGTCATGATGGATTTTTGTATTAAAATAGGGATTTAATTGTTTAAGTGAGCCTCTGTGGTGAAATTGTCAGGTGACCAGTCTAGGGTCAGAATAGGCAGTAGGGAAAACAGATTGATGGATTGTACTGTTATAGTTGTGTGAATGAGCAAATGAAATACAAATAAGCAAATAAAAAAACAATGTTGTTTTGACCAAATATGTAACCACGCCAAGTGATTGTTGCCTAGCAGATCTTTGCTCCCTAAAGAACAAAATGATGTGTGATAATGAGATAAACTTAGTTGACTGTTGCACACTGCATTGAATGTGAAAATCAAACATAAAAAAAAGAAGAAATTAAATGTTGTGAAAATTATTGCTATTGTGATGATCTTTGTCTCTTTGAGGCTGTCAATCCCATGCTGCAATGTACTCACGAATAAGATTCTCTTATGTGCAAGATTGTTTATTACCACCAAAAAATGTGAGGGTTCACAGCCTCCCCACGCAGAGCAGCGTTTGCTCATGACAGCTTACTGTGCTGCCCCGCAGACATTTGGAGCAATGATACGTGTCTGTCCTTTCCACAATTGTGCTACAATACAAAATGAGATGTGGGCTGTGGAGCGTGAAAATTAACAGAATATAGGAAGTGAATGATAAGAGTCAATTTGTGTCGACTGTCAGGATTGTGTAGGGAACAGGGTGCACATGACACAGAGCGATAGATAATAAATCTTTTTGGAAGACAGTTCATTTGAAAAGTCAATTGCACATTTTTTCAAATCCAACAAATCAGTGATAGGAATTGTCATCACAAATGTACTACTCATTTAGTCTATGTGTGCTAGCTTTATTACAGCACTCCAATAAAAAAATCCACAACAGTACAACACTTGTTCCCTAAAAATAGATTGATGTTGAAACCAATTTGTCTCTGTTTTACCTAATATCATATTCCATGTACTCCATTAGTATTAAAAATCTGACTGAAAACTACAGTATGTCAGTGCTTAAAGAGGGACTCTTTACACTGTACTTTTCTATGAAAAACAAAGTCAGTGAGAAACAGAGCTCCTGCTCAAGGCCAAATTGAAGAAAAGATTGACGTAAAAAGGAAACGATACAAGTAGGAAATAAATGTAAAAATCTTGTGTCTTGTGTTAATTTGCCATTTGCATCATTGTTTCTTTTTTTTTTTTTCAGAATTATGCAATGATTCCTCTCATTTCTCTTGAGTTTGCTAAAGTGCCTGCCTAGCCCAAAGCCAAACCAAAAATAGCACCGAAATAGAATCCTTTGCATTTCTACTTAGAAGGTTTAACACAATGAGTAGTTTTTAATCCTGCACGCAAACGTTAATTTCTGTAAATAATTAATCAGGGCCGAACAAAGTTGTGTGTGTGAATTATTTCTTCTTGTTTACCTATCCCCAGGGAATGCAACCATTGATAATGTTGTACCTAAATCCCATAGGAAGCATGGATGCACATTGAAGTTGAAAAATAAAATTATCCAATATCATGACAAAGATTAGAGAATGTTGGTATAGTCAGCCCCCCCGCACTCCCAGGAATCACCCGTGAAAAAATGTGGATTCTTCAAAGAACAATCCTGAATTCTGGAAGGAGCAATTCTTGATTCCGCGGCTAGCAAGTTTTTTTCCGTGGCAGTACGAACAACCTCGGTTTTTAAAGCAAATTTATGAAATAATAACGTAAGACTTTTCTTATGAAATTATTTGCAATATAAACACTGTGGTTAGAAATGATTAAACATCAATATTGCCTTTGTCACACGTCGATTGATTTATTTGCAAAGTGCAGAACTTGTATTAAACAAAACCATTAAAACTAGGGATGTACCGAAAGCAAAATTCTTGGCTGAAACGGAAACCGAATGTTGGAAACACTTGGACGAAAACTGCAAGGCCGAAAAATACACATGTATATATTTTTTTCTTTCCTTTTTTTTAATTTAAAAATATTTTATTCAATTATTTTCCATACCCTTTGCCTTGGCACTATTCCGAGGACACTTTTTGACTTTATTGCTTTCACTATTATAGTCTCTCATACTCCTGAAAATAAGACTCGCTGTTTTCTTGTACAACAAGTGGAATCAATTAAGAGCCAGGCAAGTGGGCCGACTCCTAGGGGCAACGAAGCCAAAGCAAAGTCGCTCCCAGCCTGATTAAACGCCGACTGGCAGACGGGGGGTCTGGAAGTCGCGGGAAAAATATGTGACAAAACGAGGAACTGGTCGTGTGATAAAAATATAGTACTAAACCACAGCAAATGCACATGTAAGCACGTAAGTATTACTTTATTTGTATACTGTTCGCTTGATTAAACTCTCAAACTACTCACGCACAGGCTCGATGTGACACGGGACGTAATTGGAAAGCAACTTAAAAACGAGCGTGTAGCAGTGATGTAGCAAATTTATTTCATTTTCCTTCATTTAATAATTTATATATATCAATGATACCTCTAAATACTTGCAAACTGCTGACATGTTGGCTGTGAGCCAGTGTTGTTAGCGAGACAGTGTCAGCCAGCGTGTTGCTGTTTGACGTGTTTTGATGATGTCATAACAAGAAGACAAAGGTTCTTCAC
Source organism: Corythoichthys intestinalis (assembly GCF_030265065.1). NCBI lineage: Eukaryota > Metazoa > Chordata > Actinopteri > Syngnathiformes > Syngnathidae > Corythoichthys > Corythoichthys intestinalis. The sequence goes on from NC_080400.1 coordinate 39,502,831, forward strand.
ACTATTCGGTGGAAAACTTTCGATTTTCATAACTGAAAACCGATAAAACATTTGTAGCTATTTTTGGCAGATAGTTGCCGAATTTTCGGTGTGATATTTGAAAGTACTTGTAAAGCTGAGAACAGAGGTAAACACACACTTAGGTCTGAAAGGCTAACATTAGTGGCTAACATCAGAGCTACAACGCTCTCTACTGGATAATATTATTCGCTAACGGCCGACAACAATCTCTACTGGATGAGTACTTTGAGTAGAGAAGGTCACAATGCACGATCTACCAAAGTACAGTGCCTTGCAAAAGTATTCGGCCCCCTTGAATCTTGCAACCTTTCGCCACATTTCAGGCTTCAAACATAAAGATATGAAATTTAATTTTTTTGTCAAGAATCCACAACAAGTGGGACACAATCGTGAAGTGGAACAACATTTATTGGATAATTTAAACTTTTTTAACAAATACAAAACTGAATAGTGGGGCTTGCAATATTATTCGGCCCCTTTACTTTCAGTGCAGCAAACTCACTCCAGAAGTTCAGTGAGGATTTCTGAATGATCCAATGTTGTCCTAAATGACCGATGATGATACATAGAATCCACCTGTGTGTAATCAAGTCTCTGTATAAATGCACCTGCTCAGTGATAGTCTCAGGGTTCTGTTTAAAGTGCAGAGAGCATTATGAAAACCAAGGAACACACCAGGCAGGTCCGAGATACTGTTGTGGAGAAGTTTAAAGCCGGATTTGGATACAGAAAGATTTCCCAAGCTTTAAACATCTCAAGGAGCACTGTGCAAGCCATCATATTGAAATGGAAGGCGCATCAGACCACTGCAAATCTACCAAGACTCGGCCGTCCTTCCAAACTTTCTTCTCAAACAAGGAGAAAACTGATCAGAGATGCAGCCAAGAGGCCCGTGATCACTCTGGATGAACTGCAGAGATCTACAGCTGAGGTGGGAGAGTCTGTCCATAGGACAACAATCAGTCGTACACTGCACAAATCTGGCCTTTATGGAAGAGTGGCAAGAAGAAAGCCATTTCTCAAAGATATCCATAAAAAGTCTCGTTTAAAGTTTGCCACAAGCCACCTGGGAGACACACCAAACATGTGGAAGAAGGTGCTCTGGTCAGATGAAACCAAAATTGAACTTTTTGGCCACAATGCAAAACGATATGTTTGGCGTAAAAGCAACACAGCTCATCACCCTGAACACACCATCCCCACTGTCAAACATGGTGGTGGCAGCATCATGGTTTGGGCCTGCTTTTCTTCAGCAGGGACAGGGGAGATGGTTAAAATTGACGAGAAGATGGATGCAGCCAAATACAGGAACATTCTGGAAGAAAACCTGTTGGTATCTGCACAAGACCTGAGACTGGGACGGAGATTTATCTTCCAACAGGACAATGATCCAAAACATAAAGCCAAATCTACAATGGAATGGTTCAAAAATAAACGTATCCAGGTGTTAGAATGGCCAAGTCAAAGTCCAGACCTGAATCCAATCGAGAATCTGTGGAAAGAGCTGAAGACTGCTTTCACAAACACTCTCCATCCAACCTCACTGAGCTTGAGCTGTTTTGCAAGGAAGAATGGGCAAGAATGTCAGTCTCTCGATGTGCAAAACTGATAGAAACATACCCCAAGCGACTTGCAGCTGTAATTGGAGCAAAAGGTGGCGCTACAAAGTATTAACGCAAGGGGGCCGAATAATAATGCACGCCCCACTTTTCAGTTTTTTATTTGTTAAAAAAGTTTAAATTATCCAATAAATTTTGTTCCACTTCACGATTGTGTCCCACTTGTTGTTGATTCTTGACAAAAAATTAAAATTTTATATCTTTATGTTTGAAGCCTGAAATGTGGCGAAAGGTTGCAAGGTTTAAGGGGGCCGAATACTTTTGCAAGGCACTGTATATCTACTGTTGCAAGCCTGCTTCTGTGTTAGTCCACTTCTATTTACATGACACAAAATGAGGCTACAGCATTAAAAAAAATTAAAAAATGAATAATAATTCTTCTCTTTCCCCAACAAGCAGGACCATTGGGTGGCGTTATTTCATCGTGACATGAAATGAAAACTAGAGTTAAAATGAAATATTCTGCACCTTGGCCTGTATTCTGGGAAGGCATTTTAATCTGTGGTAACGATGCAACTGCTGAATTGTGG